>NC_143159.1:12468482-12825571 GCF_041381405.1 Jatropha curcas
TCTCCAACAGATTCTGATTCTCCAGTAAAACCCTCATCAAGTAAAAAGCAGGCAGACTGTTCCAGTAAAATAGCTAAATCAAGCAAACAGAAGTGGGCTGACATGGCTTCCTCTTCTTCATCAACATCATTCCCACTATCCTCCAACGAAGATAGTGATGATGAGGCTTTTGAATCCATTATAGTCAAAAGTAAAGCTGATAAGGCAAAAGAAAAATTAAAGCAAAAAAGCAAAGTAAAGAAAAAAGAAAAGAAAAAGAAGGACACATCGTCCTCATCTGAGTAAAAGGCAGGTGAAACCTTATTTCACCATCATTCAATAGTAAAGGTTAAATCACTGTTTCTACAGGAAAAGCCAACGCATCATCCACAGTAAAGATTCGATGGCAGACCAAGCACTGTTCATCCACAGTAAAGGTCAACACTGTTCAAGATTCGGTGGCAGACCAAGCACTGTTCATAAATAGTAAAAGTAGAATAGCAAAGATTCTTTTCTATGTTATTTAAAGAGAGCCTATCCTCTTGTGAAGGCATAAGCTTGTATAACGATATACTAAACACTCTCTCATCCTCTCCCCCAAGAGTTCTTTGTAAGAATTCAACGTTCGCAGTCTGGATTGTAAAAGTAAGTTTAAATTTGAATTTCATATTTAAATAAAGTTATTTATTTAAATTTATAAATTGTTACTACTAAGCCCTGTTAAAGGCTTCCTTCTCTTCTCCCTCCACAATCTGACTTAGTTCTGGGGATCCCAGGCTAAGGTTGCAGGAACCCTCAACCTTAATTAAAATATCATTAATTAAAATTGGTTGAGTTAATTGATAAATATTATTTTGTATAAGTATGCTCTGTGGTTGCACCTCTGTGTGATCTTCCACAACAGAAATATTGTTCTTGTTTGTTCATAAACATAAACTGTTCATTTACTGTTTAGATTAAAACGGATACTGTTTATCTTTAAACAATTACTGTTAAAATTAAAATTCTTTGGTATATCAGCTGGAAACACATAACCTCCTGGTGTTTATCATTGCACTTGATAAACAAAGGAAACTTTGTGCTACAACGCTACGTACCATATGAATTATATTCATGTTTTTGTAAATTTAAGAGAAAATAATATTTTAATTACAATATATAATAGTGATTTAAATATTTTTGAAATATTAATTGATTTAAATAATAGGTCTATTTTAGTTGATATGTTTAATATTAATTTGGATAATATAAATCATTTCTTGTTTGAAATATAATAAATTGTTTGAAATAGAATAAATACTTAAATCGGTCGATCTTGGTAGGAAATGGTATCAGAGCCGATTCCATATGAACCCGTTGTAAGACCCATTTGTTGAGATTTGTTGGGCAGTGAAGGGTATAACCGGAGGGCATACTCGGGTAGCTTCAAGATTCTTTAATATATTATACAATGGATCCTTTATTGTAAGACCCATTTAAGTCATTATAATTATATTTAGTACTAATTAATTCATTAATTGTATAACATTACTTACAGATCGACACAATAAAGGATCCATTTCCTACCAAGATCGACCGATTTAAGTATTTATTCTATTTCAAACAATTTATTATATTTCAAACAAGAAATGATTTATATTATCCAAATTAATATTAAACATATCAACTAAAATAGACCTATTATTTAAATCAATTAATATTTCAAAAATATTTAAATCACTATTATATATTGTAATTAAAATATTATTTTCTCTTAAATTTACAAAAACATGAATATAATTCATATGGTACGTAGCGTTGTAGCACAAAGTTTCCTTTGTTTATCAAGTGCAATGATAAACACCAGGAGGTTATGTGTTTCCAGCTGATATACCAAAGAATTTTAATTTTAACAGTAATTGTTTAAAGATAAACAGTATCCGTTTTAATCTAAACAGTAAATGAACAGTTTATGTTTATGAACAAACAAGAACAATATTTCTGTTGTGGAAGATCACACAGAGGTGCAACCACAGAGCATACTTATACAAAATAATATTTATCAATTAACTCAACCAATTTTAATTAATGATATTTTAATTAAGGTTGAGGGTTCCTGCAACCTTAGCCTGGGATCCCCAGAACTAAGTCAGATTGTGGAGGGAGAAGAGAAGGAAGCCTTTAACAGGGCTTAGTAGTAACAATTTATAAATTTAAATAAATAACTTTATTTAAATATGAAATTCAAATTTAAACTTACTTTTACAATCCAGACTGCGAACGTTGAATTCTTACAAAGAACTCTTGGGGGAGAGGATGAGAGAGTGTTTAGTATATCGTTATACAAGCTTATGCCTTCACAAGAGGATAGGCTCTCTTTAAATAACATAGAAAAGAATCTTTACTATTCTACTTTTACTATTTATGAACAGTGCTTGGTCTGCCACCGAATCTTGAACAGTGTTGACCTTTACTGTGGATGAACAGTGCTTGGTCTGCCATCGAATCTTTACTGTGGATGATGCGTTGGCTTTTCCTGTAGAAACAGTGATTTAACCTTTACTATTGAATGATGGTGAAATAAGGTTTCACCTGCCTTTTACTCAGATGAGGACGATGTGTCCTTCTTTTTCTTTTCTTTTTTCTTTACTTTGCTTTTTTGCTTTAATTTTTCTTTTGCCTTATCAGCTTTACTTTTGACTATAATGGATTCAAAAGCCTCATCATCACTATCTTCGTTGGAGGATAGTGGGAATGATGTTGATGAAGAAGAGGAAGCCATGTCAGCCCACTTCTGTTTGCTTGATTTAGATATTTTACTGGAACAGTCTGCCTGCTTTTTACTTGATGAGGGTTTTACTGGAGAATCAGAATCTGTTGAGAGATGCTGAAGCATTTCTTGGCAGATTCTTCTATACTCATCTGGAGTTTTAGCAGCAGCTAACTTTGCTTGACATTGTGCTTTTTGGATTCCGAAAGTCGGTTGATCCTTTAATGCAAGAGTGGTTGCATAGGTTAATGGAGAAACCTGTTTTAATTTATCACGTATCCAGAGATCAATTTTAAGTTCCGTGGTAGAGTTCTTGAATGATCCCCACCATTTAATCTTGTGTCTTTTTACCAACATAGGAATCTGGTATGTTCCTACGGCATACTGAGTGTCCAAATACCATTGATATACCCAGGGCGTGAAGAAGGCCATACAATAGTACATCAGGGAAGGAATATGGGCTTCTGCAGGATTGGGTTTATAATGGGCTTTAAAATACTGATATAATGCCTGGATTGGAGGAGGGATAATTTCATTGGAAATTCCCCTAGTTTCCCACCATTTTTTGAACCAGTTAGGCACTTTACAGTTTGTACGGAATGAAGTATCAAAATAGATTAACCATGAATGCGTAGCAGTGGGATTTTGAATAGCAAAAACTTTTTCCCATGCATCACGGTAATCAAAATAATTATAAACAGTACTGTGTACATGTTTGTATAAGACTTTAAATTGTACAGGTGTAGAAAGAGAGGGTTTAGGCCAGTCCTTGGGATGAAGAATCCGTTGGATTTTAAGGAAAGAATATAAAATAACAGATTTATTTTTTGAATCATAATTATGTTTAATTTTTACAGATCCAGTATCCAAGAGAATATTATGATAATATTCTTGGGGTTTTGAAAGATCAGTTGGAGCAAAATACCAATCCTCAGGGTAGTACTGTTTTAAAACAGACCAAGGATTAGTGTTATTATATCCATCTTCTATTTCAATTTCATAATGAAAAATAGTTTTAAGAAACCATTTATGTATACCTTGCGTATACTGGATTTTTGGCAAATCCACAGCCATCAACGGATTTGATAAGTCTTTACTGCCTACCGTTTGAGACAGACTAGCCGTACCATGAACGGGTACGATCGCTTTAGGTGTAGAAGACATACCTGGCGCCTCTGTGGAAGAGGACGCTATACTTTGTAACGCCTTAAACACTTCTGGAGATTGACTTAGCTGTTCAATCCATTTTTTAAGATCTGGAGAAAGTTTAGTGTTTAGGGTTTTAGGTAAATCTTCTGAATGCTCAGAGAGAGCTTTAGTGGGTGATTCAGGTTCTTCTTTAGGGGCTTTGCCCTTATCCTTTTTCCTGCCCATCGTTCTGTAAGAATTCGCGAGTCAGAAAGTCTGGAATGTTGTTTTTATCGCCTTTAATAAATTCAATATCAAATTCAAATATACTAAGTAAAGCTTGCCATCTTGCAAAAATTTGTTTAGAAGCCAGATTTTTTACATCTTTTTGTAAAATATCTTTTGCAGATTTACAATCAATACGAAGTAAAAATTTTTGATTTAATAAATCAGATTGGAATTTATTAATGCAAATGACTATACTTAAAATCTCCTTTTTAATAGTAGAATAATTTATTTGAGTTTGGTTCCAATGACCAGACGTATACTGAATAATACGTTCTTTACCATTAATTACTTGTTTTAAAATACCGCCATATCCAACATCTGAAGCATCAGTTTCAACTATCTTGAATGCTGTTGGATGAGGGATATAAAGATATGGAATTTCTTTGACTAAGGCCTTTATCTTTTTTACTAACTGTGTATGCTGGGCTGTCCATGGGCCAGCATCTTTCTTAAGCCTGTCATGCAATGGTTTTATCATACAATTTAAGTTTGGATAAAAATCTATAACATAGTTTAAACATCCAAGAAAACGTTGAAGTTGGGTTTTATTAGTTAACTCATCAGGGAACTTGGACCCAAATACCATAGCTCGTTCTATGGGCTGGATAATACCCTGTTCTATGTAATGACCCAAAAACCTAACTTTAGTTTTAAATAAGTCCATTTTAGTTTTACTTAATGCTAATCCATTCATTTCAATTACCATGCAAAATGTTTTTAAGTGTTTAAAATGGTCTTCTAATGTTCTACTAAAAACTAGAACATCATCAATATAGACTATACAAAATTCACTATGGGGATTAAATATATCATTCATGATCCTTTGAAACTCAGAAGGAGCATTTTTTAATCCAAAAGGCATTACATTCCATTCATATTGACCGAAGGGAACTGTAAATGCTGTTTTATATCTATCATTAGGATGAATCTGGATCTGCCAATAACCAGATTTCATATCAAATTTACTAAAAATATTTGCCTGATATAATTGTTTTAATAAATCCTTCTTATTGGGTAATGGATACCTTATCCATTTTAATGCTGTATTCAGTGGTTTATAATTAATTACTAATCTAGGGACTCCTCGTTCTATCTCAGCATTTTTATTAACATAAAAAGCTGCACAAGACCACGGACTTCTAGATTTACTAATTAATTGTTTATTTTCTAAATCCTGAATTTCTTTTTTACAATGGTCTATGAGTTCAGGGCTCATTTGAATAGGTCGGGCTTTAGTTGTAATGGACCTTTCATCGAAGTCCTTTTCATAGGGTAAATCTACTATGTGTTGTTTACGATTCCAAAATGCATGTGGGTGATCTGCACATAGTTTATTTTCCATAAATGCTTTTAATTTACCAATTCTAATTTGAATATCTTTATCTTCTAGTTGCTTTTTAATCCTTTGAAGATATGTATAATTTCGCAAATGGTTTAAGTCTTCTTCTTTAGATTTTATTAAAGAATTAATTTCCAAAGTTTTAATAGAATGAGCTCTTAATAAATTTAAATTTTTTCTCCTAGGTTTTTCAGTAAATTCTAACCTAGCTCTACTTCCTTTTACTTTAAATTTAATGCAATCTTCTTTTACAGAATATGGTGTAATTAGGTTTATAAATGGTGTACCTAAGATTACCATATAATTGATCTGTGGTGAAAGTAAGAATATTGTTTTAATTTCTAATCCATTATTTATAATATCTGCTTCAATTTTACCAAGAATTTCTAATTTAGATTTATTAGCTGTAGTCAGTTTTTCATGGGTTTCTGACCAAAATCTATGTGGAATTAAATCAGATTTTATACAATTTAAATCTGCTCCTGTATCAAATAAAGCTATACCATTTATTACAAAATCATGTGAAATTTGTAAATTTAATTTTACTAAATATTTTCTAGATGTTATTTCTTGTAAAAGAAAGAGAAAATGTGGATTTATGTCTTCATCTTCATTTAGCTCATTTATTCCATCTGTTATTTTATCATCTGGTTCATCCGAAGAGGAACTAGATATTAATTGAGTTTCTAAATGTTTTATTTTGGCATCATGTACTTGTGCTTGATGTTTTAATTCTTTGACTTCATGTTTTAAAATTCTAAGTTCTTTATATAGATCTTCTAATGATATTTTTGTTTCTAATTTTTTATTCTTATTTAATATAGTAGTTAAATCATAAGTATTAGTTTGAATTTTAGGTGTGATTATTTTTACTTCTTTATCTTCTTCAAAACTTTTAATTAATTTTTTAAGAAGTTGACTTTTAAGATCATTATCTGTGAGAGTATTTACTACTTCTAAGAGTGTACTTTGATCTTTAGTTAACATATTTATTGATTTTTCTGAAGAACTGGTTGTTGAACCAAGTTCATCAATTTGATGTTCACTTTCTTGTACCTCAGAATCTGATGTATCAGAAGTAAGATACAATTCATGAATTTTATTTATAACATTATCGTCTAAGTTTAATTCATGCAATTTTTTATTGAACTTGCAATATTTAGATGTATGTCCTTTCTTACCACATTTAAAACAAGTTAAATCTTTATATGAAATTTTATCAGCCTTTTTGTATGGTTTTTTACCTTTAGATTTCTTATGATGTTTACGTTTATTTTGATGATAAAATTCTTCTCTACTAGGTTTAGACTTATAATGTTTTTTATAGTGTTTTTTATAGCTTGTGGGTTTAGAGCATTGACCACTACATTGATGAGTAGGGGTTATATTATAGTCAAATTGTTTACAAAAACTTCCTAATTCTTGTTTAGTCTTTTTTAACTCATATTTTAAAGTCTTTTGAAGTTTTAAATCTTGACAAATTTGTAATCCTTCTTTTTGAATTATACTTATTAATTGCCCATAAGTTAATTTATTATATGGAATTGGGTTACCATGTTGTTGTTTTATGTAATTCCTAACCCTTTCTCCTAAAAAATAGGGTAAACCAGCTAAGAATTTTTCTTTCCAAAAAGCTTGATTAGAATCTTCTCTTAACATTAATCTTGTAAGAAAAGTGGTTTTATATAATTGAAATTGACCTAAATGTTTACATTTTAAATTACTTAAAAGTTCAGCATTTTTATCTTTTATATGTGATGGATCGCCTATAAAATGTAATGAAATGGTTAATATTAAAGTTGCAACTGCATCTTGAATAGGTTCACCATTTTCATCAAATAAAGGTTGATCCTGGTCATTTACTTGAACTGCATTTAAGATATCTAATTGATCTTTTTCAGTGAGATGGTAATCCCACCATCCCTTTAATTGTCCTGTAAATCCTGCAATGAGGATTTCAGCAACGGCTTTATCAGATATAGGTGACTGGGTTTTATAAGCATTTGCAGCCATAGTCATTTGTTGCAAAATACTTAAGATTTTATATTCAGATAATCCATCAATATTCCATTCATATAATGTATTAGCATTATAATGAACTTGGGATATGTATGGAGATTTATCAATTAATCCTAAGTCTGGAGCCCTAGAGACTATTTCCCTATGGGTTATATTATTTACAAATTGTTGAGCACTATCTGAATCAGGTTTACTATCTTCAGAGCTAGAAGTTTCTTCTAAAAGATTTATATTTCTAGAAGCATTAGTAGAATCTTGTACTACTTGGGGAGTAGATCCTGAACTTGCCTCAAGTTGACTAAGCTGTTGTTTTAAAGTTCCTATAAACTGTGAATTTAATTCCTTTTGACTAGTTTTAGATACCTGAAATGGTTTAAACATATGTGACTTTACTAATTCTTTACCCTTAGATTGTTCAACCACTACTGGCTTGTCCTGAAGTAATTGTTCTATCTTTTTTAATTGTGTATTTAAACAAATTAAACTAGCATTACTAAAATTATTTTGCTCAATTAATTTTTTATCTGAATCATTTTCCCTAGCTACTTTATATGGTGCACAAGTAATATCATTATCTTGATATTTAAATTTACTAATGGCTTTAGGAGGAAAATCACTCTGGATTATCCTATCATTTACTATCCATTCTGGTCTTTTATCACGAATTGTTATTGGGTTAAGACTTTTAGTTGAATTATTTTTAATTAATGAGAACCAGTCTAAAAACTTAATTTTAGTCTGATTTTGAAGTTGATATTCAAAATACTCTTCTTTTAAGATATCAAAATTATGAGTTTTTAATATTTTATTAAACTTCATTAAATTCTTTGTCTTTGTTATTTCTTTTACTAAATCTTTATTAATTTCATCTTTAGTTAAAACATTTAGTTCTCTATTTAATTCACTAACATTTTCAGTGATGGCTGAAGCCGTTGGTGACTCTGGTGAATTGTTTACTAAATTAGATTGTTGATTTAAATAATTGTCAACAGGGTTATAAACTGCCTGAGGGACTGAATTACTATAATCAACTCCTTTCATTTTAAATGATTGACTAGATGCAGGTATATCTGATGTAGAATACCTAGGTTTTACTAAGGTTTGAATAATTGGTTTAGGTTCATTTTCTTTATATCTTGCATAAATTACTGAAGGTATTTTTGGCTTATCATCATCTATAATCTCAGAAGATGTTGATCCTGTATACCTAGAACTTTGACTCCTATTAAATTTTAAAGTTACTTTACCATCTTCAAATTGTTCAATTTTTTGTAAATTGACATTTGGTTTAACAGGTTCTGGTGCTGGGGGAGGGACAATCCCTTCCAAAATCCATTCCTCTGGTAAGGTGATATCCTTCCATTGGATGGTTTTAGGTATAACTGTGTTGGTTTTAGCCAAATCAGTCTGAAGAAACTTAGTTTCTCCAATTTTTGGTTGTAATTTATATTTAGTACTAAAAGCTGAATTCATAGCTTTATAATGGATTTTATAGATTAAAGCAATTGGAATAGATCCTTGCTTCATTTTATAATTATGAGTTTTAACTTCTAAAATTATACTTTCTAGAATATTAAGATCATTTAAAGAAACAGTCATATCTGGATAAACCTCAAATGAGATTGGTCCTTCACTTAAGCTTGTTTCAACAGATCCTAATAAAGAATCTTGAAAATTTAAAAATCTAGCATCTCTTACTACTGCCAATATACTAGTGTTTAATCCTTCTCTAGTTAATGGTTTTATACCTACTTGTATTAATCCTATATGAATATATTTATACTTTTTATTTTTATGTTGCTGTAATGTTTTAGATGAAAGAAGAGTGATTCGTTCAAAAGGTTTGCTTAATTGAAAATCACGTTCTTCAGTTTTTATAACATAATCTGTGTTCCATAAAGGAAATTTACTAATTTTATAAATTTGTTCTTTATCTACTTTAGGTATTTCCCAATCATCTATTGCTTTACTAAAATCTTGCAATATTAATTCATTCCTATTTATTATTCTTTTTATTTCTGAGGAATCAGAATCATCCGACTTAACATTACTTACAGATCGACACAATAAAGGATCCATTGTATAATATATTAAAGAATCTTGAAGCTACCCGAGTATGCCCTCCGGTTATACCCTTCACTGCCCAACAAATCTCAACAAATGGGTCTTACAACGGGTTCATATGGAATCGGCTCAGTGGGCAAAGCTAATATTATTTAAATCAATTAATCAATCAATTAATATATATATATATATATATATATATATATATATATATATAACCTACTATAATAAAGGTAAGTGTACTATTCTACATATTGAATTTTTTGGAAAAAAATTCGGCAGCATTTCGGCACAATACAATCAAATCTCAAATACAAAGACACTTCAATAAACACTTCTATATCATACCAACATTCTCCAAAGGCAAAATGGCCACTACTAGGCCTCCAATCCAAACTCATCATTCATTTAATAAAAATATATTTAAGAATAATAACGACAATAATATAAAATAAAGAAAAACACAGCTAAAACTTCTCAAGAAAGAGTTGCCAATAATTAAGAACATGTAATAACCTAATATTTAAAACACACACAAAAAAATAACAAAATAATAACTTGAATCGAACTAAACTAAATAAAATTAATTCACTTTGGTAGTTCAATTTTCTAATCTATGTTTAGCCGTGTTTGTATTTAACATCCTATCTAACTTCTTTTTTTTTAACAATTAAAAACCTTTTAATTCCATATAATAATAATAGATTCTTCAAATTTAAGAGCCTTACAATATTTACATATTCTAATTATCTTACCTAAATAGCAAGGATAAAAACTGATATTTTAAATTAATTAGAATGCAATTATAACATAGATTAACTGTGTAATTCTTTAAGTGCATGTAACTTTTGAAAAAAAAAATTTCATTTTCTAAAATTCAATGAAAATATTTGATGTCTCAAGAAAATGTTTACTATATATCTGTGTTTTTATGAGCAATTTTGAGGAGGTCTTTTTGATTTTTCCATGTAGTTTAGCAGTTCTCATATTACTTTCTCCTTTATCAAGCAATTCTTTTTACTTATTTTTATTTTTTTAGTTTTTAGCATGAGTTAATTTGCTCTCTGCTTGATTCCTTTACATGTCGTTATGCATTTTTGGTGCTTGCTAAGAAATTGAGTCACATTTATGAATTTATTACCTAAAAATAGGATTCCTGCACAATTATTCTCTCTTACCTAATTTCTCATTACTGAAAAGGCTAATTTCATTATTGTATATTCTTGCTATGTGAATTGGGAATTATTTTTCAATTAGAAATTTGTATTTTGTTGTTGTGAGTGAAATTTTTTTTTTATAAATGAGATGAAGACATATAAGTTAGAAGAAATAAATTAAAGTTCACTTATACATATAATTCAGATATTTTTCTTTCTTTTTCTTTTTCCTTTTCCTTTTCTTTTTTGTGTCTAATTATATTACTTGTTTTGTTCTTCTTTTCTTTCTTTTTAGAAAAATTTCAAAACTAGTTTTGTTCCTCTTTTCATTTTCTTTAATACCCAATCTATTTTCGTTGATGGTTTTTTTTTTCCAATCTTTTTTGTGTCTTTAAATTTCTGTTTTATTTCATAATTTTTCTTTCTTACCTCAAAATGTATTTTAAACCTTTTGTAATTATATACTTTGCTTTTAATTACTATTAGTTTGAACATAGGAGATATTGAACCAAATGATTTATATAGCAAACTCTAACTAATTTGGGATTAAACTCTAGTTGTTATTGATGTTTGTAACTCTAATTATAGTATAAATGTGATTTATTTTTCAACAAAATTTAAAAAAAGGTTATACCTATAACAGTAATATTATTTAACAATATTATTTTTCAAATAATAACAATAACAATATTAATAATAATAATAATTATAACATTAACAATAATAATAATAATAATAATAATAATAATAATAATAATAATAATACTATAACAGTAACAATTTACGCCAAAAATAATAATAATAATAATAACAACAACATTAACAATAATAATAATAATAATAATAATAATAATAATAATAATAATAATAATAATAATAATAACAGTAACAATAATAATAAATTGCAAAAAACACATAAATCGCAAAAGAAAAAAAATCGAAAAAAAATAAAATGCAAATCGGTCTTACCTCAAATAATGTCCAAACGGTGGCGAACGCCGTTGAGGAGTGACCGGAGCGGCGGTGGC
This sequence comes from Jatropha curcas, assembly GCF_041381405.1. Lineage (NCBI taxonomy): Eukaryota > Viridiplantae > Streptophyta > Magnoliopsida > Malpighiales > Euphorbiaceae > Jatropha > Jatropha curcas. The sequence goes on from NC_143159.1 coordinate 12,480,234, forward strand.
GGCGTCAGGCAGGCTGGAGCATTCTCAGGAGGGGCTGGAGCGGCGCTGCGGATGGAGGAGAGGAGAAGAGAGAAAGAAGAAGAAAGAAAAAGGAGAGGGCGTCGCGTTTAAAGCCCTAAAGTTTGAGACCGACCAATCGGTCGCAAACTTAATTAACATCGATCGCAATTTTTAATTGTCTGACGTCGTTTTACTATACGACAAAATTGCGACCGATTTGCGACTCAATACGTCGGTCGCAAAATATCGGTCGCAATTTTGTCGTCAGTCGGTCTCAGAACTTATCCCTATTTTTGATGCGCGCAATTTTGCGACAGAAAAACTATTAGTCGCAAAGCGGTCGCAAAATCGATCGCAAATCCGTAGCACACGGGTCGCAAACCGAAAACCAAATTCGCGAGAATTTTCAGCGCTAAAATCTACGACTGTTTGCCTATAAATCGCAAATCGGTCGCAAAATTGCGACGGATTTGAGTCCGTCGCAAAAATCGGTCGCAATGTGGCATTTTTTTTGTAGTGAAGCACTTCCTCTTGTGTGTATGGCCTGCAAAGTTCAACATTTTGATCCCAGGTGATGATCCCCTCCACAGATTCCAAAACATCCTCATAAGTAGATCGGCAAGATGAAGAAAAGAGATCCTGAAAATATTGATTCATTATTACAGCCATGTCCTCTTCCTTCGAGTAACGCCTACCCGAGTCATCTAGGATATGGCTAATATTATTACGATGAAAAAGCATGTGTTCTTGTCACCCTCCCAAAGCCAATCCGCTCTAGACTATTGTTTCCTCATCACCTCCTCCCTCTCTAGAAGCTCACTAAGACAGTTCTCTACTAGTTTTTATCGCTCAAGATTTTCCTCCGATTGTCTACTACTCTAGAGTTTTTGGAGAGTTTCCTGACAGTTAGCTATATCTCTCGTCACATGACCAAAATGGCCCTATTCCCATTTTTCGAGACTAATTTTGCATCTCTCAAAATATTTCTCCATTTCCTCTTCCCCTTCTAGACTGTCATCCCCAAACCATACATTACAAATTGCCTCACTGTAAGATTTCTTCTCTTAACCACATAAAATCAAAACATAAAGTCCTCTTTTTTTTTCTTAGATCATTGTTGTCTCTCACATGACATAAAGATTGAGGAATGATTTGAGTTCTGTCTTAGAAGATGTGTAAGAGAATATTTGGGGAATCGAGAAACCCAATCACTCGAAGCAACATATCTGTCTAACCTTTCTTCAATATTTCAATCACCGCCTTACCTATTCGACCAGGTGAAAGAAAAGCCTTTGTAGCCCAAATCTACGAACTCATAAAAATTCGAAGTCGCATGAAAAAATCGTCTATCCCATCTTTTCATGGTGATAGAGAACTTCATTGAAGTCACTTGTACACACTACAAGAAATACAGGATATTGTGATAAATTTTCTTGTGACAAAATTTTTTTCGTCACATAAAATATCCATTTTAGTGACAAAATGAAATTTCGTCACTTCAAACATGAAAAGGTGACATATTGTGACAAAATAAACAAGATTTATAGTTACAAAAAATAGTTTATCACAAAATTTTGTCACTGAATCTTGGCGCCACAACTTGGCGTGAAGTACAATAACAATTATGACGAAATAATTTTGTCACTATGAGTATTTGTCATGATAAAAATAATTAACAATAACAAAATTAATTTTGTCATCATATATAAAGTAAAGTGACAAATTATGTATGTCATCATAAGTTTTCATATATTATATGACAAAATTTTGTATCACAACACAAGCCAAAAGGAAAAATAATTATAACAAAAAGTTGAGATAAAATCTTTCTACAAAATTTGTATATTATAGTTTAATGTTATTATATGATGGATAAATTTTTTTTCTAATTAAGTTTGTCACAATAAGTACCATTATTGTCACTAAATTAAAGTTTGTCACTGCCAATAAATTAATTAAAATTATGGACTAATTTTATTACTTTTAATTTATCTTCCCACAAAAAATAATGATATACAATTAGTTGAGGTTTGAAATAGAGTGTACAAAATAAAGTAAGCAAAAAAGTGACGCTAAACAACCAAAATTTTTAAGTGTTTAAAATTATATGCAAATTGCATAATTATCACAATATTTTAGTGGTTAATAATTAAAATGAAGAGAATATATATATATATATATATATATATATATATATATACACACACTGAAAATTGAGATCTGGTTCAATTCCTAGCAAAATCTCATTTATTTGTTTTTTTTTTTTCTTTCATGAGGTTGCCTTAATGATTTGGACTTGAAATGCTTATTTATTCATCTTTCAATTTCATGTAAAATGTTTATCATTGATTTTTTTTTTTTCAATTATAATGTAGAAAGCAAGAAATTAATGGATAATTTACAATTTATGACTTATTTTGTAAAGACTGAATTTGGGTTGAAGTGAATTTTTTATTCAATGAAAGTTTATTTTAAAAATTTATGAGCAGCAAAAAATTCTAATAAATTAAGTATATTTTTTGTATGACTTATAGTATTATGCTTTAATTTTTTTTTTTTAAATTAAGGTTACTCTTAGTTTAGACTTTGATCTTTATCATGTCAAAATTACTAATTTTAGTTTTATAAATGGAATATATATGAGATTTTTTTTTTTTTTTTTTTTTTTTGGATACAAGGGGGAGAGGGATCCCAGAAGCCCGCAATCAAGTAGCAATACGAATAAAAAAAATTAAATTTTTTAGTTTAACAAAGTATTTTATTTAATAATTTACAGAATAAATTATTTTATAGTTTAATAATTTATAAACTAATTCAAATTTTTACGGTTTAAAAAGTTTTATTTATTTAAAATTTTTAGGAATAAATTTCAATGACATGTCAGATATTAAAAATGAAAGATGAAAAATATATAACAAACAGCCATATGGATAAGAAATTGAAAAGGACAATAAAAGAATTAGATTTTTATTTCTCACATATCTTAGCTTTTCTAAACTGTACGAATAGCATAGCAACAATCTACAATTTTTGTAGCATCAATCTAGTAATTTAATAATATATATATATATATATATATATATATATATATATATATATATAATATTTTTAAGAATGACAATTGATAGGGTTCAGGTCAGTACAATATCCATATCCAAACCCAATCACATCTGCAATCCCATTCTCAATCTCATACCCAACCCAATACCCTATCAGGTAGGAAACATTATACTCATTCCAAATCCAATAGGTTTGACTATACCCACGAGTATCCATCATCCATAGTACTTGTGGATATCCATTGCGCGCAGATACCTATTTATCTACAAACTCATACTTTTAAAAATTAGATTATATTAAAAAATTAAATTTCTTATCCGAATGATTCATATAATACATAAAAAATATGAAAATAAATTAATATATAAGAAAATGTTCAAATAAATGTAAATTAAAACTTTAATTTCAAAGTTGTTCTTCTTATTATAATATTTCATTCGAATGTAATGATAGTAAGCTCTCAAAGTCTAATTATAATAAAAATTAATTAATAAAATAACTAAAATGCTCATATAACAAAATCATTGAACATAAAGTATTATTATATGAACATTCCAAATTACTATTATCATTATCATTTTTCTTCGTTGTTTGAAATTGAAGTTTAAATCAAATATTAGAAATTAAATTTTAAATTTCAAAATCTAAAATTTAAAAAATTTGACCAATTCAAATTAATATATGAAACTAGAGCAAAATTATTTTGCACTACACTATATTAAATTAAAAGCAAAATTATAATTTATATGGATAATATATTACAAGTAACCCAATTTATTAAAAATTTCATACTATGATTTTGAAAAAATAATAAATATTTAAATCTCTAGTGTTTGAATTTCAGGTATGAGATCTGATTCATGTTTATAATAGCAATATCCATACCTTATTCATTTCCAAAATAAAACTTTCGGGTTTTACTTATGCCCTACCCAGTCAAAATCCTAAAATTCGGGTTTGACTGGATACAAGTTAGGTGCATACCCATCAGGTCGGATTTATATTGCCATCCCTAAATATTTTAAGAGTTTTTATTAATTTCTTTCTTAATACTAATTAAAGAATGGAAAGGAAAATATAAATCCATAATAAAAAAACTATGGATTAAAGTTAGTAGGAGTGAAAATCTAAAGTACTGCTAGTAAAAAGAAGCCAAGAAAATTAAACCAACGTGCTAACCCAATATAAAAAAGATCTCGACTACCAATTATCGCTAGTAAAATAATTAAATTACTATGGAATAATTTGGTAGGACTGAAAACCTAAAGTAATTAATTGAATTAAGATGCAAAAGGAACATTTGCTTTGCACTCAATGTTAATGTCGATATGACAAAAGTGGGTCTAATCTCAAGTGAAGAAGCTGAGGACCATGATGTCTCAAGTTTCTGGCTATAGTTGCAAAGCAAGTCTTGAAAGCAACAAAGGTGAGAACTAAGCTTTAGAAAAGCAAAGTTGCCATAGTTCTTTTTGCTTTTCACCAACATGCTCGGCACTTTCATGGTCATGGTCGAAGTGTCCTTACTCCTTGCATTTCAGGTTTGAAGCTAACTCTATTCTTTTTATTATAAAGATTAATTAAGTTTTGATTACATTAAAATTTAAATTTACACTTTCATTTTTACATCTTTTGTATTTGAAGTAAAAAAAAATTACAGTGCTAGTCATAATGATTCTAGCCATGATGATATCAATCTTCTAATTGTTTAGTTGAATTCAGTGGCATTATATGATGCAACCTCTTTTAGGCTAAGGTAGATTGGTTGGCCTTGGTACTTTTCACACCCTTTAGAATTCTTGGCCATATCATTTGTCTTCTGGGGTTGCACGCAAGGCGTTTGCTAAAATGTCTCAAAGCTATAAATGGTAATACGATTGAAGTTGAGAATCTAGGGCTGACTAGCTTTAGACATCAATGTTTAAATATTTTTTTTTTACCAAACATGGAGAAAACAAACTAAAAAAGGAACATGATACTGAAACTATAATATGGTAGAAAACATATCAATATTCAAATTGCTCTGAATCTAATTTGTAATTACTACTAACTTAAAACTTGTCTTTTTTTTTTTTTTTGTTAGTAAAATATAAAAGTTTTATTGAAGTCAACCTGTAAAATATCCTCTTAGATAGAAAAATAAAACCCACTCATTTTGAATCAATGTCTGGTTAGTAATTTGTCCTGAATTTTGAAGTGAAATTATAATATAATATACTCTAATTTGGAAATAGCATAAAAATAAATGCAATTTAGTGTGTCTTTCCAGTACAAAATTCGAGTTATAACAGGTTTCAAGAAGCCTAAGTGTGAAGATATTTTTTTCTAAAACCCCATACCTGCACATCCATCTACTGCACCTAAAAAATTTACAGTATAACATCCATATAAAAAAAAATAGATAAATAACTCCAAAATTTATAATAGATCAATTTCATAAGAGTTTTTTTTTTTTTTTTTTTTTTTTTTTTTTTGTTAATATATGCCTTAATGATTTGCATTTTTTTTGGTTCAAACTCCCATCATAATTATGTCATATAAAAAGTAAAGCAGACATTCCTTCGCTATAAGCTTAGAATATAGCTAATGCAAAATAATATCTTATTAGGTAATTATTTGTTAAAAGAAATAAAATAAATAATATATGAGAGAAAATTAATTTCATACTTCGCTAGTATCTTTCCAATTAATAAAAATTCGCTTTATAATCAAAGAGTATAAACGGGTATATGCTTAATTTTTTTTACCTTAGAAACTATATGAACCATGAAATTATCAGTCCAGTTTCTTTTAAAATAATCAATCATTTATTTGAGTAGCAATGGCATAAGAGGCAAAAACACTCTATTGCCAGCAACATTGACCTTCCCAGTTATCGTCAACAAAATATCAACAAAACCATTAAACAAAAAAAAAAAAAGCTTATGAAATAGAACTTTTTAACATTCTCCTTATCTCCTTTATTGTTGGTGGCCTCTTCCATATTTCAGGAATACAGAGAATATGTATAATGTTGCTACTGCAGAATCCATATCATTCAAGTAACTAATATGTCAAAATAAGCAAGTAGATAGTACATATGCATATGTAGATTTTTTTTTTCCCAATAACACCAACAATAAATGTTTCTGTGTTTTATTATATATAGTACATATGAATTGAAAATGCCAGTTATGGAAAGGAGACACGTACCTATTTGAGAATTACTATATTGATAATTCAACTATTAGAATCCTGCATACAATGCAAAATGTAAGTATATAAACTAGGACATTAGATTCAATTGGTTACCTCAACTAATAGATTCAAGCCACTTTACCTTGCTTTTTTTAAGCATAATACTATAAGTCGTCTTCATCTTCATCTTCTGTATTATTATCTTTAACAGTTTCACTTTCATCAGAGCTTTCATCGTTATAATGATAATAGTATCATCCTCATCATCACTAGAATCATAATCAGATTTAGTTTGAGTTGGAATTAATCTCTGTACTGCAATTACATCATTAGCATCGATTTGTTCAACAAAGTCAGCTCTTTCTTGAGGTGATTCCAAATGAAATTCATCCGTTTGCTCAATTTCTTTACTTTCATTTGCCACAGCTTGTTGGTATGGCTCTTCATTTGGTGCTGAACACTTACTTTCTTGTCTTTCTTTCTCTAGAACATCAAATATATGTATTGGATATGACCTTTGCACAATTTTCCAGTTACCCCCATTTTTCATATCATTGATATAAAAAACTTGTTCTGCTTGAGGTGATAACACATAAGGATCATCCTTGTACCACCTTTGACTAACATTAACACTAAGTAACTTCCGATAATCTTTAACTCCATTCCTCTTATCACCAACATCCCACCAATCACATTTGAACAATATTGAAGTTCTATAATATCTATTAACACACCGTAGAAATCAATTTCTTTTGAATTGTATTCTCCTACAACCACAATGATACGAAAACCCATAATGATACGAAAACCCGTAGGAAATGAATTCCTAAAACCCCTAATCGAGTGGATTGGATCAAAGATCAAGATGAATCCCCCTCCATGGCACCCAAAGTTTATGGAAGTAAGAACACCAATAATCGAGTAAAGAACAAGATAAACGCCACAATGAGTTGATAAGTTTACCTTAATTCTTGATGTAATTAGAGGAAAGCAATTTCTCACAATCACTCCAAGCAAGAACATGCAAAGCATGAACAAATTCTTTTTTTGATTCAAGTTGTCCAAGTGTTTACAATGGAAGCACTTATTTATACTAGAAAATGGAAGACTAGGAACTAGAATCAAGCCTACAATCAAGGCTAAAATCAAGCCTAAAATCAAGGCTAGAATCAAGGCTAAAATCATGCCTTAAATCAAGGCTAGAATCATGTCTTAAATCAAGGCTATAATCAAGGCTATAGTCAAGCCTTGAATCATGCCTTAAATCAAGGCTAAGATTATGCTAACCAATATGGCCCATATGGGCTTAATTAAATACAAAGCCCAAGCTAACTAATTAAAACAAGCCTAACTTAAGTATTAGCTAATCTAGGGCTGCCCCAACTTTGAAATAGAAGCCCAACCAGCTTTATTAAGTCCACTCTAAATAACTTAAACAAAATAGGATAAATGGGCCACGGGCCCTACATGCCCCATACTTAAGCTTATAATGAAGAGCATCCTTCTAAATTTGCTTAAATATAAAACATGTATAATGCATCAGTGGGTAGCCTCTTTACACGCCTCAAGCACCATAATAAACTTTGGTGCTTCTTCAAGTTCAATCTCACATCTTGCATAGCTATGATCTTAAAGTTCCAATGTGACTTGGTCTTGAACACATAAGGACATGGCTGCCCCATATCGCTTGGCATGGCTCCATGTAATTGGCCCACTAGGAAGCACCAATGGATCATCCCTGTTGTTCTCCATGCTTCCTTGAGCTCCATAAACGAGTGGTGGTGGATCCGTATCATTCCCTCTTTCCTTAAAAAGATTTGTCCTCAAATCTGCGTCCATGTCAAAAGGAGACAAATCACTAACGTTAAAGGTAGCGGAAACACCATACTCACCTGACAAGTCTATCTTGTAGGCGTTGTCATTGACGCGTTCAAAGACTTAGAATGGACCATCTCCACGTGCATCCAGCTTAGACTTCCATTGCTTGAGAAACCTCCCCTTCCGAAGGTGTACCCAAACCCAATCCCCAGGCGCAAACACCAGCTTCTTCCTTCCTTTGTTTGCCCTGCCAGCATACTGTCTGTTCCACTTTTCGATATTCGATTGAGCCTTCTCATGTAAAGACTTCACCAATTCAGTCTTTTTATCACCATCTAAACTAGCAGGCTCATATAAAAGTAAAGGAGCAAGATCCAAAATAGTTAGTGGGTTAAATCCATAAACAAGTTCAAATGGAGTAAAACCTGAAGTAGAATATATGCTACGATTATATGCAAATTCAATAAATGGCAAACAATCCTCCTAAGTTTTCAAATTTTTACCCATAATAGCACGTAATAAAGTTCCTAAAGTCCTATTCACAACTTCAGTTTGTCCATCTGTCTGTGGGTGACAAGTACTAGAATAAAGCAATTTAGTACCTAGCTTACCCCACAAAACCCTCCAAAAATGTGAAAGGAACTTAGCATCTCTATCAGAAACGATAGTCCTCGGTACCCCATGTAATCATACCACCACTCTAAAGAATAAGTCAGCAACATTAATGGCATCATCAACTTTATGACATGGAATAAAATGAGCCATTTTATTGAACCTATCAACCACCACAAATATGTTGTCTCTACCATGCCTAGTCCTAGGTAAACCAAGTACAAAATCCATAGATATATCAACCCAAGGTGAATTAGGAACTGGTAAAGGCATATACAAGCCATGAGGCATAGACTTAGACTTGGCCTGTTTACAAATAATGTATGAATCACAAACTTTTTCCACATCTTTACGCATATGAGGCTAATAAAAATGTTCATTCAACATGTAAAAAGTCTTATGTACCCCAAAATGTCTCATTAATCCCCCACAATGAGACTCAAGTACAAGCAAATCACGCATAGAGCATTTAGGCAGACAAAGTTTGCTGCCCCTAAACAAATATCCATCACGATAAAATTTATGAAATGCTCCATGTTCACATGCTAAATATACATTGCCAAAGTCAGAATCAGACACATACAAGTCCTTAACATACTCAAATCCTAGCAACTTAGAACTAAGAGTAGTAAGCAAAGCATATCTCCGTGACAATGCATCAACAACAATGTTATCTTTCCCATGCTTGTATTTAATAACATAAGGGAATTGTTCAATAAACTCTACCCATTTACCATGCCGTTTGTTCAGCTTACCTTGACCCTTCAAGTGCTTTAGGGCTTCGCGATCGGTATGGATGACAAACTCCTTAGGTAGTAAGTAGTGTTGCCATACGTTCAAAGTCCTCACCAAGGCATACAGCTCCATATCATAGGTCGAGTAATTGAGTTGTGCTCCGTTCAACTTCTCGCTAAAATAGGCAATTGGCTTTTTCTCTTGCATCAGCACTGCTCCAATTCCTACACCAAAAGCATCACACTCAATTTAAATGTATTCTCAAAATTAGGTAAAGAAAGTATAGGAGCAGATGTCAACTTCCCTTTAAGCGTGTCAAATGCTTTCTGTTGTTCTTCACCCCACTTGAACCCAACTTCCTTTTTAATTACCTCCATGAATGGTGCGACAATCGAAGAGAAATCTTGTACAAACCATCTGTAGAAACTCGCCAACCCATGAAAACTTCGCACATCCGAAACTGATTTGGGCGTCGGCCATTCCTTGATAGCTTTCACTTTCTCCTCATCCACTTCAATACCCTGCACACTCACAACAAAACCAAGAAACACAAGTCTATCTATACAAATGTGCACTTCTTAAGCTTAACATACAATTGGTCAGTTCTCAAAGATTATAATACTAGCCTAACATGCTCAACATGATCATTCAAAGACTTGCTGTATACAAGTATATCATCAAAATATACAACTACAAATTTTCCTAAGAAAGCACGTAAAACATGGTTCATAAGCCTCATGAAAGTACTAGGCGCATTAGACAATCCAAAAGCCATCATTAACCATTCATACAAGCCATACTTGGTTTTGAAAGCTGTTTCTCACTCATCACCTGGTTGCTTTTGAATTTGATGATAACCGCTCATAAAATCAATCTTTGTAAAGTAAGTAGCCCCACACAACTCATCTAACATATCATCGAGTCTAGGGATAAGGTGTCTATACTTTACCGTGATTTTGTTGACCGCCCTGCTGTCAACGCACATTCGCCACGTTCCATCCTTCTTAGGTACTAAAAGTACTGGAACGGCACAAGGACTCATGCTCTCTCGCACCAATCCTTTCTCCATAAGTTCATCAACTTGCCTCTACAACTCCTTTGTCTCCATTGGTTTGCTTCTATAGGCTGGGCGATTTGGAATGGTGGAGCCGTGAATTAAGTCAATCTGATGTTCTATCCCTCTCAAAGGTGGCAATCCACTTGGCAACTCTTCTAGAAAAACATCAGCGAGCTCCCGTAACTTAGAAATAAACACAGAAGGTAAACCATCAAGGTTAGTGTCAGTGTTAGAAAACAAAATCTCCTTGAACCTAAGAAGCAGCACGGGCTGCCTTAAGGCTATGGCACACTTAACCTCTCTAGCTCTCGCATAAAATGTGTGTTTCTTTCTCTTCCCTCTCGTTGTTTCACTCACCATTGGGCCATTAATCTGTTTGGTATCTTTTGTGGCCTCTTCTCAAACTCACTTCTAACACTCTTTTGTTCTCTAGAACTTGAAGCCTCACTCCCATTTTCCCTCAAAGTTGAAACCTCTCTCTCTCAAGCATCTTCTTCTGATCGGCATACACTTCTTGAGGTGATAATGGAACAAAAGTCACCTTTTTCTCCTTATGAACTAAAGAGTATTGGTTGTAGAACCCATCATGTAGTGCCCTTCTATCATATTGCCATGGCCTTCCCAACAACAAATGGCCTGCCTACATAGGTACTACATCTCACAAAATCTCATCTTTGTACCATCCAATAGAAAATGGCAATAGTACCTGACGTGTCACCTTCACCTTCCCACAATCATTCAACCACTGTAGCTTGTAAGGCTTAGGATGTTTCATACATGCCAAGTTGAGCTTATTCACCATACTTACACAAGCTACATTAGTGCAACTACCCCCTATTAATAATAAGGATGCACACTTTCCCGTTAACTAAACATCTAGTGTGAAATATGTTCTCTCGCTGTTCAAGACTCTCTTCCTTAACATGCATGTTCAGAGCACGTCTAACAATTAGAGATTCTCCATGTTCAGCAAACAACAGATTATGTTCATCCACATCCAAAATATCATTATCATCATCATGCAAATGTGGCACATCATTAGAATCACTACATTCAGATTCAAAGCTAATATTCCCATCATCCTTAGAAATCATAACCCTCTTATTAGGACCTGGAGATGTAATATGCCTTTTCCCCAAACACTTAAAGCATTTAATCTCTCTAAAAGGGGTTATAGGGTTAGAAGTATCTTTGTTTCCCTTGAATGATGATTGGGCAACCTCTTTACCTCTTGAAGTTGATTCTGCCCTTTGGAAACTATTGTCTCTGAAATCTCTTCTTTCACCTCCTTTGGACCAATTGGATCCCAAAGTATTGTTGGAATACCTGTTGGTAAACTTCCCCTTTTTCTGCCTTTCTAACTTCATGGCCATATCTACCATCTCTTCTAGTGTATCATAGTGACACATCTCTAAAGCATCGGCAATCTCACTATTCAGACCTCTAAGGAACCTAGACATGGTAATTTCTTCAGCCTCCTCAATTTTAGCTCTAGCTATACACATCTCCATCTCCTTGTAGTAAACTTCTACACCTTTTCCTCCTTACACCAATCTTGCCAATTTGTTATGTAAGTCCCTAAAGTAATGAGCAGGGACAAATTTTTGGTGCATCAACTCCTTTATGGTCTCCCATTGTGGCATGGGTCGCATGCCTTTCTTTCTTCACTTTATTAACAACTGTTCCCACCAGAACATGGCATGCCCCTTGAACTCAACGGCTGCAAGGTGAGACTTATTCTCTTCAGAATAATTATGGCACTCAAAAATTTGCTCAACCTTTCTTTCCCATTCAAGGTACTCTTTAGCGTTGTTGTTACAATAAAACTCCGGAATCTTCATTTTGATTGATCCCAAGTTGCCATCAACTATACCAAATGTACCAACTTCAGGATTGTCGGCCTCCTCATCTTCAAGAGTTTGAAATCTAGTTGGTGGAGTAGTACCGGGACGAGCTCTTGTTGTATTAGAGCTTTGGGCGGCTTTAATCTCTTGCAACTCCTCTCTCATATCTTGGAGGAAACTGTTGTAGTTTCGAACTGCCCTTGAATTTATTCCATGAAGAGCTTCAATTGGGGATCTTTAATTAGATTTCCTTCCCCGCTAGTTTCTCCAGACTTGCCTGTACTCACGATTAGTACTTAAAGCAGAAATCACAAAAGAAATAAGGTTAAGGAAAAGCACTCTCTCACGTGTTTACACTCCTTACCACTCGTTGTAATTCCTCCAATTGTACTTCAAAATTCCAGGCCAACCAACCAATCTCAAAGTACATTTAAAACTCAATGAAATAAAATCTTAATAAAGAAAAACAAGCTCAACTCTAGAAAGAAGACTTAAAAATGAAAATGGATGGTAGCATAAGAGCAAAACAATGTACTACTTGATTAACAATTAGAGTGTAGTAAACAAGCAAATACACCCTAACAATATATAAGAAGGAAAGGAAGCACAAAACAAGGATAAGAAACTAGAATCAATAAAAAAAAATGAGTTCTGGATATAATAGATGAATTTCGTTCACCACAAAGCAGACTAAATATGGACCTATGTAATTCTACCCAAACAAAGCAAGCAAATAAAGAAAACTAATAATTTTTTTTTAAAGTCAAAGCGTAGCACGGGCGTGCTTGTATGTTTTGGTCCGAAAATGAGAGTCAGAGCCTAGCACGGGCATGCTTGTCCTTTATCCTCCCTTAACCCACAATTATAACCCACTTTAGGTAGTTATAGGCTTTAGCAGGGGACAAATGTATTAGGTGCTTCCAAACAGCCCCACAAAGGTGTTTAATAGCTTATAACTTCTCAATAATTACAACAATCAATTTTTTTTAACAGATTTGATTTGAAAGATCTAAAGCCACAATTCCAAATTTTTGTTTTTATCAAGAAGATTCAAAGATGAAAATTCAGATCTAAAATGAAATCAAAGACTAAGACAAACACCAAAGGAAATTTAAAAAAAACAAGAAAACTCAAGACCTAGAATTAACATAACAGAACTTACCTCAATCTTTGATTTGGCTCTAATACCAAATGATACGAACACCCGTAGGAAATGAATTCCTAGAAACCCTAATCGAGTGGATCGGATCAAAGATCAAGATGAATCCCCCTCAATGGCACCCAAAACTTAAAGAAGCAAGAACACCAATAATCGAGTAAAGAACAAGATAAACGCCACAATGAGTTGATAAGTTTACCTTAATTCTTGATGCAATTAGAGGAAAGCAATTTCTCACAATCACTCCAAGCAAGAACATGCAAAGCATGAAAAAATTCTGTTTTTGATTCAAGTTGTCCAAGTGTTTACAATGGAAGCACCTATTTATACTAGAAAATGGAAGACAAGGAACTAGAATCAAGCCTAAAATCAAGTCTACAATCAAGGCTAAAATCAAGCCTAGAATCATGCCTAAAATCAAGGCTAGAATCAAGGCTAAAATCATGCCTTAAATCAAGGCTAGAATCATGCCTTAAATCAAGGCTATAATCAAGGTTATAGTCAAGCCTAGAATCATGCCTTAAATCAAGGCTAAGGTTATGCTAACCAATATGGCCCATATGGGATTAATTTAGCCCATATGGGCTTAATTAAATACAAAGCCCAAGCTAACTAATTAAAACAAGCCCAACTTAAGTATTAGCTAATCTAGGGCTGCCCCAACTTTGGAATATAAGCCCAACCAGCCTTATTAAGTCCACTCTAAACAACTTAAACAGAATAGGATAAATGGGCCATAGGCCCTATATGCCCCATACTTAAGCTTATAATGAAAGAGCATCATTCTAAATTTGCTTAAGTATAAAACATGTATAATGCATCAATGGGCAGCCTCTTTACACGCCTCAAGCACCATAATAAACTTTGGTGCTTCTTCAAGTTCAATATCATAATATCACATCTTGCATAGCTATGATCTTGAAGCTCCAATGTGACTTGGTCTTGAACATATAAGGACATGGCTGCCCCAGATCGCTTGGCACGGCTCTGTGTAATTGGCCCACTAGAAAGCACCAAAGGATCATCCCTGTTGTTCTCCATGCCTCCTTGAGCTCCATAGACGAGTGGTGGTGGATCCATATCATTCCCCCTTTCCTTAAAAAGATATGTCCTCAAATCTGCATCCATGTCAAAAGGAGACAAATTACTAACGTTAAAGGTAGCGGAAACACCATACTCCCCTGGCAAGTCTATCTTGTAGGCGTTGTCATTGACGCGTTCCAAGACTTGGAATGGACCATCTCCACGTGCATCCAGCTTAGACTTTCGTTGGTTGAGAAACCTCTCCTTCTGAAGGTGTACCCAAACCCAATCCCCAGGCACAAACACCAGCTTCTTCCAATTGGTCTGAATTTTCATGGCTGCCCCATATCGCTTGCCAAATGATACGGATCCACCACCACTCGTCTATGGAGCTCAAGGAAGCATGGAGAACAACAGAGATGATCCATTGGTGCTTCCTAGTGGGCCAATTACACGAAGCTGTGCCAAGCGATATGGGGCAGCCATGTCCTTATATGTTCAAGACCAAGTCACATTGGAGCTTCAAGATCATAGCTATGCAAGATGTGAGATTGAACTTGAAGAAGCACCAAAGTTTACTATGGTGCTTGAGGCATGTAAAGAGGCTGCCCATTGATGCATTATACATGTTTTATACTTAAGCAAATTTAGAAGGATGCTCTTTCATTATAAGCTTAAGTATGGGGCATGTAGGGCCTGTGGCCCATTTATCCTATTTTGTTTAACTTGTTTAGAGTGGACTTAATAAGGCTGGTTGGGCTTATATTCCAAAGTTGGGCCAGTCCTAGATTAGCTAATGTTTAAGTTGGGCTTGTTTTAATTAGTTAGCTTGGGCTTTGTATTTAATTAAGCCCATATGGGCCATATTGATTAGCATAATCTTAGCCTTGATTTAAGGCATGATTCTAGGCTTGACTTTAGCGTTGATTATAGCCTTGATTTAAGGCATCATTCTAGCCTTGATTTAAGGCATGATTTTAGCCTTGATTTTAGGCATGATTCTAAGCTTGATTTTAGTCTTGATTGTTGTCTTGATTTTAGGATTGATTCTAGTTCCTAGTCTTCCATTTTCTAGTATAAATAGGTGCTTCCATTGTAAACACTCAGACAACTTGAATCAAAAACAAAATTTGTTCATGCTCTGTATGTTTTTGCTTGGAGTGATTGTGAGAAATTGTTTTCCTCTAATTGAATCAAGAATTAAGGTAAACTTATCAACTCATTGTGGCGTTTATCTTGTTCTTTACTCGATTATTGGTGTTTTTGCGTTCTTAAGTTTTGGGTGCCATAGAGGGGGATTCATCTTGATCTTTGATCCGATCCACTCAATTAGGGGTTCTAGGAATTCATTTCCTACGGGTTTTCGTATCATTTGGTATCAGAGCCAAATTAAAGATTGAGGTAAGTTCTGTTATCTTAGTTCTAGGGCTTGAGTTTTCTTGTTTTTTTGAAGTTTCCTTTGGTGTTTGTCTTAGTCTTTGATTTCATTTTAGATCTGAATTTTCATCTTTGAATCTTCTTGATAAAAAAAAAAAAAATTGGAATTGTGGCTTTAGATCTTTCAAATCAGATCTGTTAAAAAAAATTGATTGTTGCAATTATTAAGAAGTTATAAGCTATTAAACACCTTTGTGGGGCTGTTTGGAAGTCACCTAATACATTTGTCCCTTGCTAAAGCCTATACCTTCCTAAAGTGGGTTATAATTGTGGGTTAAGGGAGGATAAAGGACAAGCACGCCCGTGCTAGGTTCTGACTCTCATTTTCGGACCAAACCATAGAAGCATGGTCGTGCTAGGCTCTGACCTTTAAAAAAAATTTTTTTTATTAGTTTTCTTTGTTTGCTTACTTTGTTTGGGTAGAATTACATAGGTCCATTTTTAGTCTGCTTTTTGGTGAACTAAATTCATCTATTATATCCAGAACTCATTTTTTTTTATTGATTCCAGTTTCTTATCCTTGTTTTGTGCTTCATTGGCTTTTTATATATTGTTAGAGTGTATTTGCTTGTTTACTACACTCTAATTGTTAATCAAGAAGTACATTGTTTTGTTCTTGTGCTACCATCCATTTTCGTTTTTAAGTCTTCTTTCTAGAATTGAGCTTGTTTTTCTTTGTTAAGATTTTATTTCATTGAGTTTTAAACGTACTTTGAGATTGGTTGGTTGGCCTGAAATTCTGAAGTACAATTGAAGGAATTGCAAGGAGTGGTAAAGAGCGGTAAGGAGTATAAACACGTGAGAGAGTACTTTTCCTTAACCTTATTTCTTTTGTGATTTCTGTTTTAAGTACTAATCATAAGTATAGGCAAGTCTGGAGAAACTAGCGGGGAAGGAAATCTAATTAAAGATCCCCAATTGAAGCTCTTTATGGAATCAATTCAAGGGCAATTTCGAAACTACAACAGTTTCCTCCAAGATATGAGAGACGAGTTGCAGGAGATTAAAGTCGCCCAAATCTCTAATACAATAAGAGCTCGTCCCGATACTACTCCACTAACTAGATTTCAAACTCTTGAAGATGAGGAGGCCGATAATCCTGAAGTTGGTACAGTTGATGGCAACTTGGGATTAATCAAAATGAAGATTCTGGAGTTTTATGGTAACAACAACGCTGAAGAGTACCTTGAATGGGAAAGAAAGGTTGAGCAAATTTTTGAGTGCCATAATTATTCTGAAGAGAAGAAGTCTCACCTTGTAGCCATTGAGTTTAAGGGGTATGCCATGTTCTGGTGGGAACAGTTGTTGATAAAGAGAAGAAAGAAAGGCATGCAACCCGTGCCACAATGGGAGACCATGAAGGAGTTGATGCACCAAAAATTTGTCCCTGCTCATTATTTTAGGGACTTACATAACAAATTGGCAAGATTAATCAACTTCAAGAGATAAAAAGGTTAGCCAATCATCATTCAAGGGAAACAAAGGTACTTCTAACCCTATAACCCCTTCTAGAGAGATTAAATGCTTTAAGTGTTTGGGGAAAGGGCATATTGCATCTCAATGTCCTAATAAGAGGGTTATGATTGCTAAGGATGATGAGAATATTAGCTTTGAATCTAAATGTAGTGATTCTGATGATGTGCCACATTTGCATGATGATGATAATGATATTTTGGATGTGGATGAACATAATCTGTTGTTTGCTGAACATGGAGAATCTCTAGTTGTTAGACGTGCTTTGAACATGCATGTTAAGGAAGAGAGTCTTGAACAGCGAGAGAACATATTTCACACTAGATGCTTAGTTAGCAGGAAAGTGTGCATCCTTATTATTGACGGGGGTAGTTGCACTAATGTAGATAGTGTAAGTATGGTGAATAAGCTGAACTTGGCATGTATGAATCATCCTAAGCCTTACAAGCTACAATGGTTAAACGATTGTGGGGAGGTGAAGGTGACATGCCAGGTACTTATGCCATTTTCTATTGGATGGTACAAAGATGAGATTTTGTGTGATGTAGTACCTATGCAGGCAGGCCATTTGTTGTTGGGAAGGCTATGGCAATATGATAGAAGGGCACTACATGATGGGTTCTACAACCAATACTCTTTAGTTCATAAGGGGAAAAAGTGACTCTTGTTCCATTATCACCTCAAGAAGTGTATGCCGATCAGAAGAAGATGCTTGAGAGAGAGAGAGAGAGAGAGAGAGAAAGAGAGAGATTTCAGCTTTGAGGGAAAATGGGAGTAAGGCTTCAAGTTTTAGAGAACAAAAGAGTGTTAAAAGTGAGGTTGAGAAGAAAGAGGCCACAAAAGATACCAAATAGATTAATGGCCCAATGGTGAGTGAAATACTGAGAGGGGAGAGAAAGAAACACACATTTTATATGAGAGCTAGAGAGGTTAAGTGTGCCATAGCCTTAAGGCAGCCCGTTGCTTCTTAGGTTCAAGGAGATTTTGTTTTCTAACACTGAAACTAACCTTGATGGTTTACCTTCTGTGTTTCTTGGTTTTGTTGTGAGTGCGCAGGGTATTGAAGTGGATGAGGAGAAAGTTAAAGCTATCAAGGAATGGCCGACGCCCAAATCAGTTTCGGATGTGCGAAGTTTCCATGGGTTGGCGAGTTTCTACAGACGGTTTGTACAAGATTTCTCTTCGATTGCCGCACCACTCACGGAGATAATTAAAGAGAAAGTTAGGTTCAAGTAGGGTGAAGAACAACAGAAACCGTTTGCAATCTTAAAGGGAAGTTGACATTCGCTCCTATACTTTCTTTACCTAATTTTGAGAAGACATTTGAAATTGAGTGTGATGCTTCTAGTGCAGGAATTGGAGCAGTGCTGATTCAAAAGAAGAAGCCAATTGCCTATTTTAGCGAAAAGTTGAACGAAGCACAACTCAATTACTCAACCTATGATAAGGAGCTGTATGCCTTGGTGAGCACTTTATCGAAGGAGTATGTCATCCATACCGATCACGAAGCCTTAAAGCACTTGAAGGGTCAAGGTAAGCTCAACAAACGACATGGTAAGTGGGTTGAGTTTATTGAACAATTCCCTTATGTTATTAAATACAAGCATGGGAACAATAACATTGTTGCTGATGCATTGTCATGGAGATGTGCTTTGCTTACTACTCTTAGTTCTAAATTGCTAGGATTTGAGAATGTTAAGGACTTGTATGTGTCTGATTCTGACTTTGGCAATGTAGATTTAGCATGTGAACATGGAGCATTTGGTAAATTTTATCATCATGATGGATATTTGTTTAGGGGCAGGAAACTTTGTGTGCCTAAATGCTTTATGAGTGATTTGCTTGTACTTGAATCTCATTGTGGGGGATTGATGAGACATTTTTGATTACATAAGATTTATGACATGTTGAATGATCATTTTTATTGGTCTCATATGCATAAAGATGTCGAAAAAGTTTGTGATTCATGCATTGCTTGTAAACAGGCCAGGTCTAAATCTATTCCTCATGGCTTGTATATGCCTTTACCAGTTCCTAGTTCACCTTGCGTTGATATATCTATGGATTTTGTACTTGGTTTACCTAGGACTAGGCATGGTAGAGACAACATATTTGTGGTGGTTGATAGGTTCAGTAAAATGGCTCATTTTATTCCATGTCATAAAACTGATGATACCTTTAATGTTGCTGGCTTATTCTTTAGAAAGGTGGTACGATTGATTGGGGTACTAAGGACTATCATTTCTGATAGAGATGCTAAGTTCCTTTCATATTTTTGGAGGGTTTTGTGAGGTAAGCTAGGTACTAAATTGCTTTATTCTACTACTTGTCACCTACAAACAGATGGACAAACTGAAGTTGTGAATAAGACTTTAGGAACTCTATTACGTGCTATTATGGGTAAAAATTTGAAAACTTGGGAGGATTGTTTGCCATTTATTGAATTTGCATATAATCGTAACATATATTCCACTTCAGGTTTTACTCCATTTGAACTTGTCTATGGATTTAACCCACTAACTGTTTTGGATCTTGTTCCTTTACCTTTACATGAGCTTACTAGTTTAGATGGTGATAAAAAGGCTGAATTAGTGAAGTCTTTACATGAGAAGGCTCGATCGAATATCGAAAAGAGGAACAGACAGTATGTTGGCAGGGCAAACAAAGCAAGGAAGAGGCTAGTGTTTGCGCTTGGGGATTGGGTTTGGGTACACCTTCAGAAGGAGACGTTTACCAACCAATGGAAGTCTAAGCTGGATTCACATGGAGATGGTCCATTCCAAGTTTTGGAACGAGTCAATGACAACGCCTACAAGATAGACTTGCTAGGTGGGTATGGTGTTTCCGCTACCTTTAACGTTAGTGATTTGTCTCCTTTTGACATTGATGCAGATTTGAGGACAAATCTTTTTTAGGAAAGGGGGAATGATACGGATCCACCACCACTCGTCTGTGGAGCTCAAGGAAGCATGGAGAACAATAGGGATGATCCATTGGTGCTTCCTAGTGGGCAAATTACACGGAGCCGTGCTAAGCGATATGGGGCAGTCATGTCCTTATTGTTGACGCGTGTTTTTATGCCCCCACCTAACCCGATGAGGATACGAGGACGCGGAATAAGGAATTAGGGTCATTCGGAAGTCTTTTAAACCAAGAATCAATTTAAACCAATTCAAGGAAGTCTGATCTGCACTAGGGTTGCGTCACGCAGCTATAAGGTGCGTGACGGCATTAATAGTTGCGTCACGCAACTCCAACCAAGATGACGTCACCTTGAAAAACCCACATAATGGTTTTGCTTTCTGTTTGGATACGTGGCAACGGTCCAAAAAGTGAGCTGCGTCACGCAGCTCTCGGGTCCGTCACGCAACTGTTAGTTGCATGACGCAGCTATTTTCTGTTGCCCTACCCATATAAATACTGCGTTTTTATCTTTTAAAAGGGACTTTTTTGGAGAAAACTTTAGAGGAATTTTTGAGAGAGCATAGAAAACAACTGCGGCTAGGTTTTCTACAAGAACTCTTTTGAGTTATCTTGGAGAAAAACAGCCTTGGAGATTAATTAGATTGAAAACAAAAAAATCATACAAAAAGAGAAAAAAAGAGAAAAGAAAAGAAAAAGAGATTTTTGTTAAAACTTGAAAACAAAGACTTCTGGGATCTTGAAACCTTACTCCTAAGACATTCAAATTGTGTACAATCCTCAATCTGAGGGTTAGGTAATTGTCTAAACTTTTCTTGGTCTCTTTTTAGTTATTAATTCGTCATTGTTTATTTTTGTTGATATTTGAGTAGCTTGATATTGATTAAACAGTATTCTGCCTACTGTTGAACGTTTCTGAGTGACATTAAAACAAGTTTTGATAAAAAGAAAATGTAAAAAAGGGTAGTTTGAAAGGTGGTTGCGGACCAGAGCAGTTGCGTCACGCAGCTACAAGCTGCGTGACGGAACTGTTCATGTCCAAGATTATAGTTATTCTAGCCCGATTAGTTGCGTGACGGAACTGTTCATGCTTATGATTTTATTTCACTTTTATTTTCTTGTTTAATATTAATATTTGAGATAAACGACTGGTGAATCTAAGGATTTTTCCAAAATCACGAACAGCTGCGTCACGCAACTATGAGATTCGGCACGTGACTGTTCTAGGGTTCCAGAATAATTTTTACTATTATTTTTTTAAATAATAATGTTGTGCAACTAAATAAATGTTCAAATCTTTTTATAATTCAAGAAACAACCAATAATGGGCAGATTGCGGTTTAATCAAATCAAGTAGGTTAATTTATTGTTATGCATGATTTCGGGCTTATTAGGATTTCTGGAATTTATATTGGGTAGAATGTATTTTAGGTTCGGTTTGTGGCCCGCCTTTAACCATAAGGCAAGAGGGGGTCTTAGATTATTTTAACTTAACTGCTGTGGGTTGAATGGTTAATGTGGTTTGAATGATTATGAATGCAATGAATGAATTTATTTGGGACGATTAAATAATTTTCCACATAGGAACTCGGTTCGATTTATTCGGGTTGGGTTTGTATAAATAATTTGGCTTTTCTAAATTAAAATAAATTAGAAATTGTAGGTTAAAAGAGGCCGATTTTCCGGGCGTCGGCTTCCAACGAGCCGACGTACCCAATTCCCTTATCCAGAATCGTACTTGGTACGCCTGACCAGTCTTTTAAAATAATTGGCCTTAAATAAAATTGGGTTTAAAATGAAGTCACTTTTTAAAATAAAAATTGGAAACGGTCCCATTGCCGAAATAATGGGTGGCGACTCAAAATATTTTGTAAGACTGATTTATCGGCATCGCACATCCAAAGAGGTTTTGTCACCATTTATTAAAATAAGGATCACTAATTTCCAAACAATTTTTATAATCGAGCGTTTTTCAGGTCGCTCGGGGGCGGTCGGCGAAAACAGATTGGCGACTTCACTGGGGACCTGCATCCACTAAATCCCCGATTATTTTTAATAACTAGATGGTTGCAATTAGGAATTGACTCTAAAGCCTACAGTTTCTAAATAAAAATTGATTAGAAAGCCGTCAGAAAATGCTTATTTGCTTTCCTTTATCTTTTTAGGATCTCGCATTCATACCGCATTTCTCTCTTCTCATCACTTTCTACCCATATTACCCTTTGGTACTTTTGTTAACTTTGACGGTGGATCTAGCCTAAACCTCGCGTTTTAGGCACATCCATCCGAGAATTAGCAAAACTATCAACCGCAAGCCTAGTACCTTTAAAGGTGCGTCAAAAGGTGTAGGCCCATCAAAAAGCCGAATCCTGTTTGCGGAACCCAGACTTTGTAAGCCTAATGGACTAAAGCCCATGCATGTAATCAAAAGCCTTAGTCACTTCCCTTAAGGAACACTTGATTCTGTTTGCTGTTATTATGCTGCATTCATTTCCGAGAGTTTATATCATCAATCTCAAAACCCCCTGTTGGTTGTCGAGATTAGACCAAATCCTAGGAAACAGATGTCGGAATTTATACCAACGGAATCCGTGTGTGGGAGAAATAAGGTTGGAAGGCATGCATTTCCCTAACTCCCGTTTCCCTGTATGTTATAAACTGTACATCTGTTGTGACATTCACGCATCACGTAATATTTTTCTTTTTCAGCCATGCATTTAAGAGCTAATTTTCGATATGGACGTTTGACCTTGATTTTGAGACTGGACCTCAAATTCGTTTTGAATAATATGATGCAATCACTTATAGCGAATTTATACCCAAAAGAAAAGGGAGGTATAAGGGGGTTGCGATTTCTTTGTATTTTCACATTTCTCGCATTATCTGAAAGTAAGTGAGAGATTACAAAATTTGTAACAAAACAAAATGAGATCCTGCTTGGGACCATATGTTCAAGGCAAAAAGTAAGGATACAAGAACAAAAAAAAAAAAATAATAATAACAAAAATGTTCCGCTTGGAAATTCTTTCATTCCAAGGCAAAAATTAGGGACTTGAGAGAAAATAGTCGACCGTAAATTCCAAAAGGAACGGTCGACGACAGATAATGCCAGAAATGTTTGAATACAAAATAAGTCATGGCCATGTTATTCACACCGAATTTTGGGTCTAGTCGTTGAAATCAAGATCTTATTTCCATACCGATTAGTAGCACATTAGAACTGCATTCCTCATCCTATGTGCTTCTATTTCCCATGCATACATGCAGGACCTACTTTAACTCAGGTGCTTCTATCTATCAGTCAGAATTGATCCTTCTCGGGAAATCGCTTCGAGAGCTTGGCACCAACGCCCTGGTCAACGTTTGGTCAGACTGTCCCCAATCCCTGAGCCTACTCCAGTTAGTCCTGTGAATCGTCCAAGTTCGTCGGGGTCAGTTTTTGATTCAGGTTTGGTAGAAATGGCTAACAACACTGCGAATGAGACTGGGTTCTCTCCAGCCCAGATAAGGACCATCATTGAGATAATAGCTGCTGCCTTTGCCCAAGAGAGGGCACAAAACCAGGTTCCCCCGACTTCAAGTAACCATCCTGAAGTTGAGGAACATGAGATTCCAGAACCCACCTCGGGTAACCAAGCCTCTGCTGGTCATGCTACTCCAATTGAGAATGATCTAGTTAAGCAGTTTGCAGAGCTGAGGGATAAAGTGGAGAAAATGTCTGTTGCCAAGGAAAGGACCCAGTCACTAATTTCCACATAGCTGAATATGTATTGCACCCTTCAAGTTCCACTTCATTCAAGACTTTTAAGCACACCATATTCGAAGGAGACAACGACCCGCGATCCCATTTGTCTGAGTTTCTCCGGGTCTCCCAAATGAACCTATATAATGAGGAAGATGTCTTACGGGCATTTCCTCAAACACTGCATAAGAGTTACAGGAGATGGTATGATGGATTGGATACAGTGACACAGAGAGATTGGGTCAAGCTACAGACCGCTTTTCTGAAGCACTTCAAAACGGATGAAAGTGATGAGTTCGGCCTGCGTGACTTAAAGAGCTTAAGGCAAGAAAAGGATGAAAACTTCTCGGACTATTACAGGAGGTAGAGGACAAAGCTGTTCATGGTCCAGACAAGGCCAAAGGACCAAGAATTGATCAGGGTTTTCAGTAGAAGCCTGTTACCTTTCTTCAAAGAGAGAATGCTGGCCCAACCTCTCACTGATTTTGCTCTAGTTCAAAGAGCTGGGTTGAATATCGAAGAGCTGTATAAGGATGAGAAGAAGAAGAGCAGAGGGTTTGGTAACTACCGGTCCTCCTACACTGAGAGAAATGTCGAAAGTAGTACCCCGAACCAGTCAGTGAGTAGTAACACGGTGGGAGCTGTTAACGAGAAAGTAAGAAGGGAGTTCACCGATCTGGGTAGGCCTTTGAGCACGGTCATGAGATCATGCATTAAGAACATAGTGCTTTCCAAACTGCCTGTTAATCCAACTAAACCTGTTCGGGGTAGGTTTATGGATCGGGACTGCGATATCACCAGTGTAAGGGGCATTCTACTGATGACTGCTTCAAGTTAAGGCACGATATACAGGATCTGATAGACAGTGGAAAGATCACCAAACCCTCTGAAAGGAATAAGCCGAGCACAAAGAACAACCCATTGCCACAATACCAGTATAATTACCCATACCACAAGTCTCAAGCGGGTGGGTCGGTAAATGCAATTGGGAGTGGTCTGCCGGAAGAACTGGTATTGGTAGAAGCCGAGTGGGAGGAAAAGATGTGTGCTATGCTGAACATCTGGGATGATTGCAGCAGTGAGGAGGAAGAAGAGAAGAAACCTGTGAAGATTGAAATTGAGAAGAGCATCACAGTTAAAGTTGGCGAAGTACCGGAAAGCGAAGACGAGCAGATTCAGCTTGCGATTCAGAAAAGTTTGGCTGACCAGGAGGATCAATGGTACTACAGCAGTGATGAGGATGTAAATGAAGTTGGCATCCAGAGCTTAACCAGAAGTGGTCGTGTGTATAATCCAGATAACAATGCTCAGTCTAAAGGAAAGGGAGTTACCATTGAAGGGATGGGAAAGAAGGCAACGGACAAGGGTGAAGAACAGCCCAAGGAAAAGAAGAAGGAAGATGAAGTGGGAAAGGTGCAAAAGAAGACTACTGAAGTGGGCGAAAGTAGTCAAAACAAAACGCCAAGCGGCGTAACAGCAAGTTCAGTATTGAGTCAGCTACAGAGAACTAGAGCTGACATCTCACTGTGGGATCTACTGATAGCCTCAAAGGAGCATAGAGAATCTTTGTTAGAGGCTATGCATTTGTTAGGGTGCTTGCCAGAATCCAGAGCGTGGATATGATCAATGTATTACAGCGCAGGATTGGTGAGATTACCTTCTTTGATTTCGATCTTCCTCCAGAAGAAAGGAACCATTATAAGCCTCTGTACATCCAGGTTGCTGTTAACGGGCGAGAAACCCGCAATGTGATGGTGGACAACGGGTCGGCGTTGTGCGTGTGCCCACTAAAAATGCTGTCTAAATTTAAGATTGAGGAGTCGGAGCTTGAGCCGTCTAACATGGTAGTTAAAGCATATGACAACACCATGCGTAATGCTAGAGGCACTTTCAGGGCAAAGATTTCGACGGGGACTATAGAGAGTTGGGTGGATGTAGTCGTCCTGGATATTTTGGCCAATTATGCACTACTGCTAGGAAGGCCATGGCTCCATCCTCTGGGTGCAATCCCTTCCACCTTGCACAGAAAAATTAAGGTTCCTTGGGGTACTGAGGTGGTAACCATCAATGCACAAGAAGATTTAAATGTGGCGGCTGTAGAAGGTTTGGAGGCGGTGGTGCCTTTGTCTGGTTTTCAGGTGGCCATGATTGGTGATGCTGCAATTACTGAAAATAAAAGTGCAGTCAACAGGATGAGTCCTTTTTCTCGTAAAATGATGAAAAAGATGCAGTGGCAATATGGCAAAGGACTAGGCCGAGAGTTACAAGGAAGGTTTGAACCTCTATCATCATCATATGGACGACAAGATCGACGTGGGCTGGGGTATTCAGAGAGTAGAAAGAAGGAAAAATATGTAGTCCAGTCTTCGATAAGAGAACCCGAGCTGAACAAGATTTTCTTTGTCCCAGAGGCTTCAGGGGAATTTCAGAGTAGAGGAAAGACATATCCTGGCCTTGAGATCTTCATGATAGACTTTAATGAGCAGCTGATCAAATCTCCTGAGCCTTCCTTAGAACAGTTGGTGGAAGGCACACAGTTCATGGTTGGTATGGTTCAAACAGGCAGTGGCACTGAATGGTCGCAGAAAATACCTGAATTTGAAGATTTCCTGGGGATTGGGGACGAAGCTTCCAGAATGGTGCAGGAGCAGAAGGCTAAGGCAAGGATCCTCCAGTTGATACTAGCAGCCGAAGATGCTGAAGAAGCAGAGAGGAAGGTGATGAAGATGACAGAGCATGGAGAGGCAAAAGGAGAAGCTGCCCCAGAAGCAAAGGAAGTTCCAGATGCTGATGAAGTGATTCAAGCTATAAAAGACAATTGTGATGAATGTATTGAATAGACTATTAATCCTGTCTTTTTTTTTTCTGATTATTGTTTTGAGAACAATTTGGATGGTTTCCCTTTATTATTTCAATCAATGGAAGTGAATTTTGACTATTTGTTTTCTTGTTTTCCTGATTGTCACGTTCATGGCATTGATTATACCACGCGCATATTTGACATAAATGTATTGCATCATTTTGCATTTAACCTAAGCACCACCGAAGATCCCAAAATAATCGAAATCGGATCGGACTTTAAGCCTGAACTTAGACAGGATCTCCAAGAATGTATCAAGAGAAATTCAGAGGTATTTGCCTGGAGCTATGCAGACATGCCAGGAATCGATAGGTCAATTGCAGAACACTTCATTCCTACCAACCCGAGTATTAAGCCAGTGAAGCAAAAGAGGAGACGGGTCAGACCAGAATGGCAAGACAAGATTAAGGCTGAGGTCCAGAAACAGTTAGATGCAGGATTCTTAGAAGTAGTACATTATTCGGAGTGGCTGGCCAATATAGTCCCTGTGTTGAAGAAAGATGGGAGAATAAGAGTTTGTGTTGACTACAGGGACCTAAACAAGGCCTCGCCTAAAGATGACTTTCCACTTCCACACATAGATGTCTTGATTGACAGTGCTGCTGGAATGGGATGTTATTCTATCATGGATGGATTCTCCGGATACAACCAAATATTGATGGCCTTAGTTGACAAGCACAAGACTGCCTTCACTACTGACTTTGGGACTTTCTGCTATAGGGTGATGCCATTTGGAATGAAGAACGCCGGGGCAACATATCAGAGAATGGCTACAACATTATTTCATGATATGATCCATAAGGGATTGGAGGTATATGTGGATGATATGGTGATCATGACGAGAACAGAGGAAGAACACACGGAGATGCTGGAAAAGTTCTTCGCACGGGTTAAGCAGTACAACTTAAGACTCAATCCCAAAAAGTGCATATTTAGAGTAACGAAAGGGAAGCTGTTAGGTTTTGTTGTAGGACCTAACGGGATTGAGGTTGACCTTGACAAAATAAAAGCTATTCAGATATGGAATCGCCAAGAACAGAACGTCAGGTGAGAAGCTTCTTGGGAAAAATTCAGTATATCAGCAGGTTTATTTCTAGGCTATCCATCACATGTGCTCCGATCTTCAAGCTGCTTAAGAAGAATCAACCAGTTAAATGGAACGAGGACTGTCAGAAAGCCTTTGATCACTTTGATCACATAAAGAAGTACTTGATGAATCCACCAGTGCTGAGTTCGCCTAGACTAGGAGAGCCTCTGATCCTGTACTTGTCTATAGAGGATGCCGGAGTTGGAGCTATGTTGGCACAGCCGGACGCTGCTGGAGTAAAAAAGGCCATCTATTACATCAACAAGAGATTACTGCCTATCGAGGAGAAGTACAATTTGGTGGAGAAAACGTGTATGGCAGTGGTATGGTCGATAAAGAAATTGAGGCCTTACTTTGATTCCTTCAGGGTCACTTTCGTTTCTAAAATTGATCCTATGAAGTATCTTCAGAGAACGCCTACTCTAGAAGGACGGCTGTCCAAATAGCTAATTCAGATGTCTAGTGTGGATGCAGAGTTTGTCACGAAGAAGACGGTCAAAGGTCGAGTTGTGGTAGAATTTCTGGCAGAAAATCCCGTTGCAGATGATGAATCATGGGAATTGGAATTTCCTGATGAACACTTGTTGTGTGTTGAAACAGGGGCTTGGAAATTGTACTTTGATGGATCAGCTAATAGAAACGGAGCCGGAGCTGGTATCGTGATAGAGGCACCTGATGGCGAGGTCACAACAATGTGCAAAAGATTGTTGTTTCCGGTCACCAACAACATGGCCGAATATGAAGCGTGTATCATGGGAATGGAGGCTCTTCTTGCATCAGGTGCTAAGGAAGTCAAGGTAATAGGAGATTCGCTGTTGGTTATCGAACATGCTAACGAGAGATGGAAAGTGGAAGAAGAAAGGTTGAAGCCCTATGTTGAGTACTTGTTGAAGAAGGCAACACTCTTTGATAAGATCACCTTTACTCACATAGGAAGAATCCATAACAAAATTCCGAATGCCTTGGCAAACTTAGCATCAGCTTGGCAGGATTTGAGTAAAGTCCCGAAGAAGCCGTTCATCATTACCGCGCAAATATCCCATGCTATGAAAAACATTTTGTGAACCAGGTAGAGTCAGAGGAAGAACCTTGTTTTACGGATATCCTGCGGTACATGAGAGACGGAACCTTTTCTGATGATGCGACAAAGCAAGACCGTTCAGTGCTTAGAAAAATGGCTTTGAATTATGTCTTGGCCGATGGTGAACTATATAGGAGGGCCTGGGACGGGATGCTGCTAAGATGTGTAGGTAAGAAGGAAGGCGAAGAAATAATGAAGAAAATCCATGAGGGAGTGTGCGGCACTCATTTGAGTGGCATGAGCTTAGCCAGAAAAATCATGAGGCAGGGTTATTTTTGGATGCAGATGGAAGGTGATTGTGTTAATTATGTACGTCATTGTAAAGCTTGTCAATACCATGATAATAAAAGCCATTTGCCTGCTGTTGAACTCCATCAACAGCTCCTTCTTGGCCTTTTTCAGCATGGGGTATAGATATCATCGGCAAGATCACGCCAGCAGCATCGAATGGTCATCAGTATATCTTGGTTGCAGTAGACTACTTTTCTAGGTGGATCGAGGCTCAATCCTACAAAACTTTGACCGCCAAACATGTGGCTAGATTTATTGAACATAATATTTTCTGTCGCTATGGTGTTCCCCATCACATAGTTACAGATAATGGTTCTAATTTTCAAGCAGATGTTGGTCAGTTGCTATATAGGTATAAGGTTGAGCATCACCATTCTTCTCCTTATCGCCCTCAAGCTAATGGTGCAGTAGAAGCCGCGAATAAGGAGATTAAAAGAATCCTGTCCAAGATGTGCGAGAAGTATAGAAGCTGGTGTGAATACTCAAATTTTGAGGCTCAAAAAGCCAGTTTTCCCAGACTGCAAATAGTCTGGCTGGACCAGAGGCCATTTTGAAAATTTACCGGAAGTATGCCAATATGGTACTTAAAACGTCCGAGACGTTGCGAGGATCGTAGAACTGGTCCCGGAATAATTTTTGGAGGTCCGGAACTCCGGGAAAAGCCTCCGGAACGAAAAACTAGAAAGTCTGCCGGCCACGGCGGCTGCAGCGGCTGCGGCCGCCCTTCATGGTGGCTCAGGCCGCCTGACCTGGCGTCTCAGGCCGCCGGCCACGGCGGCTTAGGCCGCCCGACCTGGCGGCTGCGGCCGCCGAAACAGTCCAATTTTGCCTATAAATATTGTCCCCGGCACTCAGTCTGTGTTAACGGACGCTCCTTCTCCCCTACGCTCCTTGCGATTCTTTACTGCTTTTTTGCATTTTAGTTTAGCTTTATTGCTTTCTTTGCTTTGTTAATTGGTCACTAAATTTGAATTAATTAATATTCCCTTAACGAGGAGCTTAACCTGGAGTTAAGAAGTGGCTGTCGATTAAATCAGGTACATAAACTAAACTCTGCCTATTTAATTTTAGCACTTCATGCATGCTTCTCTTCTACTCCTAATTCTACAACTGCATAAATGCATTCATGTCATCATTAGGCAAATAAACTGCCTCAATTAAATAATTTTAGACTAAAATGCCCGGTTAATTAATAATCGTGGTGTTAAAGCCTAAATCAGACAATATCGGCTTAAAATACCTAGTTAATTAATAGCTATGGTATAATGGCCTTTATTTCGAACAGTCCGGCTTAAGTCCAATTAATTAATAATTGTGGCTAAAAGGCCTTAATTAAACACGTTTTCTTGGCAATAAATTGCCTACATTGCAAAATCAATCAATCACTTTTGGTAAACAAATTGCCTATAAGTGAGACTAATCTTTTCCAGCGACAAATTGCTTAAATCAAAATTTTGGCTAAAAGCCTCCAAGTAATCACTTTTGGCAAATAAATTGCCTTAAATCAATCAATTTTGGCGACAATCGCCCAAACATCAATTTTTGGCAATAAATTGCCTAAATCAATTTTTTTGGCTAAAAGCCTTCAAATAATCAATTTTGGCGACAAAATCGCCTAAATCACATCAATTTTTGGCAACAATTGCCTAAATTAAACTTTTTAGCTAAAAGCCTTAAAATCAACACTTTTGGCAACAAATGCCTAAATCAAATCAATCAACTCTTTGGCAAAATGCCTAAACAAAATGCGCGAAGCATACACACACTCATGCATTAAGCATACCCCTTCAAAGCCCTTTTAAAAAGGCCTATCGAACTACGTTGACTTTGATCTTCCATTCAAACGGAAGTACGCAGGCACGTTTGGGATTTAACCCTGAGCGGCAAGTCGAAATCACATAAACATTTTTCATTGGTCCAATTACTTCATCTTCCTTGCAAAGCATTCATTCTTTGGTTAGTTTATCAACATGACATAGTCTCGGGATCCACCTCGGGTTCGAAGATTGTGCCTTAGACATTGGGATAATTAATCTAATAATTTAGGTTAATTAAATTTGGAGTCACTTAGGGTTTTTTCCTAGTTTACCCTAAAATAATTAAACAAGGTGGCGACTCACACATTCACGTGCATTTCTGCTCTTAGTCACATCCTTTTTGTATGCCGGTGATATTTTGGGGAGGGGTTCACAGTTTGGCGACTCCGCTGGGGAGGCATGTAATCATTTTGCATGAAGTGGACTACAATTGTTGTGTAAACTAACCTGCCCTTCTTCAGGGTATTATTTTACTATGCTTTGTATTGCAGGGTACCCCGACAAAAAAATTTTTAAGTATTCTTTCTTTAAGAATGCTTAATAAGGAGAATTTGGACCTAATTGAATTTTACTTTAAATCATTTAAATTTGTTGATTTATTTGCAGGAATTGAGAATCTTTTTCTCCATTGTATAAAAAATGAATTTCAAATGAATTTCTTCTCTTCTGTTCAAACTTCTGAGTCTGGATAGCAAGTAGCGCTGATCGGCAGGTCTCCTTGATTATGTCGACAGACAGCCAAAGCGTCCTCCCTGTTACCGCAAACCATCCCTAATCCTTTTGGAGGTGGCCCATGAGTATGCGTACTGTCGGACCCGCGCGAAACTCCTTGTTTCACATGTGGTTAGGTATATCCATGCTCAAGGTTCAAGGGTCCCTTAATAAGCCAATCCTCTATTTGTGTCATAGCCTATAAAACCTATCCTTCAGGGTATTATTTTACTATGCTTTGTATTGCAGGGTACCCCGACAAAAAAAATTTTAAGTATTCTTTCTTTAAGAATGCTTAATAAGGAGAATTTGGACCTAATTGAATTTTACTTTAAATCATTTAAATTTGTTGATTTATTTGTAGGAATTGAGAATCTTTTTCTCCATTGCATAAAAAATGAATTTCAAATGAATTTCTTCTCTTCTGTTCAAACTTCTGAGTCTGGATAGCAAGTAGCGCTGATCGGCAGGTCTCCTTGATTATGTCGACGGACAGCCAAAGCGTCCTCCCTGTTACCGCAAACCATCCCTAATCCTTTTGGGGGTGGCCCATGAGTATGCGTACTGTCGGACCCACGCGAAACTCCTTGTTTCACATGTGGTTAGGTATATCCATGCTCAAGGTTCAAGGGTCCCTTAATAAGCCAATCCTCTATTTGTGTCATAGCCTATAAAACCTATCCTTTAGGGCTGTATGCACCCAATGATGCTGAATCATTCCATTAAAATGAATCATGTTGTGATGTTGTGCGCATTCACGCATTCATCCCATACTTCACAAAAAAAAAGGGGTCTGGAAAATGATAAAAAAGAGAATCTTAAAAAAAAAAAAAAAAAACATTCCATTTCAAAGCTGGAAAATCACATTTTGGTCCCTGAGACTTGAAAAATTACATTTTGGTCCCTGAGACCTGGAAAATTCACATTTTGGCCCCTAAGGCCCAAAATTTCGCAATCTGGCCTCAAAGGCCTGAAAATTCACATTTTGGCCCCTAAGGCCCAAAAATTCTCAATTTGGCCCCAAAGGCCTAAAAATACCCAATTTGGCCACAAAGGCCTAGAAATTCGCAATTTGGCCACAAAGGCCCAAAAATTCTCAATTTGGCCCCAAAAGCCCAAAAATGCCCAATTTGGCCCCTAAGGCCCAAAAATTCTCAATTTGGCCCCAAAGGCCCAAAGATTCACATTTTGGCCCCTAAGGCCCAAAAAAAAATGTTTCTTGAGAACTTAGAGCCTTTCGAAAAGTCGAGGTGTCCAGCCCTAAGCACTTTACCTTACATATCACATCCCATTGGGTCCTATCCTAGGTGTCCTAGCATACCAACATTACCCTACCACACAGGGTCAAACCGTCCCATCTCACAGGGTCAATTCATTCTTCCCTATACCAACACTACCCTACATTATTTGGTCATACCACCCCACATCACAAGGGTCAAGTCCAAATACTTTACCCATACACTACCCTACCTCACACTATCTCACATACCCTATGAAAACACCTTATATAGGATAGTCTAATCGTTTTGACTATGTCCTTTCACAGGAACCCACTGTTCGAGTGCCTATCCAGGTCCCAGTCACACCTCCAGTGCTATCACCAACCTCACCAACTTCACCAGCTTCACCAGCTTCACCAACTCCAACTGCACCAATGGCATCACTTTCTGACATCCAAAACCTCATTGAACAATTGGAAGCCAGAATGGAGGCTAGAATGAATGAGGCATTGGCTGCCCAGAGGACTGCCTTAATAGCTGAACTAGGTGGTGGTAATGGAAATGGGGCTTTCGCTAGGGGAAGTGGACCTGCTACCTCCAATCAGGGTCCTGCTGCTGAACCAACAAACCCGGCCCTTAACCTGGATGACATGCCCTCCAGAACTGCTTCTGAGTTGGAAGCTCAGAAAATGAGAGAAAAACTAGAACTCCTAGAAAGGTCTATTACTGCTCTTAAGACACACAAGGAAGTGGTGGACATGGACTCCTTGTCCTTGTTCCCCGAAGCAAGACTGCCCATGAAGTTCAAAATGCCCAACATGGACAAGTTTGATGGAACCACTTGTCCCAAACGCACCTGAAAATGTATGTGGGTTCCCTCAATCCGTTTGGCCTGAACAGCGAGCTCCTTGCTCAGTTGTTTCAGCAATCTTTAACTGGTGCTGCATTAAGATTGTAACGTCCCATTTTTCTATTGAATCGAGTCGTTGCTTAGAGTCGATTCGGGCTGATCCAAAACCCGGTTCGAGCCATTAGAGTCCAGAGTGAGGTAGAATGGGAGGTCATTGAAATAAGGAGAAGAAGTGGACTTACTTGAAGGAAAGAAAAAGATCAAAGTATAAGGATTAGGACTTGCTTGCACTAAAGTATAAAGTTGAGGTATTGAGTTGTACCATTTTGACAATTGAGGTACCATTTGGTAATTTTCACATAAAAAAACTTGATATTTTAGAGATGTACCCGTGAGTTCCATTCATTTTCATTTCTTCATCCTTATCTTCATCTTCTTCCTCTACTTTCCTCTTCCACCTTCCTTTCTCCATCACTTTTAATGGTAGTGAAGATTTTAATGGGAGTTAAGCATTAATTCAACTTCTATTCTATCCAAGTAAGTAAACCTTCTTGAATTTCATAATTGAATCATTTGGTGATATTTTTAGATGATTCATAAGAATTCTTATGTATAGGAGAAGTGAGCTCAAAGGTAAAAGGAAGCTAAAGAGAAGAGTTCAAGCTTTTTGGAGTGAAGGTGTGCTATCTCTTTTAGTTTAATTAATTTCCTTGCATGAGAATTTGAGTGGTGTGTTGATAATGAGAAAATATGTTGTTTCATGTTGAGTAAGATGACTGAAAATGGTGAAAAAGCATGAGATGAAATGAATAAATGAAGTAGATATTGAGTTCATGCTGAAACAAGTTTTGCTGGAAAAGTTACCAGTAACTTCACCTTGATTTTTACCCCATTTAATGATGGAATTAGGAAGTGTCATAGAAGAGTTATTTGTTCCTCTATGTGTTAGCTTTACATGGGTTTTTGAATCACCCAAATCGGAGTTGTAAATTGAGAGATATGACCAAAATAGTACAGACTGCGCAGGCTGGAAAACACGACGCGCGCTCGCGAATTTCATTTGCGCGCTCGCGAATTGTGCCTGTAAACCCTCTGACTCTCATGTGTGCTTTGCGCGCTCGCGACTTTCATTCGCGCGCTCGTGACTTGTGTTTTTATGCTCTTTTGGACTTCATTTTCAATGCAATTGTCTTCCTTTGCTCGACTTGTATGCCTCCAATCATTTTAAAACAAAAAGACCACATGAGAACATGTATCAAAACAACATGCAAGCATGCAAATGATGTGAAATGAGGTAAACACAACTTGTAATTGTATTCTATGCAATTGTGAAATGATGTGAAATGGTGTATGAACCTATGAATTCTATGCAATTGTATTCTTTTTCTCAACTTGTATGCCTTCAATCATTTTAAAGCAAAAAGACAATATGAACACATGTATAAACACAAAATGCAAGCATGCAAATGGTGTGAAACTAACATGACACAAGTTGCCCGCTTGGCGAGGCTATCAACATACAGGTAAGCAGTAAATTTTATGAAATGATGAAGCAGTTAATTTTTATGACATAAGCATGTGAAAATAACATGACACAAGCATGCAAATTATGACACAGTTACTATGCATTTGTTTTATCTATTGACATACCATTAATATGCTCCATTGAGGTTAGGTAGAAACCATGTAGATAAGGCTATGTCGCGACATAGGATAGCAGATCTGCGCCCCATACAGTTTGGTACTCCGGCTACAGGCCGTTGAGTGGATATGATTATATATCGGCCATAGCAGCCAAGCATACAGTTTCATCCAGTTTCATACAGTTTTTCTTATCACTTCGGTTTCACTATAACCTTATGGAGCTATACAGTTATATTGACTACAAATTGCATAATCATACAGTATACTAAACAGCAAGAAAGATCATCAAGGTAAAATGAAAGTATCATGATATGTGTGCTTACATTCCATATGTGAGTACATGTTTATTTCTACATATGTATGTGCTTATATGTTTCTTTATTCGTTGCGATATTCACTGAGTTTTAAGCAAAGTTGTAGAATTCATACAGCATAAAGAACATCAGGTAAGATCATGAAAGTATAATGTTATATATGCTTACAAGTTTATTTATTTAATTTTTAAGGAGCCATACAATTATGAGATGTTATTAATCATAACTTATATGATGTGACTAAAAGTGCATAAGTCATACAGCATAATGAATAGCAAGTAAGACAATGAAAATATACTGTTATGTATTCTTACATGTTTATTGATTTCATTCATACAACATAATGAACAGCAGGTAAGATCATGATAGTATCATGATAGGTGTGATTAAAAGTTCATGTAAAGGAGTTATGAGATAATTTGAACTAAATTATTTATGTTGTGCATTAGAAGTTTATTCTTCACTATAAAGATACATTTATGTTGAAATTTAATGATTCTAAGATTATCAATGATTTTATGAAATGTGTAGTTTAAGTTAGTTGTCATCACATTTTGTTAAGTATGTGAATTATGAGCACCACTGAGTTTTATACTCAGCGTGTCGATTTTTATCACGCGTAGGTTGAAGATCGTGATTGCTACTTGAAGACTTGAAGAGTACTATCAAAGCAGAAGTGATTAATTTGGTCATAGTAGATTGAGAGTTGTATAATTAAGAATTATGGCATGTATAATTATTACATTTGTTAGAGCTTATGTGATTGGAAATATAATTGAAGCATGTAATTATTGTGGTGTAAGTATTTGGAGGAAATGATTGAATATGAAATATTTTACTATAGTTGGTATGATTAGGTCATGAAAACTTGATATAGATCATGAATGCAATTAATTGCTGGATATTAAATGCTATTGAAGATTTATACAATTATGAAAAGATATATAAAGTGTTATTGTGTTATGATGATTATTTGGAGATGTTGGAAGTTTAGAGTTTAATTGGGAGTGTTTTTGTATTCATATTTAGCATACAGAATGATATCCGCATGACAGGACATAGGTTTAACCAGATTGTAGCGTCTCGGCTCGGTTCATTCGGGTTAACGGGTGGACCGGGAAGGGATGTTACAAAGATGGTTTGTAAGCTTGGATCGTTCCAAAATGAAGAATTGGGAGGACATATGCAATGCTTTCAACACGCAGTACCATTATAATATCGAAGTGGATGTTACCCGGAGGGAGCTGGAAACCACTAAACAAAAGAACAATGAGCCCTTCTCCTCGTTCCTTTCGAGGTGGAGAGCCAAAGCTGCTCAAATGATCAACCGACCCTCTGAATAGGAACAAGTTGACATAATAATCAAGAATTTACTGCCTGTCTACCGGTCACAGCTTCAAACACAGTACTTGCCTACGTTCCAATTGCTCATTGCGACTGCAACTAAGGTGGAAGACTTAATCCAGTTGGGTCAACTCAAAGAAGACTCATACAAGAAGCAGAATCATGCTGGGTCCAGTGAGACAAATGAAATAGCCAGTATAATCCCCACGAATCCTTTACGTGTTGGGAATTTGGGAAACAATCAGCCAAGGAGGCAGTATACTGATCTCGGCATGCCAATCCTTTTGGTGTTCCG
The DNA here is from genome assembly GCF_041381405.1 of Jatropha curcas. Lineage (NCBI taxonomy): Eukaryota > Viridiplantae > Streptophyta > Magnoliopsida > Malpighiales > Euphorbiaceae > Jatropha > Jatropha curcas. The sequence goes on from NC_143159.1 coordinate 12,517,804, forward strand.
AGAAGCAGTGAAAGCAAATTTACTGAAGCCCTTAGAAGCAAGGCCATTACCAAACCCCCTGCCCCGGAATTTCAAAGCCAATGAATACTGTGAGTACCATCAAGGACATGGGCATAAGACCGAATCATGCTGGACTTTGAAAAACCGTCTACAAGACCTGGTTGACAATGGGTCCATCATCCCCAAGAGCAAGATGAATATCAACCAATCCCTTGCCTAACCATGGGATTAATGCAAAAAAACAATTGTTGAACAAGAATCATTCGATCCTTTCAAACTTTTCTTAGAAATGAATGAAGTTTGTGTCTGAGAAGCTTTAGATCAAACCTCCAAAAGAACAAAGCAATTGTTCAAGACCAACAACAACCTGTCTGATCGATTTAAGCATCGAGAAGAACAAAGTCACTACAGTCAATCCAATCCTAGTCCATCACAGTCCACCTAGAGTCTATCTTTTAGGGTCTAGTTTTTCTTTTCATTTTCATTTCCATTCAAGTTTTCATTTGTAAATCTAAGTGTCTTTTGTACACAAATTTTGTCTTATCAATAAAAAGGGATCATTTTACGTTCCAATCATGTTTATACTCTTTCCCTATCCTTTCCTATGAAAGCAAAAAAAAAATCAAAAAAATAATAAAAAATTGAAAAAAAAAATGATGACAAAAAAAGATAATAAAAATTGGCAAAGAAAAATGCATTCATCCTTTCATTTGCTCTGCATCAATCAAAGCTGGGGGCATCCTAAGAAGCACCATCAAAGGGGAAGTTTTGAAGGGTAATCATGGAAAGGATCCAGCGAAGGGTACGTAAGACTTCAAACAGTACCGAGGCAAAGCCGATTGAAGGGGTTAGGGCTAGATTGGTTTCTCCGAAAACCCAGGAATGGAAGATGCTCCGACAGAGAGGTGTCTGAATTTTTGAGCTTAAAAGCGACAGAATAAAGAAGTTATGTTTGGAATTGGGTTGGGTCTGCACGAAGTCGCAATGCTATCCATACACTACTCAAGTCATCTCAGAATCAAGTTGCCTCAAAATTCTTTATGGAGAGGCTGCTTCTAAGCAAGCAAAAGGAAAAACGAGACAAAAGGAACCCCTGGTCAAAAGGAAGCAAACAAGCAAAAAAAAAAAGGGTCAAAAGGAACTTCTGCACAAAAGAAAGAAATCAAGGACAAAGCTACAGGAAATCAAGTTGTCAAAAACGGGTCAACTGCAAGCTCTCCGTTAAATTCAAGCCCATCAAGGGTAGATGACAAATCATTCCAGCCATAAGGACAAAGACCAAGCGGCTGCTCACATTTTGAAAAAGCAAGTTAAAAGAAGCAGTCATTTCCACAAATTGGATGACAATAAACACCTTGAAAATCAAGCGCCAGGCATGGCACAAGTACAAGTGTCCTTATAAACAAGGATTATTTCTCAAAACAAGGAAAAGGAAGAGTCTCCTCAAAATTCCTTATGGAGAGGAGAACCATTGAGGAAATAAGTTTCAAATTCAGAGGAAGATAAAGTTCAAGAAAAGGGATCAAATTAACCTCAAGAATTCAAACATGGCGAAGCCACAAACTCAAAGCATAAAAGCTTCTTCAACACTCAAGCCACTCAAGTTACCACCATAATGTGGGTATTCAAAACTCTTTGTGATGAATACAAGTCATATTTTAGTCAACTAGTGGTAAAACCACTACAACAACAAAGTCAGATTCGCCTAGGGTCATCACTATCATACGAGCTCGAGTCAATAAGTTGATTCAACATCATCAAAGTCAGGAATGAATCCCGTAAAGACATCAAGCTGGGAAGGAATCCCGTGAAGAAATCAAGTCAGAAATGAATTCTGCATCAACATCAAGTCGGGAAGGAATCCCGTAAAGACATCCAGTCGGGAAGGAATCCCGCAAAGACATCAAGCCGGGAAGAAATCCCGCGAAAAAATCAAGTCAGAAATGAATTCTATATTAATATCAAGTCGGGAAGGAATCCCGAAGAAATCAAATCGAAAATGAATTCCACAATCAGCATTAAGTCGGAATTGAATTTCGCCCCAACAACAAGTCAGAAATAAATTCCGCACCAAGACGGAAAGGAATTCCGCACTAACATCAAGACAGAGATGAATTTTGCACCAGCCGAGCACAAAGTTCGCATCCCGGAAGGAACTACGAAAGACCTGATTCTCCCCATCCCCCGAAGAGTTCTTGGAGATACGTAGGCAGCCGCAAAGGCGCGGTCACATACATAAGTTTGCATCATAAATAGCATTTTCTCTTTGCCAATATAAAAATAAAAAAAATAAAAAAAAAGAGAAGAAAAGAAAAATAAAAGCTGGAGTTGAAAACCTGAAAGGACGGCTTTAGGCAAGAATTGAGCCGGCTAGGCTGAAAACCCGAAAGGGCGGTCTAGGCAAAAGTTAGGGCAAAGAGCCTGCTAGAGTCGAAAACCCGAAGGGGGCGGCTACTAGGCAAAAGTTAAGGCAAAAAAAAAAAGTGCTTTCATGAATTCTTTTAGAGAGTCCATTTTTATAGGATAAACAGCAAAGTATGTCCTTAAAAAAAAAATCCCTTTCAAAGGTCTCCTTGGGAGTATATAAATCATTTTTTCCAAGAATCACTGAGTTCCTTCGAGTCAAAATTCACTGCAAGAAAAATTTGAGTCTCTAAATCGAGTCTCCAATGAGTCTCTAAAATCAAGTCTCCATCACCAGTGGTCATTCCACAACGAGTCACAAAAATCGAGTCATTCTCAAAAGTTCGTTTTGAAAGCGTCACTCTTTAAGTCATTCCTCGAAAAAAAGAGAGAGAGAGGAAAATGTCAATTCAATCCCCGGGGTTTCCAAAACAACCCTAAAAAATGTCAAGCATAATCGTTGAAAGGTAATTCTTTAATACCTCGTCTCCACTCGGACCATCGTTTCTTCGATCCTTTCAGACGAGTGATGTCATCCACATTGTCCGTTTCCTCGAGTCGTATAAGTGGCCTTGTCCTCTTTGATTCCTCAATCAATTGGACAAGTACAACACCAATGTTTTGAAGTATTCCATGGTCAGCACCATTCTGGGGGGAAGAAGTGATAAGAACCTTCACCATTCTCCCATCATAGAAGTAATCACGGAATTTTTAGTCTTTCATTAAGAAGAAATTCTATTTCAGCTAATAAGGGCATCAATTCTCTCGAGCAGGGGGCAAAATCCTCCAAGTCGGATTCAGGGGCAAGTGTTATAAAAAAAAAAAACATACACAACCCAGGGTGAAACCCAACCATCGTCAATCGCTTTTACACAAACCCAGGGTAGAACCCGGTTAATGGTTAACCTTTTTTTTACATAAAACCTAGGGTGAAACCCTAACCAATAACCAACCATTTTTCACCCAAAACCAAGGCATTTGATCATTTCGACTTTAGGTGGACCCTTGGTTCTTAAAGAAAAAAACAAAAATAAAACAAATCTCTTTTCAAGCCCTCATTAAGAGGCAAAACATCTTTTCAAGTCCTCTAAGAGGCAAAATCTCTTTTCAAGCCCTCATTAAGAGGCAAAACATCTTTTCAAGCCCTCATTAAGAGGCAAAACATCTTTTCAAGTCCTCTAAAAGGCAAAATCTCTGTTCAAGCCCTCATTAAGAGGCAAAACATCTTTTCAAGTCCTCTAAGAGGCAAAATCTCTTTTCAAGTCCTCAAAGAGGCAAAAACATCTTTAAGTTGCAAACATAAATCCATGCGTTTGATCATTTCATTTCAAAGAAAAAAACCAACGGTGGGGTTTCCTCCTCTGCCCATCCTCAAAATTTGCTCCTTCAGACAGCCACTGGCTCTCATAAATCATTTTTTATGATAGCCAGAGGGGGACAACTGTGAATACTCAAATTTTGAGGCTCAAAAAGCCAGTTTTCCCGGACTGCAAATAGTCCGGCCGGACCAGAGGCCATTTTGGAAATTTACCGAAAGTATGCCAATATGGTACTTAAAACGTCCGGGACGTCGCGAGGATCGTAGAACTGGTCCCGGAATAATTTTTGGAGGTCCTTTTTGTATGCCGGTGATATTTTGGGGAGGGGTTCACAGTTGGGCTGAGAAACTTCCTTTCACGCTCTGGGGGCATCGCACTACCTTCAAATCAGTGAATGGAGCTTCTCCCTTTGAGCTGGTATATGGGATGGAGGCAGTGTTACCTGTAGAGCTGGAAAAGAAGTCTCTCAGGGTTCTTGTAGAATCTGGTCTGACCAATGAAGAATGGGTCAAGAAAAGGTATGAAGATCTAGGGCTTTTAGATGGAAGAAGATTGAACGCTCGATTCCAGGATCAGATGAGAAAGAGAAGGATTGCTCGTTTCTACAACAAGCGGGTACATCCAAGGGCTTTAAAGAATGGAGATTTAGTATTGATCAGATTATTGGACCATGAAGCCCAGAATCATCTTGGAGGGAAGTTCAGACCCAACTGGCATGGACCATTCAGAATCCAGAAGCTACTAGCTAAAGGTGCCGCTGAATTAATCACCATGGAAGGGAAGCTTGTCAATCGGATTGTCAATCAGGACCAAATGAAAAGATTCTATGTTTGAAATGATGATTTCGATTAAAAAAAAAAAAAAAGGCTAGGTCGAAAACCCGAAAGGGCGGCTTAGGCAAGAAATGAGCTCGCTAGGTTGAAAACCCGTAAAGGGCGGCCTAGGCAAAAGTTAGAGCATGATAAAAAATAATAATAAAAATGAAATTGGCGGGATTAACGCGTGGTGCTTAGTTTAAATGTGAAATCTATGCCATGCGTTCGTGACAGATTTGTGACTGGTTGCTCAATGTCATCAACCTGACTAGAGGGAGAATAGGTAAATGAATAGTTAGAATGAATGACCATTGTATTAAAATAGTCTTCTTTACTTCTGTATAATGTTGAAAGAAGTAAGATTAATAAAGGGTTTGATTTTCCAAATTTTTCTTCCTTTTGTTTCGGGGATATGATTAAGGAATGTAAGACCTTCCTCTCTACTTATCTGATCAAGATTGACTCATCTATTTTGAAAATGTTCTGGCTGTTGGTCCTGCCTACATGATGAATTCTTTTAAACATCGATCAGGAGAACGAATACCATTTTCTCAGTGATTTCCTTGGAAAGATCGATAAAAAAATAAAATATAAAAAAAACATGGATAAAACCTTAGTACTCAGTAGGTTCATGCATATATAAAGAAGTTACATATATTGTTTTTGTTTGATCTATGCAGGTAATAAAAATGGTCACCCCATCTTTTCATTTCCAAATGTGAGCTTTTGTCTTTAAATTAAATGATCCGCTTTTATGGGTTTTCATTTATTGATCCAGGGGCAGGAGGCCCAAGTGACTAACACAACAAATAATTTCAAAGGAAAAGATTTGTTGTCTTTTGTTGCCTATGTGTGTAGAAAGCAGGAAATAATAAAGACAGAGTCATTCGTTGAAAAAGAGGGGATACATTTGTCAGGAGCTCACGGCCCTGGAATACAGGAAATTGCAAAGAAGAAACAGCAACGGCATTTATTCTAGTGGGTGAATTATTAGACGCCAATCTTTTCAAAACCCAGTATCATCATTGGGAGTAAAACCAGTGACGTACTCGGGTGTCACAGTGTCCTGCATCACCCCCTGACCCAGGTACCAAGTGTTTTGGTTTTGCCAACGGTCAGCCAAATTAGTCAACAGACTCTGCGTCATGGGACCACTTTTAAAGTCATGGATTCTGGGAACGCGCTGCATCATACCGTACTGACGGTTAATTCTGTCTAGAAAATAGGCTATGAAACGGTCTAGACTGGCATACAACACGTAATTCAGGTTCATGCTCCCAGCAGTGACCAGTCTAATCCTCTACCAAGGACAGGACCACCTAATCACAGGGTTATCCCCGAAATCGAAGTGTCCCTGGGACCGAGGTCGAAAGTTGACAGGACCATAGGTTGGAATCAAACGAGCTGAGACCGGAGGAATTAGGCTTAACTTGTCTAGAGCACAGGCTTGCAACAACATCGGACAACCACGATGGTGAACATTGAAATTGGTGACATGAAGGGCAATATCCCTGACCCAACACATCGTCTCCCCCATGATCATCATAAAGACAGTGCGATGATACATTTGCATGTCACGAACAACTGTCAGCAGTCGGAAATCTCCAATTCCAGGTTGGCGATTCTTCATGGCATACATATTCAGTAATAGGAAACAACAAGCTCGAATCCAAGAGGGGTCCACATCCATGGACAAAACCCTACTCAGAAAAGGCTCTAAGGGAAGACCTTGATCCAGGTTTATGCCGTCAGGAAGGTAAACCGGGCACAGGGCCGCAATCTCGGCTAGATCATGCTAGGGCCCGGGGGCAAAGCTGGAGTTTCATCTTGTTCAGGGTGATGACCCATCACAGCACACATTTCCTCATAGGTCGGAGTTACTTCAGAATCTTCAAACCGGAAGACCATGGTGTTGGGGTTGAAGTACGTGACGAGCCAAGACAGGAAACTATGGTCGGGTTTTAAGTCTTTGAAATATTTCAGCCAAGCGAGTTGGTTCATGGGGTGAATCTGCCATAGGTCGTCAGGAATGGACTGGACGAAGGACGAAACTTGGCTTCTGAAAGCCATGGAAAATGATTATTCAAGAAACGGAGTTGTTTTGAATGCTGGGAATGAAGAAGACGCGAAAGAAAGCCTCTACTTATAGAAGTGGAAAGGGGTCAGTGAATGAGATGTCATCATCATAGTATTTACTGTCGATGGTGGTTGGATGAACATTTATGCACAGACCACTCTGGTAGTTGGACATTTATGCCTGCGTTAATAAGATGGCCAGCTTTTACAGTAAGGATGGTTGAGCCTTTATATCGGCATTAATCAAGTGGACCGCCCTGTCAGGTAAGTATTACGCTTCATTTTCGCTTTTGTTTGATTCTTATTTTATTTTTATTTTCCTTTTTATTTTATTTCCTTATTTACAATAAATTGGTTGGTTGAGCACTAACGAGGTGGCCCACTTTTGCAAGTAAGTGGGACGCTTCTATTTTTTGTTTTTTGTGTGTTTGTATTTTCTTATGCAGGAATAAAGTCTCACAAATTGTAAGTAATAAACATGTAAATAATACTGTAATAAAAAGCAAAAGTAATAAAGCTGTAATAAAAAAAATGTGTAAATAATATTGTAAAATTAATGTAAAAAACACTGAAAATGTACTCCTACAAACTACAAAAATGTTCCAAAAAGGCAATCAGAGCGGAGAAGACCCGCTAACGTCGCCTCCGGCTAGGACCAGCTGCTACCTGAGAGGGTGGAGATGGCTGTGCATCATCAGACGAGGAGCCATCATCATCATCCTCCTCGTCATCGGAGAAATCTAATGGAATCCCCTCTACCTCCAGCCTAGTCCGAAGTCGATCGACCTCCATCTGGAGTCAGGTAACAGCGCTGGACTGGCGGGACTGGTGCCTCCGCAGCCTCCCAATCTCCAGATCCTGTAGAAACAGAAAGAGGTAAGACAGATAAGCAAAGAATAAAGAAAAAGGTAAAGCACATGAGACTCATACCCTCTCATGGAGCTCCGGATAGAGCCGGGCGATGTATGATCGGGCAAAGCCAAACCTCCGGTGAAGCTCCTGGTATCTCTGAGCAGGCACCTGCAAGCACAGAAAGATATTCAATAAGGAATCATCCAGGTAAAATATTCCTTTACTTAGTGAATTCATTTTACTACTTACGTGTGTGGCATGCTCAGGATCCAGCTGCAGAGGTGGAGGAGCCTGCCTGAGGTCAGCAGAGATGATGATGGCCGACCCGAGACCCAGAGTAGGGTCCAGCGCCACCTCCATGCCCGGTGGGAAAGGGACATCGCCCAACACAACTCCTGTAGGTCCAACCGGAGCAGTCGCCTCTGCCTGTGCCCTGTAATAGGCAGGCGTCTGTGAACACCTAAATTTTGAGGCTCAAAGAGCCAATTCTTTCGGACTGCAAACAGTTCGGTCGGACCGGAGGTCATTCAAAAAGTTCACCGGAAGTGTGCCAATATGGTACTTGAAATGTCCGAAAAATTACGAGGATCACGGAACTGGTCTCGGAATATTTTTTGGAAGTCCGGAACTCCCGGAAAAGCCTCCGGAACGAAAAAAAAGGCACGCATGTCCGCCCGCGGGGGTGGGCATGCCCACCCTCAAGGACGGGTGCGCCCGCCCAACCTAGGCGGACATGCCCGCCCAGCATGGGCGGGCGCGCTGCCCAATCTGGGCGGACATGCCCGCCCAGCATGGGCGGGCACACCCGCCCAAACCAGGCGGGCACGCCCGCCCTTGAGGGCGGGCAGGCGCGCCCGGGGTGCGTTTTTTCCTATAAAAAGAGGCCCCGGGGCTCCGTTTTGAGACACTCAGTCTGTGTTGACGGACGCTCCTTCTCCCTACGCTCTTTGCGATTCTTTACTGCTTTCTTGCATTTTTTAATTTTAGTTTTATTTTATTGTTGTGATACTTGGTCACTTAAAATTAAATTAAAATTAATTCCCTTAACGAGGAGCTTAACCTGGAGTTAAGAAGCGGTCGACGATTAAATCAGGTACGTAAACAAAACTCTGCCTATTTAATTTTAGCACTTCATGCATGCTTCTCTTCTACTCCTTTTAATTCTACAACTGCATAAATGCATTCATGTCATCATATAGGCAAGTAAATTGCCTCAATTAAAGTATGATTAAGCTAAATGCCCGGTTAATTAATAATCGTGGTATTAAAGCTTAAATCCGACAATATTGGCTTAAAATATCTAGTCTATCAATGGCTATGGTATGATCGCCTTTATTTCGAACAATTTTCGGCTTAAGTCCAGTTCATCAATAATTGTGACTAAGTAGCCTAAATTATTCACGTTCTTTTGGCATTAAATTGCCTACATTGCAGTTTGATTAATTACTTTTGGTAAACAAATTGCCAATAAGTAAGATCAGTCATTTTTTAGCAATAAAACGCTTAAATCAAAGTTTTGGCAAAATGCCTTAAAACTAAATCAATCTTTTTGGCTTTAAAGCCTTAAATCATTCAATTTTGGCGACAGTCGCCTAAATAAATCATCAATCAATTTTGGCAACATCTTGCCTAAATCGACACTTTTTGCTAAAAGCTTTCAAATCAACACATTTTGGCTCAAAGCCTTAAAAATCAATTTTTCGGTAATTAAACTGCCTAAATCACAAAATGTTTTCGGCTAAAAGCCTTAATTCATTTTTTGGCAAACAAATAAGTCCAATCAACATTTTTTTGGCACACAAATAAGTCCAATCAACACTTTTTGGCAAAATGCCTAAAACAATCAATTCTTTGGTAAACTGCCTAAACAAAATGCACAAAGCATACACACACTCATGCATAAAGCATCCTCATTCAAAGCCCTCTAAAAGAGGCCTACCGAACTACGTTGACTTTGATCTTCCATTCAAATGGAAGTACGTAGGCACGTTCGGGATTTAACCCCGAGCGGCAAGTCAAAATCATCATAAACATTTTCATTGGTCCAAATTACCTTGCAAAGCATTCATTCATGGTTAGTTCATCAGCATGACATAGTCTCGGGATCCACCTCGAGTTCGAAGACCATGCCTTAAACATTGGGATAATTAATCTATCATTTAGGTTAATTAAAATTGGAGTCACTTAGGGTTTTTTCCTAGTTTACCCTGAAATAATTAAACAAGGTGGCGACTCACACATCACGTGCATTTCTTCCTTAGTCACATGCATCCACATGCATTTGATGTTCTGGGGAGGGGTTCACAGTTTGGCGACTCTGCTGGGGACAATTATGTAATCTTTTTTGCATAATAGTGGACTACAATTGTTGAATAAACTAACCTGCCCTTCTTTAGGGCATTACTTTACTATGCTTTGTTTTGCAGGGTACCTTGACATAAATCGAGTGTTCTTTCTTTAAGAATACTCGATGAGAGGAAATTTGAACTTAAGTGACAAATTTGATTAAGACATTTAAATTTGTTGATCTATTTGCACGATTGAGAATCTTTTTCTCCATTGCATAAAAAAATGAATTTCAAATGAATTTCTTCTCTTTCTGTTCAAATTTCTGAGTCTGGATTGCAAGTAGCGCTGATCGGCAGGTCTCTTTGATTATGTCGACGGACAGCCAAAGCGTCCTCCCTGTTACCGCAAACCGCGCCTAATCCTTTTGGGGGTGGCCCATGGGTGTGCATACCGTTGGACCCACGCGAAACTCTTTGTTTCACATGTGGTTAGGTATATCCATACTCAAGGTTCAAGGGTCCCTTATAAGCCGATTCTCTATTTGAGTCATAGCCTATAGAACCTATCCTTTAGGACTGTATGCACCCAATGATGTGAATCATATCATTAAACAGATTACGACGTGTTGTTATGCGCATTCACGACATATCGTAAACATGGGGTAAACACAAAGAGGGCGTGAAATACCCTTTTACTTTCAGTCATGCACAGTTGGACAAGAGAGTCAATTCACCTCACATCAGCTACCTGATACATCGACCACTGTACCTAATCCAGCTACCCTTATCCTTACAGGTGCCCACAATCCGAGTGCCTACCCAAGTGCCAATCACACCTACAGTGCTATCACCAGCTTCACCAGCTACACCAGCTTCACCTATAACTTCAACAACCCCACCTGCATCAATGGCATCAGTTACTGAGATCCAAACCCTCATTGAGCAACTCGAGGCCAGAATGGAGGCCAAAATGAATGAGGCATTGGCTGCCCAAAGGACTGCCCTCATAGCTGAATTGGGCAATGGTAATGGAAATGGGGCTTCAGCCGGAGGAAGTGGGCCTGCCACCTCCAATCAGGGGCCTGCTGCTGAACCAACAAACCCCGCCCTAAACCTGGATGACGTGCCTTCCAAAACTGCTTCTGAGCTGGAAGCTCAGAAAACGAGAGAAAAACTGGAAACCACCAAACAGAAAAACAATGAACCCTTTCCCTCGTTCCTTACGAGGAAAAGGGCCAAGGTGGCCCAAATGATCAACCGGCCTTCTGAGCAAGAACAGGTGAACATAATAATCAAGAGCCTACCGCCTGTTTACCAACAACAATTACAAGCCCAGTACCTACCAACATTCCAGTCGCTCATTGCCGCTGCTATGAAGGTAGAGGATTTACTTCAGATGGGGCAGCTGAAAGAAGACTTGGGGACCTCAAAATATAAAAAACATAGCCAATCTAGCAAAGTCCATGAAGTGGCAAGCGGCACCCACACGAATCCTTTACATGTGGGAAATATGAGAAATGGCAGTCAATCGAGAAGGACATATACTGATCTCGGGATGCCAATCCTTTCAGTATTCCGAGAGGCTGTCAAGGCAAACTACATCAAGCCTTTGGAAGCCAGGCCACCAAACCCATTACGAAGGAACTACAGAGCTGATGAATACTGTGAGTACCATCAGGGTAACGGGCACAAGACTGAAGCGTGCTGGACACTTAAGAACCGCATCCAAGACCTGGTAGACGACGGTTCAATCATCCCAAGAAGTAAGCCCAACATTAGCACCAACCCCTTATCAAATCACGGGGTAAATGCTATTATGGCTGACCAGGAACTGATTGATCCTTTCGAACTGTTCCTAGAAATGAATGACATCCGTATCCTGGACCTAAAAGGTTTATCTGAAGAGCCCGAAACAGTAACTGAACTAGAAGTGGAAGACTTCATGCAGCCTAGTCTCTTTGATGAGGTTGCAGTCATTACAGGAAATGACGGGAATCGAGACCTGCTAGATCTGATCAAGCCGAACGAAGGACCTCTCACCAACTGGTACACCGAGGAGGAGCGCACTGCTGATAAACCCCCTCCCGAGTCAAACCTAGTACCGGAGTCTGTAATAAAGTCCTATACTGAGTCCGAGTCTGACCCTGAGTCTGAAACCGAGTCAGAGTCTAGTTCCAGTTCCGAGTCATCTGTGTCGGATCTAGAAGATCCAGATGTCAAATTTGATGTATTCTTTGAAGACGATTCCGTCATAATTAATAAAGGCTTGCAAATTCTTGATTACCCTGCGTGTCTATCTTTCCAAGCATTTCCAAGCAAAAACAATCAGATAAATGAAATAAAAAATGAAAAGGAAAAAATAATAATTGGCAAAGAAGAAAACGAACATACATACATTGCATCTGATTGCATGAACAGGGAACAGGTCAGTGAATGTTTGAAGAAATTTGCTGATTGCTTCATGTGGAAAGCAAGTGACATCACCGGAATTGACCCAGCAATAGTGGTGCACAAGATTCCAATATATCCAGAGGCTAAGCCAGTAAAACAGAAGCTAAGAAGGCTAAAAACAGAATGGTCCTTGAAAATCAAGGAGGAAGTTGCCAAGCAGCTGGAGAACAAGTTCATAGAACCTATCGCCTACCCGACATGGTTAGCAAATATCGTGCCCGTGCCAAAGAAGGATGGAAAAGTGCGAATGTGTGTGGACTACAGGGATTTGAATAAAGCATGTTTGAAGGACGATTTCCCTCTGCCGCACATCGACTTGTTAGTGGACCGAATGGCTGGACACGAGATGGTCTCCTTGACTGATCTTGCTGTCGGTTATAATCAAATAATGATGCATGAGCCAGACAAAGAGAAAACGGCGTTCACCACGGAATGGGGGACTTACTGCTATAGGGTCATGCCTTTTGGGCTCAAAAATGCCGGGGCAACCTATCAACGAATGGCGACGACCATCTTCCATGACATGATTCACAAAGAAGTAGAAGTATATGTGGACGATATGGTTATCAAATCAAAAACAGCTGAAGAACATACGACAGCGCTTGAGAAGTTCTTCCTTAGACTTCGAAAGTACAATTTAAAGCTCAATCCGGCAAAATGTCTGTTTGGGGCTACATCCGGAGTATTTCTGGGGCACATGGTTAGTCGGAAGGGCATAGAGATTGATCCTTCGAAAGCTAGAGCTATTCTGGAAATGCCAGCACCAAGGACCGAAAAAGAAGTCCGAGGTTTCCTAGGAAGGCTACAGTACATCAGCCGGTTCATCAATCAGTTGGCCGATACTTGTGGTCCGATTTTCAAACTACTTAGGAAAGGAGTAGCAGTCAAATGGAATAAGGATTGTCAGGCGGCTTTCGACCAAGTCAAGCGATACCTGCTATCCCCGCCTGTTTTACAACCACCAAGGCTAGGAAAGCCTTTACTACTGTATCTGTCTATGACAGAAAAAGCAATGGGTGCCATATTAGCTCAACAAGCAGAAGATACAAGGATAGAAAATGCCGTGTATTACCTTAGCAAGAGGATGCTGGAATATGAGTTGAAATACAACAAGATAGAGAAGTTGTGTCTGGCTCTAGTCTGGGCCTGTACCAAGCTGCAACACTACCTCTCGTCTTACACTACACACGTAATCTCTGAATCGAACCCCTTGAAATTCCTTATGGAAAGGCCGGTTCTTGACTGTAAGATAGCAAAGTGGGTGTCAGTGCTCGCAGCCTACGATTTAAAATTTGTACAACGGAAGGCAGTGAAAGGCGGAGCCTTGGCTGATCAATTAGCAGAATTGCCGGTCGAAGACCAAATGCCGGAGGTAGAGTTCCCCGACGAAGACCTGTTAAACTTGGAAAGTCAGGTCTGGGAGATGTACTTCGATGGAGCTTCGAACTACCATGGAAATGGGATTGGAGTTGTATTCAAAACTCCTTGTGGAGAATACATCCCAATTGCAGTTAAACTAGACTTCGACTGTACCAATAATGAGGCCGAATACGAAGCCTGCATCAAGGGGTTAGAAGCAGCCTTGGAAAAAGAGATAAAAGTCCTCAGGGTTTTCGGAGATTCCAACCTGATAGTCTCCCAGGCTCTAAGGAAGTGGAAAATCAAGGAAGAGCGTTTGGTTCCTTACCTACAACGCTTAGACGAATTGGCTCAACAGTTTGAGGAATTATCTTTCCACTACCTGCCGCGAGCCAAAAATCAATTCGCTGATGCCCTAGCCACTTTGGCCTCCATGGTTAATGTGGGGAAAGACCAAGTCATTCGGCCCCTGACAGTTAGGCTTCAGAAGCAGCCAGCACACGTCATGCATTTGGTAGATGACAAGCCTTGGTTTTGGGATATACAGAATTACCTTCGAAACGAAGCCTACCCGGAGGGATCCACCAAAACTGATCAACGGACATTGAGACAGTTAGCGTCGGGATACTTCCTTACCGGGGGAGTTCTGTATAAAAGAAGTTGGAATGGCTTGCACCTAAGGTGCGTTGATGAAGAAGAAGCCCAAACCATCATGGATTCCGTACATAATGGGGAATCTGGGTCACACATGCATGGGATAGCCTTGGCTCGGAAAATCATGAACCTAGGTTATTATTGGTCAACTATGAATTCGGATTGTGTGAGGCATGCACGTAAGTGCCATGAGTGCCAAATTTTTGCTAAGCTGCAAAAACGGCCTCCGGTCCATTTGAATCCAATTGCTTCACCGTGGCCTTTTGCAACTTGGGGCATAGATGTAATTGGAAAGATCCACCCGAAAGCCTCTAATGGCCACCAGTTTATCCTGGTCGCTGTAGATTATTTCACTAAATGGATTGAGGCAGCTTCCTTTTCGATGTTAAACGCCAAGAAGGCAGCACAGTTTGTACGTACCAGCATCCTTTGTCGGTATGGAACACCATTCGAGATCATTACTGATAACGGGTCTCATTTTCAAGGAGAATTCGCTGACCTCTTAAAGCATAAGAAGATTCAGCACCATAAGTCCTCACCCTATCGCCCGCAAACAAATGGGGCCGTTGAAGCTGCGAACAAGGCTATAAAAGTCATTTTGCAAAAGACGATTCAGAGGCATAGGGCATGGCATGAACAACTACCAAATGCTTTGTGGGGATACAGGACTTCTATTAGAACGCCTACTGGGGCAACTCCGTACTCTTTAGTATATGGTATGGAAGCAGTACTGCCCATTGAGCTGGAAGTTCAGTCGGCGAGAATTATCCAGGAAAGCCAGATCAGCGAAGCAGATTGGGCTGGGAATTATCATTTACAACTCTTGGGTATTGATGAGAAGCGATTGCAAGCGATCCACCAAACTCAAGTTTACCAAAGAAGAATGGCGCGACATTTTAACAAGAAGGTCAAAGGCCGGAAACTGGAAGAAGGTTGTTTGGTCCTAAAGGAAATTAGACAGCCAATCATAGACCCACGTGGGAAGTTTCGTCCTCATTGGGCTGGACCCTATGTGTTGAAGAAGATACTATCTGGCGGAGCCGTCATCTTGACTGATTTGGATGGTTTGGAATTCACAAATCCATGTAATTTAGATCAGTTGAAAAGGTATTTTGTGTAATTGTAATCATTTGCATAATGTAAAAGGAACTACATTAGACCTGATTCTCTCCGGAAAAAAAAAGAAATTATGTATCGGAGATATGTAGGCAACCCTCATTGGGTACGGTCTAAACATTAAAAAAAAAATCATTTCATAATTCTTTCTTCTTTGCCAACAATAATAAAAAAAAAGAAAAGAAAAAAAGGAAAAAAGAAAAAACCCGCTAAGTCGAAAACCCGAAAGGGCGGCTTAGGCAAAAGTCGGGGCCCGCTAAGTTGAAAACCCGAAAAGGGCAGCTTAGGCAAAAATGGGTAGCTCGCTAAGTTGAAAACCCGAAAGGGCGGCTTAGGCAAAACTTAGAGCTTTAAAAAAATAAATAAATAAATAAAGTTGGAAAATGCTTGGAAAGCTTGAAAGACAAATGACATTCATAATTCAAGCAAGCAGTTCAAATCAAGCAGAAAGCAAAAGAGTCCAATAAATAATAAAGTCTAAACCAAAGTCTCAAGTAAAAAGCCAAAAAGGCAAAACACACATCCAAAAAAAACCAAAGTCCAAAGTCCCAACAAAAGTAAAAAAAAAAGAGCAATAAAGTCCTAAAGCCTATAAAAGTCTAGGTGTCCCGTCGCCTCCGTGGGGCAACATCCTCTGAGTCATCCTTAGCTGTTAAACTCTGTTCCACCTCGCCTGTCCGAGCAGCCAGCACAATCTCCTCACCTGTCCCAACCTCCTCTTCAACATCAGCCTGAACCCAACCTTCAAGAACACTCAGCAGTGCAGTCCTCCTTGGTCTTTCAATTGGCCAGACAGCGGCAATGAACCAGGCCCGGTACTCGGGAGAAGTCTGAACACTGGTAGGATCGGGTAAAGGTCTCACCATGCGGTGATCTCTAACCCAAGCTTTAAGGACAGCTCGGGTAACACCAGCAGTAATGGCAGCATCAGCCGAAATATCATCCATAATGGGGACAGTCTGATCTATCCCCATCTGCCTCAAAACGCGCGAAGCGCAGTACCAAGTGCAGTGGGTAAGGCCTAGGAGGTAAACCCGAGAATGGCGGAAGCTGACCTGAATAAAGCGGTTGATATTGTACCAAGGGATGAACCACAGTATCTCATTTGGACCCAATTCAACCAGCCACGAAGTCCATGTTTCAGTAGAAGGGTGCGAGATCAAGATTTTTCGCATGCGATACTGGGAAGGATTGTAAGAAAGGGAGGTAGGAGCAGCCACCACTTGAAGATGATCCCTCAACCAAACCTGAGTAATGGATCTTTTCTATTACGAAGAAACAAATTAAAAAGAAGAAGAAGAATGAGGTAGGATAATAGGGAAAAATACCTGGAGAATGATGGGAGAAACTGTCCAATCATCGAACCCTAAAGTAAAAAGTCCCAGTCAACTACTACACCCCTAAGAGTAATGACAGGAGAAGGACCGTACCTCCCCAAATTGATCTTTTCGACTTTGGAGAGACTCCTAGTCCAGCTGTGCATGCTGTGGTTAAAGAAAGGATTCATCTTTTAAAAAAAAAAGAGAGAAAAGATGAGGAATATAAAAAAAAGAGAGAGTTCTTTTCAGTAAAAAAAAAAAAAAAAAAAAATTGTATTTTCTATAAAACGGGCTAAAAAAAAAAAAAAAATCCTATTTGATAATCATGCATACATATGAGATTTTCAGTACTAACTGAGTGCAGACACGAACCAAGTTCAGTGCAGGAACATAGCCAAAAGTTCAGAAATACAGCCGAGTTTCAAAAAAAAAAAATCCAAAAGAAAGCAAGAAAATCTAGCATCTATCCGTGGCGAGGCCTCCTGCTCCTCTGATCATCGAAGGCCCGCAGAGTCCAAGCTGAAGTTAGTTCCTCCTGCATTCCAAGGATTAGCTCCATCATCTGACGGATCAGGCCGTCAGGAACCTGGAAATCACACAAAAATACAAAGTCAATATACATATCTCTCATGAATCCTTTTTATGAGAGATTTACCAGTCATTACCTCATTAATGTCATCAGGAGGAAGAGCCAGGCGATTCACACGGTCAAGGGATACCTCCCTAAGAGACGAAGTACCGTCAGGAGTGTAATAGGAAATGATGTATGGAAGGTGCAAATTGGCCAAGCCCGGGTGGATAGTCCTGGTAGCCTCTGAAATGGCCTGGGGAATCCTGAAGGCACCAACCGAATGACTAGGGCCAGCTCGAGACGGACCCTCCACCAGAGTAGAAGAAGAAGGCTGGGTCACAGGCCTCCTCCTTGGAGTCCTGGCCGAAGAACCTGAAGCCCGAGAGGAACGGGTGCCAAGCGGCTGGGAAGGAGTCGACCTCGGGAGACTGTCAAACCTGGAGCCGATGGGCCGCATCAGAAACACCTGGCAGAATTCGTCATAATCTCCACCCCAGATCAATTCCATGTGCGGGATACCCTCAGTATGGACATCTGTAAGAACCATCTGTTTGCCCGCTCGCATGTCCTCTGGGGGAGGAAGAGGAACGGAGCGGCAGCCCCTAACCTGGAAGTCCACTCGCTCACCCAGGTAGTAACGTCTCAGAACAGGATGGGATAAGACAAACCGCCGCCGAGACAGAGCCTCTGATCGCCTGAAATGGGGATCCGCCTCAATCCAATGTTGGAGTCGGATGCCCATCGCCCCTACTTCAACCTATGTAAGAGAAGCAAATGTGTTAATAAATCTTTTTTATTTTTCACACAACCAAGAGAAATTAGGAATGCACTCGCCTGCCCTATGGTACAAGTATCGAAGAAGCTCCGCAGATCCCCCAAAGACTTCCGGTGTAGAACAAACTGTTGGTTAGCTCGATACCATCTCCAAGCTAAAGGTACCAACCCTAGCCCAAGATCAGTACGGGCCAGCTCAGGGCGGATATAGGGAAAATACTCAAAGGCCCAAGTCTGCACAAGGAAGGAAAGGATTAATAATAAAAATAGGGGCACAGAATAAGGATATGTTCTTTACATTACCTCCCAGAAATAGTAGGTCCCACTGAGCCTACAGTGGCCTCGACTCAGATCGCACATATCATCGTACATGCGGCTCAGAATAGCACCGGCCCAGTCATACTCAGTGAGGTGGGCCAAGTCCTCCAAACTCCTCAATATAGAGGGATTAAACTTCTCTTTTCTGTTAGACCAGAATGACGAAGCAAACAGCAGCAGCAGAGTGAATCTAGGTACCTGAGTAGCCGTTAGCTCTCCCTGTCTATGTCTGGCATAAATGCCAGGGGCCTGGGAGGATAACCAGTGCCTCGAAACACTCAGATCGGGGGAGGAATGGCTGGGTCTAACAATCCGGGGAAGGTCAATCCCTATCAGCTCTGTCATTCGGTCGGGGGTGACCGCAGTCCTCCAATCGTCATATAGCTCGATCGGCCGAGTACCAAAAGGAATCCCGGAGATCACCGAAAAGTCGGTCGGGGTCATCGTCATCTCACCCCAAGAGAAGTGGAAAGTGTTGGTGGTGTCCCACCATCTCTCAGCCAACGCACCCAGTAGGCTCTTATAATTCTGCCTACCCAGCTCGAGGTTTCTTAAGAAATCCAGGTGAGAAGGGCCAATGATGGCTCCGACCGGGTTATTATGATCAAGTATGTCAAACGGGATCTCAGCAATGGAGGACTCACCTACGCCCAGCCTAATGTATGCACCCTAAAAGGTAAAAACAGTTTAAGGTTATCCTTTGGTTCCTAACTAAAAGATATCTTAATCCCCTCCTAGCATGCATACTAATAAATATGGTAAGCACAAAAAGAAGTCAATTACAATTTGGCCTAAGGCTCAAAAAAATCACAATTTGGCCTAAGGCCCAAAAAATCACAATTTGGCCTAAGGCCCAAAGAAATCACAGTTTGGCCTAAGGCCCAAAAAAAATTCACACTTGGCCTAAGGCCCAAAGGTACGGAAGCAAGAGGAGCTTACCTGGGCGAAGATGCCGGTCATGGAAGCGTGAGTGTCAGCGTTCGCCGCAAGATTGACATCGTCCACAGAAATTCCTAGAGACTCTAGCAAGTCCTCGTCGCTACTATAGCTTGGGGAAGCCATGATGAGAAAGTTGAGAGAATTTGAGAGAGCTCTTTTGAATTGGAGAATGAAGAATGAATGAAATCATGAGTTTTTGAGCTATTTATAAGCAAATAGCCAAGAGGCGGGTCCTTTTGACGCGTCAAACTTTCGCCTACAAAATTTAGTTTTCAGATAACCACCGGCGCCCATAAAACATCTTTTATGGTTGCCGGTGGGGGGCAACTGTGAACACCTAAATTTTGAGGCTCAAAGAGCCAATTCTTTCGGACTACAAACAGTTCGGTCAGACTAGAGGTCATTCAAAAAGTTCACCGGAAGTGTGCCAATATGGTACTTGAAATGTCCGAAAAATTACGAGGATCACGGAACTGGTCTCGGAATATTTTTTGGAAGTCCGGAACTCCCGGAAAAGCCTCCGGAACGAAAAAAAAGGCACGCATGTCCGCCCGCGGGGGTGGGCATGCCCACCCTCAAGGGCGGGCGCGCCCGCCCAGCAAGGCGGGCACGCCCGCCCAACCTGGGCGGACATGCCCGCCCAGCATGGGCGGGCGCGCCGCCCAATCTGGGCGGACATGCCCGCCCGCCCAAACCAGGCGGGCACGCCCGCCCTCTTAGGCGGGCACGCCCGCCCAAACCAGGCGGGCACGCCCGCCCTCGAGGGCGGGCAGGCGCGCCCGGGGTGCGTTTTTTCCTATAAAAAGAGGCCCCGGGGCTCCGTTTTGAGACACTCAGTTTGTGTTGACGGACGCTCCTTCTCCCTACGCTCTTTGCGATTCTTTACTGCTTTCTTGCATTTTTTAATTTTAGTTTTATTTTATTGTTGTGATACTTGGTCACTTAAAATTAAATTAAAATTAATTCCCTTAACGAGGAGCTTAACCTGGAGTTAAGAAGCGGTCGACGATTAAATCAGGTACGTAAACAAAACTCTGCCTATTTAATTTTAGCACTTCATGCATGCTTCTCTTCTACTCCTTTTAATTCTACAACTGCATAAATGCATTCATGTCATCATATAGGCAAGTAAATTGCCTCAATTAAAGTATGATTAAGCTAAATGCCCGGTTAATTAATAATCGTGGTATTAAAGCTTAAATCCGACAATATTGGCTTAAAATATCTAGTCTATCAATGGCTATGGTATGATCGCCTTTATTTCGAACAATTTTCGGCTTAAGTCCAGTTCATATTTAATTGTGACTAAGTAACCTAAATTATTCACGTTCTTTTGGCATTAAATTGCCTACATTGCAGTTTGATTAATTACTTTTGGTAAACAAATTGCCAATAAGTAAGATCAGTCATTTTTTAGCAATAAAACGCTTAAATCAAAGTTTTGGCAAAATGCCTTAAAACTAAATCAATCTTTTTGGCTTTAAAGCCTTAAATCATTCAATTTTGGCGACAGTCGCCTAAATAGATCATCAATCAATTTTGGCAACATCTTGCCTAAATCGACACTTTTTGCTAAAAGCTTTCAAATCAACACATTTTGGCTCAAAGCCTTAAAAATCAATTTTTCGGCAATTAAACTGCCTAAATCACAAAATGTTTTCGGCTAAAAGCCTTAATTCATTTTTTGGCAAACAAATAAGTCCAATCAACATTTTTTTGGCACACAAATAAGTCCAATCAACACTTTTTGGCAAAATGCCTAAAACAATCAATTCTTTGGTAAACTGCCTAAACAAAATGCACAAAGCATACACACACTCATGCATAAAGCATCCTCATTCAAAGCCCTCTAAAAGAGGCCTACCGAACTACGTTGACTTTGATCTTCCATTCAAACGGAAGTATGTAGGCACGTTCGGGATTTAACCCCGAGCGGCAAGTCAAAATCATCATAAACATTTTCATTGGTCCAAATTACCTTGCAAAGCATTCATTCATGGTTAGTTCATCAGCATGACATAGTCTCGGGATCCACCTCGAGTTCGAAGACCATGCCTTAAACATTGGGATAATTAATCTATCATTTAGGTTAATTAAAATTGGAGTCACTTAGGGTTTTTTCCTAGTTTACCCTGAAATAATTAAACAAGGTGGCGACTCACACATCACGTGCATTTCTTCCTTAGTCACATGCATCCACATGCATTTGATGTTCTGGGAGGGGTTCACAGCGTCCGGTGCTTCTTCCTCTCCTGCAGCAAGTCAAAGAAAAATATACTTAGTCGCTTGGCCAAAACAGTTGAAGAAAAATCATAATTGAAGACAAAAGAGTCACCTGGATGTACTCCCGAAACTCTAGCAGCCTGGCCTGCAGACGGGTAGAGAAGTATGTGGCATAATCGCCAGCCGACAGAGGGATATCAGCAGGAGAGCCAATATACTCGTCCTCCCGGTCCTCTGGGGTCATACCCTCTAGCAGGCACATGTGGCAGGGCGGAGCATGGGGTGCTCGCCTCTGTACCGTGGCCAACTGGAGCTCATAAATCCTCTCCCCCAGGAAGTACCGGTCTAACCAGTAACCCCGTAGTAGGAATCTGGACTGAGAATAAGCCTCTGCCACGGCACAAGCAGGGTAAGCCTGCCAAGCATCCCCCTCCCAGGGAGTCAGAAGAAGCTGCAAAACAGAAGAGTCAGTGAATACACAGTGAAAAAGAAGAGAGGATACGTTATTCAAAAGACTCCTTGCACTTACATCGGATAAGGCCCTATCGTTAGGATAGCACCTCCAGTAGTGTGGATCCTCGGAACTGGAGAAGGTATGATGGTAGTGCGCCAGATACCGAGGAATCCGTCAGGTATCAGCCGAAGCATCACCCCCGAACCACCAGGGTAAATCCGGTACTCGTAGGCCCACACCTGCAGCAAGATCCCAACAAGTTCAGTATAAATTTGAGAAGTGAAAAAAGATAATAAAAGAAGAGAGTTAAGGGAATAAGAGTCTTACCTCGAGTGGGCGAAGGAACTGCCAGTTCGACTCACCACTACCCCTGGTCCATACGTCTAGACCATGGTAGAGGTGAGCCCCAGCTATAAGAGCCAACCTGGCTCAAATCCCACAGACATACTAGCACCGCAGGGTCTCCCTTATTCTGGGAGGTGCATAGCAGCTGTGAAGAAATAATATAAAAGATAAAAGACCGTGCCGCCTGGTCTCTCTCCTCTCGAGTGTATGCTGGGGCTGTAGGCCGGGCCTCCACCGGTAGCTCTCTCCACGCAGCCAACCTCGTCCGAATCTGCTCGGCCCAGAATCGGTACACCACCTCATAAGATACACACCCCTGCGCGGTGTACCTAGTCTGAGTGGTCACGCCAAGTAGGGTACGAACCAGCTCAGCTCCCAGGGTAGCAGTCTGGTACCGAGCGCCCAAAGGAGCAGCCCGACCATTGAACCCGAGCCCGGTGATGGCAGTGTAGTCGGCGGGGGTCAGGGTCATCTCCCCGAAGCCAAAGATGAAGGTGTGGGTGCAGTCGTTCCACCGCTCCATCAGCGCATAACGCATGATGGGTGGAAATCGAGGCTGAGTACGATGGAGCCTAGCAGTATAGTCCCCGAAACCAGCAGTAACGACTCTGGAAGACCCGCCAGCACGGGCCTTGCCCAGATCAACCTGTGTAAGAAAAATTTCAATTCACAATAAGAATTAAACTAACAGTTGTTTATTTTTGTTTTATGGCAGGAAAATAAAGCATTCAAGCCTCGGGCCAAACACAATTGTGTCACGCAACTATAGCTGCGTCGCGCATTTACGAAGTTGCGTCACGCAGCTTGCCAAAGTTACGCCTCTTGACGAACAGCTGCGTCACGCACCTCAACAGCCGCGCCATTCAACTGTTCAAGACATTGCATTCTGACGAACAGCAGCGTCACGCACCTCAACAGTCGTGCCACGCAACTGTTCAAGGCATTGCCTCCTTGACGAACAGTCGCGTCACAGAACTGTTCTTCCACAGAACAGTTGCGTGACGCAACTGTCGAAGGTACGCAGAAACTAACCTATGTTCAATCTCTTTATGTTTGTGTTATTTCTATGCATTTTCAGGGCAAAAATATGTCGCATGGGAGATAGCATCAATTCTCAATCAGCAAATAAAGCATTAACACATGCAAAAGGGGCAAATTCACAATGTTCAGAAACGCTAGGGTTCGTGGCGCTTCAAACAGTTGCATCACGCAACTCCTTCCTGTGTGATGCGACTGCCGATGCCCAAAACAATATACAAATTCAACAAGTTCTCCACAATGCAAATTCGAAAGCAAAGAAATTCAAATGCAAAGTTACTTACCTCAGTCTGGAAACCGCGCATCGCGCTGGTCTCGTGTCGAACCGGGAACTCGGTGCTCGGCAACGGGAGGAGCTGCAGCGGTCGTGTCCCGGGAGTCAGGGCGTTACGGCTGACCGGCACCCGCTCACCCTCGAAAACCGTGATGTCAGGGATCGCCCCCAGAGTGTTCATCTCCGGTGTGTAGGCGGAAGCTGGGATCTCGGGAAGCTGAGACATTTTGATTGAAGTTCAGAGTGTTTGAAAAGCTTAGAAGTTTTGAAAAGTAAAAACTGAAGCGCTTAAGCAGCTTACTCATAGTAAGCAATGGGCCCAAGCCCATTACCACCCCCTCAAGCCCAAAAAGGGGGGGCCCATAACATCTTTCAAGCACACAACGGCCCAAACGGCCCGTTTAAGCCCATAGTGACCCGTTCAAGCAATTTGACGTCAGTATGCGGTTCGTATACTTCAGCAATTTTGTCTACTCACTACACAGGGGGCAGGAGCATCAAATTGCCCAAATTACCCTCAGGTAAGTCTTCTTTTAAACACTGCATCAGGAAAGTTATACCTGAAAATTGAGGCTTAAAATTTTTCATTCCTAAATTTTTGCTAAACCAAAATTTTGCAATAAACATTAAAAGGCTTGCCTAAAAAAGCTAATATTTTTTGTCCTAGGTCGAAATTCTGGACTAGGGGCAAAAGTATAATCTTTTGCCTTGATGCACACTTTCAAACATTTATGATTATTAAATGCATGGGGGCGTGTGACGTCCCAACATTTTTAACAAAGGCAAGATCTGTTTGTACACAAAAATTGCCCTTTTTCTCTTGAACAATTTTTCAGGCCAAGCAGTGATGGTGTATTACGAAGCTGTTTAGATCATTTTTCTCGATTAGTGATGGTGCATTGCGAAGGTAATCGAGTCAATCCTCTTGCTGATTAGTGATACTGTATTGCGAAGCTGATCAGGACAATTTCAATGACCAAACGATGATGGTTTCTCGAAGCCGATACGGTCTCATCAAACAGTGATGGTGTATTACGAAGCTGTTTGGACTCTCTTCCCGGTTAATGATGGTGAATTACGAAGTTGACCAGGGCAATTAAAACCCTTCGAGCCAATCAAACCGAGCCTCGAAGGTATCTTCATATTCAATCAGACTGAATTTTGGAGGTCGTTACTGATCCGACTGGAGCCGACGAAAGCCGATCAAACTGAGCTGAGGAGGTGACCAGATGATCAAGTTAACCCAACATCTTTCAAGCCAATCAAACCGAGCTTTGAGGATGATTAACAGATTGAAGGCGCGTCAATGGACCACTTTAACATTAATCGTTTATACAATTAATGATAAAGTGGGGGGGCAAACTGTTGACGCGTGTTTTTATGCCCCCACCTAACCCGATGAGGATACGAGGATGCGGAATAAGGAATTAGGGTCATCTGGAAGTCTTTTAAACCAAGAATCGATTTAAACCAATTCAAGGAAGTTTGATCTGCACTAGGGTTGCGTCACGCAGCTATAAGGTGCGTGACGGCACTAATAGTTGCGTCACGCAACTCCAACCAAGATGACGTCACCTTGAAAAACCCACATAACGGTTTTGCTTTCTGTTTGGATATGTGGCAACGGTCCAAAAAGTGAGCTGCGTCATGCAGCTCTCGGGTCCGTCACGCAACTGTTAGTTGCGTGACGCAACTATTTTCTGTTGCCTTACCCATATAAATACTGCATTTTTATCTTTTAAAAGGGACTTTTTTGGAGAAAACTTTAGAGGAATTTTTGAGAGAGCATAGAAAACAACTGCGGCTAGGTTTTCTACAAGAACTCTTTTGAGTTATCTTGGAGAAAAACAGCCTTAGAGATTAATTAGATTGAAAACAAAAAAATCATACAAAAAGAGAAAAAGAGAGAAAAGAAAAGAAAAAGAGATTTATGTTAAAACTTGGAAACAAAGACTTCTGGGATCTTGAAACCTTACTCCTAAGACATTCAGATTGTGTACAATCCTCAATCTGAGGGTTAGGTAATTGTCTAAACTTTTCTTGGTCTCTTTTTAGTTATTAATCCGTCATTGTTTATTTTTGTTGATATTTGAGTAGCTTGATATTGGTTAAAAAATATTCTGCCTATTGTTGAACGTTTCTGAGTGACATTAAAACAAGTTTTGATAAAAAGAAAACGTAAAAAAGGGTAGTTTGAAAGGTGGTTGCGGACCAGAGCAGTTGCGTCACGCAGCTACAAGCTGCGTGACGGAACTATTCATGTCCAAGATTATAGTTATTCTATCCCGATTAGTTGCGTGACGGAACTGTTCATGCTTATGATTTTACTTCACTTTTATTATCTTGTTTAATATTAATATTTGAGATAAACGACTGGTGAATCTGAGGATTTTTCCAAAATCACGAACAGCTGCGTCACGCAACTATGAGATCCAGCACGCAACTGTTCTTCCATAGAACAGCTGCGTGACACGACTGTTCTAGGGTTCCAAAATAATTTTTATTTTTTTTTTAAATAATAATGTTGTGCAACTAAATAAATGTTCAAATCTTTTTATAATTCAAGAAACAACCAATAATGGGCAGATTGCGGTTTAATCAAATCAAGTAGGTTAATTTATTGTTATGCATGATTTCGGGCTTATTAGGATTTCTGGAATTTATATTGAGTAGAATGTATTTTAGGTTCGGTTTGTGGCCCGCCTTTAACCATAAGGCAAGAGCGGGTCTTTGATTATTTTAACTTAACTGCTGTGGGTTGAATGGTTGATGTGGTTTGAATGATTATGAATGCAATGAATGAATTTATTTGGGACGATTAAATAATTTTCCACATAGGAACTCAGTTCAATTTGTTCGAGTTGGGTTTGTATAAATAATTTGGCTTTTCTAAATTAAAATAAATTAGAAATTGTAGGTTAAAAGAGGCCGGTTTTCCAGGCGTCGGCTTCCAATGGGCCGACGTACCCAATTCCCTTATCCAGAATCGTACTTGGTACGCCTGACCAGTCTTTTAAAATAATTGGCCTTAAATAAAATTGGGTTTAAAATGAAGTCACTTTTTAAAATCAAAATTGGAAACGCTCCCATTGCCGAAATAATGGGTGGCGGCTCAAAATATTTTATAAGGCCGATTTATCGGCATCGTACATCCAAAGAGGTTTTGTCACCATTTATTAAAATAAGGATCACTAATTTCCAAAAATAATTTTTATAATCGAGCGTTTTTTGGGTCGCTCAGGGGCGGTCGGCGAAAACACTTATATGTTCAAGACCAAGTCACATTGGAGCTTCATGATAATAGCTATGCAAGATGTGAGATTGAACTTGAAGAAACACCAAAGTTTATTATGGTGCTTGAGGCGTGTAAAGAGGCTGCCCATTGATGTATTATACATGTTTTATATTTAAGCAAATTTAGAAGGATGTTTTTTCATTATAAGCTTTAGTGTGGGGCATGTAGGGCCTATGGCCCATTTATCCTATTTTGTTTAAGTTGTTTAGAGTGGACTTAATAAGGCTGGTTGGGCTTATATTACAAAGTTGGGCCAGCCCTAGATTAGCTAATATTTAATTGGGGTTGTTTTAATTAGTTAACTTGGGCTTTGTATTTAATTAAGCCTATATGGGCCATATTGGTTAGCATAATCTTAGCCTTGATTTAAGGCATGATTCTAGCCTTGATTTAAGGCATGATTTTAGCCTTGATTCTAGCCTTGATTTTAGGCATGATTCTAGGCTTGATTTTAACCTTGATTTTAGGCTTGATTCTATTTCCTAGTCTTCCATTTTCTAGTATATGTAATACCTTGAATTTTTATTTTCATAAAATTTTCCAATTAAATTTAATGAACCGACAGCTTGGAAATTAATATTAGTATTTTAGTGCGAATACTATGATAAACCGAACCGAAAATCGATTGGAAAACTCAAAAACCAAACGAAATGAGACCAAATCACTGAATCGGACCGAACCGGTTCGAATCGAATTGGACCGGCCCATTTCTTTTCTTTTCTTTTTCTTTCTCTTTCTCTTCGTTTATTTCTTCTCCTTCTCCAGTTGCGTCACCTCCCCCTCCTCCTCCCTCTCCTTCGATCTCCGTCCTCCGGCCACCAAATTCGGCAAATGAACACTCTAAAAACATCTACTCAACGCAAGGAAGAAGATTATAGCTTAGATTTGAACTGAAATTGCGTCTATTTTGAAGGGGAAGAGCTTGAAGTTTTGGCTACCGTGGTTACACTTTTTTTCGGCGATTCATGGCATTTCAGGCAAGCCTAGCGCGCAAGATTTGACTTTTTCGGCCACCGTGCACGGCGGCGGCGGCGGCGGTCCGGTGACCGGCCGGTGAGGCTCCGGCGAGGACTTCAAAGGCAGAATGTTCTCCTCTTCGCGCGGATCACGGAAATCAAATCCGATTTTCGATCGGTACACTCTAAAGCTTAGTTTGCAATTTTTGAATAAATCCCGAGATAATTAATTAATGAATTTAATTAAGTAGTTAAATAAATTAAATTGGATATTGTTAAATATATTCCATGAATATTAATTATAACTATAAGATCGGTGTTGAAATATAAATTTCTAGCTAATAATAATGTAAGTAAAATTTGGAAATTTTATTAGTAAGTAAATAGTTATAGCATAATTAATTATAATGAGAATTTAATTTGATTAAGAATATGCCCGATGAATAGACTGTGAATTGAATGAAAGAATGAATGATGGTTATGGCGGACGAGATGAGTTAATGTGAATTGCCCGATGGATGGGCTGTGTGTTGACATATGGTTTATGTAAAAATTTGGATAGTCTAGTTTATATAGGAAATGCTGCCGAATTTTCAGTAAACACTTAATGAAGAATTAAACTAGTTATATCTTTAATAGGTGATAACAATTAAAACTTTTATTATTATTATTATCATGGTATTTATTATTATTATAAAAATATTACTTACTAAATAATTAGAATGCTTTATTTAATATAAGTTATAAATTAGAATAATAAAATAAATAAATGAACAATATATATATACTTAAGTTCGATAAATTAAGATAAATAGCTATAGAGCCTCAAAAAGTGGTAACGAATGCAAAGTATATTTATGAGGTTAGGATTTTTATACAGGATTTTCTTTCTAGATGTGTATGAGCTCTGGGATGGTGAGACAAAAGCTAGAAGGATGCAGTACTAGAGATAGTCCTTTAGAGGGCAATAAAGAACTGTGAGTAGTGTTAGATAATTCGCCTCATCCGCCTGCATTCATGCATTCTCAGCTAAATGTTATCATGCATTATTTTATTGAATTGCCATATTATGATGCACTATTTGTTGATAGTAAAAATTGTTTGATTACTTGTGCTATGAACATACTGTGGCTTGTTTGTGTGAAATTGGGATGAAGTGAACCACCATGGGTTTGTGAGGACGGTCTGTGATATGGATCCTGAATATGATATGATATTGATCGTCGGCCGGGAAAATGGGAGATCGGCGCCCCCGTGTGCACCTGATGATATGGGTTATATAGAACCATAGGATGGCCTCTTGTTGTTGCGCACCTGATGATCTAGATTTGATTGTAGCCCGCAGGGTGGCCTCCTGTTCTGAGCACTTGATGATCTAGATTGGATGGAGACCACCGGGTTGCCTCCTGCTGGTATGGAAAAGAAAAGAGAGAGAATGGAAAAACAATGAGAGGACTGGTCAGTGAGGATTAGACCAGTTGGCCGTATGGGGGATCGGCTCCCTGGTGCACATGTATGAGAGGGCGAGCCATGTGTGAGGTCGGCTCGTTGGGGTTTCAGGTGGTGCCACTGACTAATTTCCACATGATGTGATTATATCAAGGTGATAATACTTGTGATTGCTGTTGTATTGCCATTTGTGTGACAAACTGCAAGATCATATAATTAAATGGTAACCAGATAAAAATATTTTAGCATCTATGTGATTGAGTGGGGTGAGAGGGTTATCTAACTCTACTCATTGAGTTTGGCGCTCACCCCTGCCTACTAATTTTTTTTCCAGGTAATAGAAAGAAAGGAAAGCCCTATGGAGTTGAGACACTTATTGTAGAAGACTGTTAATGATAGAAATAACGATGTAAATATAAAGGTAGAGTTCCGCAATTGTATTCCAGTTGGGTTGTAAATAAATAATAAAAGTCCATATTAAACATATGAACTGTATTTTAGATGCATATGTATAATAAGTAAATGGGCCTGAATCCATAATTATGAATAGAATGTGAGATTTAAATAAGTTAGGCTTACTACGGGCTTCGGGGGCCTTAAGCCCACCCAGGTCCTAGTGCCGGTCCGGTCCATGGAAATGGGTCGTGACAGTATAAATGGGTGCTTCCATTGTAAACACTTGGACAACTTGAATCAAAAACAAAATTTGTTCATGCTCTGCATGTTCTTGCTTGAAGTGATTGTGAGAAATTGCTTTCCTCTAATTGCATCAAGAATTAAGGTAAACTTATTAACTCATTGTGGCGTTTATCTTGTTCTTTACTCGATTATTGGTGTTCATGCTTCCTTAAGCTTTGGGTGCCATAGAGGGGGATTCATCTTGATCATCGTTCCGATCCACTCGATTAGGTGTTCTAAGAATTCATTTCCTACGGGTTTTCGTATCATTTGGTATCAGAACTTTTGATTTCATTTTAGATCTGAATTTTGGTATCAGATGCATTCCTCCTTGCACCAATCTTGCCAATTTGTTATGTAAGTCCCTAAAATCGAGTGGATCGGATCAAAGATCAAAATGAAGCCCCCTTTATGGCACCCAAAGCTTAACGAAGCAAGAACACTAATAATCGAGTAAAGAATAAGATAAATGCCACAACGAGTTGATAAGTTTACCTTAATTCTTGGTGCAATTAGAGGAAAGCAATTTCTCACAATCACTCCAAGCAAGAACATGCAGAGCATGAACAAATTCTGTTTTTGATTCAAGTTGTCCAAGTGTTTACAATGGAAGCACCTATTTATACTATAAAATGGAAGACTAGGAACTAGAATCAAGCCTAAAATCAAGCCTAGAATCATGCCTAAAATCAAGGCTAGAATCAAGGCTAAAATCATGCCTTAAATCAAGGCTAAGATTATGCTAACCAATATGGCTCATATGGGCTTAATTAAAGACAAAGCCCACGCTAACTAACTAATACAAGCCAAACTCAAATATTAGCTAATCTAGGGCTGGCCCAACTTTGGAATATAAGCCTAACCAGTCTTATTAAGTCCACTCTAAACAACTTAAACAAAATAGGATAAATGGGCCACAGGCCCTACATGCCCTATACTTAAGCTTATAATGATTGAGCATCCTTCTAAATTTGCTTAAGTATAAAACATGTATAATGCATCAATGGGCAGCCTTTTTACATGCCTCAAGCACCATAATAAACTTTGGTGCTTCTTCAAGTTCAATCTCATTTCTTGTATAGTTATGATCTTGAAGCTCCAATGTGACTTGGTCTTGAACATATAAGGACATGGCTGCCCCATATCGCTTGGCACGGCTTCGTGTAATTGGCCCACTAGGAAGCACCAATCGATCATCCCTGTTGTTCTCCATGCTTCCTTGAGCTCCATAGACGAGTGGTGGTGGTTTGGTATCACACAATACCACTATTTTGAGTAAGACAACACTGATCATGCTCAATGGTATGAAACTTAACTCCATTCACAATCATGCTCAGGAGCTAACCCTAACACATATAAATCATCTATTTGTCTTAATAATCCAGTGGCATGTAAGCTTCCAACCTAGAAAAGAAGTTAAAAATATATATAAATAATTTAAATTCACTTTTACGCACTATAATTTATAGAACTTAAGGACATACTAATTACTTAAACCAAGATGCAAATCCTTCTTGATGTCTTTTCTACACTTCAATATGGCTTTGTCTTTGAAGTTCATCCTTAGGTGAACTATCATTATAAAAAATATATTAGAATGTATAAAGAAAATTTTATACAACTTTAAGACATTAAATATATATGGATTGTAATAATTTACTTACATCAAATGGTCCCGTATCTCCTCGCAATTGTTGAGTATATACCATTCAATTTTTTAAAAATTATGATTGAGATAATACACGGTATAATGGAGCTCCTAAAGGTCTTGCCTTTTGTGTGAATATGCAAAATCCATTAGGCACTTTTATATGAACCCCATCATAGTTCCTTTCAATCCGATTGTACTTCATCTGTAACATCCCTTCCCGGTCCACCCGTTAACCCGAATGAACCGAACTGAGACGCTACAAACTGGTTGACTTTATGGCCTGTCATGCTGATATAATAATGGATACAGACTCTTATATCATGCTGATGCTGTTTATATTAATAATGTACTTAATATTTACAAGACATGATACTAGTTTGCAAAATGAAATGGGCCCAACTGTGTGCCCTATACATGCCATGAAAAGGATAGACAAAAGATACACATCAAAATGAGTAGCTACCCTGAAGACTGAGTCTTCTACAAATGAACTACAGCAGTTGTAAGCCGACTCTCTACGGTCCAGTGTCAAAACCTGCGAGTTAAACAGGTAACTCGCTGAGCAAATAAAGCTCAGTGGATATCTCAACATAGAAAGAAACAATTAAGCACATACATGTGTAGAAAGAACCATGTAAACACATATGGCACATATAAGCACACATATCATGATACTTTCATTTTACCTTGATGATCTTTCTTGCTGTTTATTATACTGTATGATCATGCAATGTTAAGTCAAGATATCTGTATGGCTCCATAAGGTTACAGTGAAACCGAAGTGATAAGAAAAACTGTATGAAACTGGATGAAACTGTATGCTTGGCTGTTATGGCCCATATATAATCATATCCACTCAACGGCCTGTAGCCGGAGTACCAAACTGTATGGGGTGCAGATCTGCTATCCTATGTCGCGACATAGCCTTATCTACATGGTTTCTACCTAACCTCAATGGAGCATAATGTTGGTATGTCAATAGTATAACACAATAGCATATTAATGGTTTCATAACTTCATAAATCATAATGTTTACTTGGTTTCACATCATTTGCATGCTTGCATGTTGTTTTGATACATGTTCTAATGTTGTCTTTTTGTTTTACAATGATTGGAGGCATACATGTTGAGCAAAGGAATACAATTGCATAGAAAATGAAGTCCAAAAGAGCATAAAAACACAAGTCGCGAGCGCGCCTTGAAAAGTCGCGAGCGCGAGAAGCACACATGAGAGTCAGTGAGTTTACAGGCCAAAGTCGCGAGCGTGCAATGAAAGTCGTGAGCGCGAAAAGCACCAAATGAGAGTCAGAGAGTTTACAGGCACAATTCGCAAGGGCGCAATGAAATTCGGGAGCGCGCGACGTGTTTTCCAGCCTGCGCAGTCTGTACTCTTTTGGTCATATCTCTCAATATATAACTCCGATTTGGTTGATTCAAAAACCCATGTAAAGCTAACACATATAGGAACAATTAACTCTTCTATGACACTTCCTAATTCCATCATTAAATAGGGTTAAAATCAAGGTGAAGTTACTGGTTCTTTTTACAGCAAAACCTGTGTCAGCATAAACTCACTATTTACTTCATTTATTCATTTCATCCCATGCTTTCTCACCATTTTCAGTCCTCTCACTCAACATTAAGCAACATAGTGTCTCATTAGCAACACACCACACAAGTTCTCATGCAAAGAAAATGGTAAATGACAAGAGATATCAAACCTTCACTCCAAAAAGCTTGAGCTCTTCTTTAGCTTCCTTTTTCTACAATCTTTGAACTCACTTCTCCTATATACATCAAAATTCTTATAAATTGTCTACAATATAACTCAATTAGAGGTTGAATAACATCAAGCTTCAAGAAATTCTACTTACTTGGAGAAAATAGAGGTTGCCTTAATGCTTAACTACCATGAAAATGGATGGAGAAAGGAAGGGAAAGGAAGGAGATGAAGAAGATGAAGATAAAGATGAAAAGGGGAAAGTGAGATGGTTATCACGGGTAGGCCATCAAAATATCAATGAATTTTTATGTGAAACTTACCAAAATGGTACCTCAATTGTCAACAGGTTACAACTTAATACCCAAGCTTGATCTTTTAGTGCAAGTAAATCCTAACCCTTATACTTTGATCTTTTTCTCTCATTCAAGTAAGTCCACTTAATCCCATTCTACCCCAACCGGGTTTGGTTCAGCCCGACTCAACTCGACTCTATGCAAAGACTCGACTCAGTAGGATGTCACATCATCTCCTCTCCATGAAGATATATTGAATAAAAATTCAAACACTCTTTAGTAATATATGACTCGACAATGGATCCCTCAGGTCGAGCTTTGTTATGCATAGGGTCTTTCAAAGTACGTAAGAATCTGTGGAAAAGATAGCAAAAAAGCATAAATAAGTAAATAAAAATAATGGCATAAAATAAATTTAATAATAGATCATTAAATATCAACTTACCTCTTAACAAAATACATCCAACGGTAATGAACTGGCCTTTTAATTCTACTTCACATGGCAAGTGAATAGCTAAATGTACCATAATCACAAAAAAAAGATGGAGGGTATATTCACTCAAGTTTACACAATATTAAAACTATATTATTCTGTAACTTTTCTACTGTAGATCTTTTTAAAGTCTTTGAGCATAACTCCTTAAAAAAAATAACTTAGCTCAGAAAGTGTTGTGTATACTTCATTCCTTAAAAGCCTATGTGCTGTAGCTAGAAGTAAACGTTGCATGAATACATGATAATCGTGGCTTTTCATTCCTAAAATCTTAAAATCATGCTCATTTACACATGGAGACAAGTTCGACGCATAACCATCAGGCAATTTAATAGATTTTAACCATACACACAACTTTTTCCTTCCTTCTAATGGCAATGTATAACATGCAAGTGGCATTAAGAATTTATCACCATCCGGTTGGAAGTATAATTCTTTTCTCATACCCATTGCTTCCAAGTCTAGACTGTTGACGCGTGTTTTTTATGCCCCGCCTGATCCAATGATGATACGAGGATGTAAAATGAATGGGTTAATGCTATCTAGAAGTCTTTTAATCCAAGGATTTAAATTAAAAATAATGTTGAAAAGTTGGCTGAGTCATAGCTGCGTCACGCAAGAACAGCTGCGTCACGCAACTGTTCATCCAAGAACAGTTGCGTCACGCAACTATTCATCACTGTTCATCACTATTCATCACTATTCATAACTGTTCATCATTGTTCAACAAATGAGTAGCGTCACGCAGCTACAGTCAGCTACAGTAGCGTGACGCAGCTACAGTAGCGTCACGCAGCTATGTCCTGACCTACCCTATAAATACATCTCTTTCTCACAATTTTGACAGAAGGGAGAACAGAACAAAAAAAAAAGGGACAGAAGAACAAAAAGGAGAGGAACACGATTTTGAAACCCTAAAAAACACACTATAAAGAAACCACAATTAAATCCTTGAAAAAAAAGGCTTCTGGAAATCTTAGCTATCATTTGTTAAGAGATTTGATCCATTTGCAAGTATCAATCTGAGGATTAGGTAATTTACTTAACATTCTTTGTATTTTTTTATATATTTTTGTGATTTTAGTAATATTTTTGTGGTTTTAGTAATCTAAGTTTCTTTAAATCATGTTCTGTTCATATATGGCCATTTTATATGTCTTTAAATCGTATTTAAGTAAGAAATAATGTAAATAAAACATTTAAAAATGAATTCTGGGCTAGGACAGTGCATCACGCAACTGTTCCTGGAAGAACAGTTGTGTCACGCAACTGTTCATCCAAGAACAGTTGCGTCACGCGACTGTGCAGTTGCGTCATGCGACTGTGCACTATTCACTGTGCGCTATTCACTGTTCACTATTCATGGCTCATGAAGAACAGTCGTGTCACGCGACTGTTCATCCAAGAACAGTTGCGTAAAACATTTAAAAATGAATTCTGGGCTAGGACAGTGCATCACGCAACTGTTCCTGGAAGAACAGTTGTGTCACGCAACTGTTCATCCAAGAACAGTTGCGTCACGCGACTGTGCAGTTGCGTCATGCGACTGTGCACTATTCACTGTGCACTATTCACTGTTCACTATTCATGGCTCATGAAGAACAGTCGTGTCACGCGACTGTTCATCCAAGAACAGTTGCGTCACGCAACTGTTCATCGATTTTTCCAGAAAAAATAAAAATAAAAAAAAATAATAAATTTTATACGAAAATAAAATCTAATTTCTTCAATAAATTTGAAAATGCCCAATTATGAACAGATCATAGTTTAATTAAACTTAGAATACTAAAATGTAATTTTATGTGTTTATTTATATGAATTTTGCAATTTATGTTTAAATGGAAAATAAAATTAAGTTTGTTGATTTATTTATATTTAAGATTAATTTGCATGTTTATTAACAATTTGCATTTCTAGTGTTAAATAATAAATATGCATGATTTTGGGTTTATGGGTTGGATTTAAATCGGGTAGAATGTATTTTAGGTTCGGTTTGTTGCCCGCCTTGAACCATAAGGCAAGAGCGGGTCTTTTTATTTATTTGGTTTGATCGCTTTGATTTAATTGCTTTAATTTGAATAATTGCTATGTGATAATTAGATTTGATTGGAACGATTAATTAATTTTCCACATAGGAACTCGGTTCGATTTACTCGGGTTGGGTTTAAATAAATAAATAAATTGGCTTTTCTAAAATAAAATCAATTAGAAATTGTAGGTTAAAAGAGGCCGGTTTTTCGGGCGTCGGCTTCCAACGGGCCGACGTACCTAATTCCCTTACCTAGAATCGTACTTGGTACGCCTGACCAGTTTCTCTAAATAATTCGGCCTTAAATAAAATTGGATTTAAAATGGAGTCATTTAATAAAATTAAAATAAAAACGGTCCCATTGCCGAAAAAATGGGTGGCGACTCAAAATAATTTATAAGACCGACTTATCGGCATCGCGTATCCAAAAACGATTTTTATCACCTTTTTCCAAAACAATAATAATATATTAAAAAAATGTTTTTCGGAATCCTTCCGAGGTTTGGGAGTTCGGCGAAAACATAGACGAGCCTTAAAGTTGTTTTTAGTCTTTCCATCAATATCCATTAGTGTTCCTAAGATATTTTCGGAGATGTTCTTCTCAATATGCATTACATTCAAATTATGTCGCAATTTCAATGATCTCTAATGAGGCAATTCAAAAAATATACTTTTGTTGTTCCAATTAAGCTCTTATTCAGCACGTTTTGCTTTTTTTTACTAGGTGGATTCCCAAAAGGACACCTCTTTAAAAACTTAAGCCATTTACCTTATTATATCATCTCTTGACAACTCTTCAGGCTTAAGCCGATTCTCAGATTTGCCATCAAATTTTTTACTCTTTCTCTAAGGGTGTTGTTTAACTAAGAATCTACGATGATTCATATAACATTGTTTTTGCCCATTCTTTAAAGTTTGTGAACATGTCCACTTATTACAAACAGGGCACTCTAATGTTCCTTTCGTACTCCATCCAGATAACATCCCATATGCAGGAAAATCATGTATTATGGATAATAATACAGCATGCAATTGAAATCTGTCACCACTAAATGCATCACACGTCTCTAACCTATATCCCATAAATCTTTCAATTCATCTATTACACGTCGCAAATATTTGTCAATATTATTTCTAGGAGAATCTTTTCCAGGGATGAGCAATGTCAACATTAGAAAAGGCTCCTTCATACATCTCCAAGGTGGCAAATTATAAGGAGTTAAGAGTTATAGGCCACATACTATAACTAGTGCTCATATTTCCAAATGGGTTAAACCCATCACTTGCAAGCGCAAGGCGCACATTCTGAGGATCTCGGGCAAACCATTCTTGTTCTTTGTCAAACTCTTTCCATGATGTAGCATCTACTGGGTGTCTGATAACCTCATCATCAACACGTTTTTCTTTGTGCCACCTCATGTTGTTTTTGACATAAACAATCTTTGAAGCCTGGGTTTCAATGGAAAGTATCTAACTACATTTTATTAGCAATCTTCTTACTTTTACCTAAACCTAACTTCCATCTAGGAGCCTTGCAAATTAGGTTAAGACAGTGATCAAGACTTTCATATTCTTTCCAAAATAACACACAATCATTTGCACATGCATCGATTGTTACATAACCAAGGCCAAGATCACCCAACATTTTCTTAACCTCGTAATAAGAACTTGGAAGTGTTTTACCATTTGGGAGAGTATCTTTAAATAACTTTAAGTTTAGGCTAAATGATTTAATACTAGAATTAGTAGTTGCTTATTATGCATCATCTTCAAAAGGAAAGATAACTTGGAATACTTTTGACAACTTGGATATAGTTCACATTGAGCATCATTCAATAATTGTGCAAATTTTTCAACTTCCCCTATAAAGGATGTATTATGGTTAGCATTTGCATGCTTAACATCAGTTTTGGTAAAAACTACCCTGTGAATATCTGCCAACATATCTGAAACATCAGTGTATTAATCATTAACTTGATTCTCAGAATCATCATCAAATGTTCCATCACATTCATTATGCTTGTTAGATTGAAAACGCTTACCATGATAAATCTATTGAGTGTATTCCTTGAGAATTCCATAACGAAATAAATCTCTTTTGACATCCGATGGTGGTTTCTAATAACAATTCATACAACTTTTGCATCGACGTCGAATTCTGCAATTTGAATCTAAAAATTTTGATACAACACTTAAGAAAATTTCAACCCCTTTAATATATTGTGGCAAAAATCTATTATTCAGTTGCATCCAGCTTCTATCCATTAATATCTCCTTCAATCATCAAAATATTAAGTTATGTTAAAAGGACATGTATATATATATATATATTCCAAGAAAAAAACAAAAATAAAAAAAAATTACTTGCTCCAATACATATCAACACCAAGTAGTATACCTAGTAAAAACCCTCTAATTTATAATAAACCTTAAAGCATCTATGTACTTAGTTGAAGAA
Source organism: Jatropha curcas (assembly GCF_041381405.1). Classification (NCBI taxonomy): domain Eukaryota; kingdom Viridiplantae; phylum Streptophyta; class Magnoliopsida; order Malpighiales; family Euphorbiaceae; genus Jatropha; species Jatropha curcas. The sequence goes on from NC_143159.1 coordinate 12,556,417, forward strand.
GATAATCAGCAGCTGCTTGATGTGACTTCATATATTTTGAAACAATAACAATATAATATATGAATCCAAAAAAGACAATTTACAAGATTGTTTTAAAGTTTTTAATTGTGACTTTATTATCAATTGATACAAAATATTTTGATGCATAATGTATTGATCATGTTGTAAAAGCTGATTATAAGTTTGATTATTTCCCCACTTAGAAAAAATTGTATGAGTTGGTGACTTTGGAGCTTGAGAGGATTGTTGCAATACTATGTGTATTAGAGAGGTACCACATCATATTCAACTTAGGTAATGGGTTCAAACAATATTTCATGTTATCTAGTATTAAAATTATTGATATTATCAGTCATATTTGGTTAAGTCAACCGCTCTTTATTGAGTTATGAAATTACTAGTTTGATTTTTTTTTTTTTTTTTTTGGATAATTTTGTTTATTATACTTTGATTGTCTAATTTTCTTTCTTCATTTGTCTTATCTCATAAGAATAAAATTAACATTTTAGGTGACATTTTTCTTTCATCCTTTAATTCGCTTTTTTATTATTGTATGAATAAATAAGTAACATTTTCACCATATAATTTACTTTTTTCGGTTTTATGTTCTAATTACTTTTATTTCCATAACAGTCTGTGATGAGTTGTTATTGCGCATCCAACACAAGGCTTGGTGGATAACAATCTTGGTCTTCCTCTGTTTAAGATTTGCACTCATCATTCTAAATTTTCTTACTCTTTATCTACTTCAAAGGAATGGAAGGCCCAAGTTACTAAATCAAAATGTTTTAAAAATAATTTTATTTGATTGCCTGAGAATCATAACTCACATTTTGTTGCAGTACATATTGCTGGGTGTTGGCTTTCAAGGGTATTCGATTGCAAGTTCTAGTTTTTGAAAAAAATTAGAGATTGCTATTATTATTGAGGCTAAAAGGTGTTTTAATCTTGAAGTTTTACTTAGTCGATAAACATTTTCAGGATGTTATAATGCATTTTTTAGCAATTAGTCATTGTAAAATGATTTGTAATAGAGTCTATTCAATGAAGATCAGCTCATGTATACTTAATTTTATTTCACTACAAGTTATACCTAGACCTATTTTGTTGTGTTTCCTTTTACATATTAGTAATAATTTTAGCAATCATAAATTTTGATTGAGAAATATGAATATAAATATAAATACAATTAATTTTATTCTATACAATATATAATGAGGAGAAAATGAGATTACCAAGTCAATCTTGTGCTAATAATAACTGTTGCAGTTTGAATTTAATGAAGCTTGGGAATTCAGCATGGTAGAATCTTTAAACCATATTGAATAAGAGGAAAATAATGGCAATTTGCTTCAATATCTGTTGCCTGCAGTATTTGACATTGAGTGTGTATTTACTTAGAATGGTTATTTTGCTATCATAGAGAGTTGAATAGAAAGGAAGATAAAATTGATGTTGAAAATAATTTATTTATTTAAATTAAATATAAATTAATTATCTTTTATTTAAATATTAAATTTTTAAAATTTTATATCTTTTAGTTTAGATTTCCCTAAAATTAAGGTAATATACTATAGTTTCAATTAATTTAAACTTTTTTGCAATAAATCTAAATATGATTTTGAAAGCTTATATTTTTTTAATTTTTTCTTTTCACAAATCACACTTGCATATATTAATTTGACAAATGCCAAAAATTTTAAATACATCTTGGAAGAAAAAAAAATACTTATAAACTAATATATTCAAATTCAATAAAATAATGAAATATTAAGTTTAAAAAAAATTATATTATTATTTATGGTCACGGTATTATTAGACAAGAAACAGATACTAGTATTATAAATAAGGAATTCAATAATTACGTTTATATAACTCACCAAAGAAAAATAACTTTTATTTTGCATTTGAGAAATAAACTAGGAGGCGATTTGAATCTTGATCTTTTTTACAAATCACATATATAAGCACTATCAAACCAAATATATGTGTCCTAGTCTTTTAGATAGTTATTCATATTATATGAAAGTTACAAATGTTTATGGAATTAAATAATAAAATAAACATAATATTCAACTAATATCCATACCATTCATAAAACTAGGGAAAAATGTTAAACATTTAATTTATACTTTTAAGTATAGTTGATTACATTTTAACCTAATTGATTATAGGAATCTTATTTTCTTTTTTGTCTAAGTAACACATTCAAAATTTTTATATATTGTCTCATTACGTGTTAAATGTCCATGATAAGGTTTTTTTAATTATATCAAACCATAGGTTATAAAGCAAGTGTCCAATATATTGAAAAAAGTGTTTCTTTATAATCTCTTACAACAAAACCATAAACATGTTCTCCATAGTAGTGTCTTATTAAGATTATCCCCTTTGAACTTTATACATTTTTCCCCTGTTTAAAAATTATATTTTTATGTGTTTAGTTTAATTGTATGAAACCTGAGTATACACTCCTTAACCAACTGAAATAAAAAGAGATTATTACTTCCTAGTATTATCTTTTTACATGTATATAAAACATTATTAATGTCTTCTAGCAATATTAATAATTATAATTTTTATGGATCATTCAATGAAATATATATATATAAATATATATTCTTTATACTTATTATATTAGGTTAAGGTTATAATTTTAATAATTATAAATTAAATATGATATTTAGAAATTGTGCATAAGTTGTAAGGTATAAAGTTATCGTTATCCTTGATGGTTCTCGATTCAAAAGTTTCATCCAATTTGTAGATGTATGTTTCCCTCCAACATCAAAATTTTTCCAACCATTAATTTCTTTTCCCTACCTGCCACTACTCACCCACGTTTTGTTCTCTAGATTCCTTTCTCATTCTCATCACTTTTATCATTTAACAATCATTTTTCTACTCTAACTCTATAATGTCCCAATCTATTATAGTCGTAGGCAATATAACAATTGTAGAGGTAAAGAGGTTGAAAACATTTAAATTTGATGTTCAAACCATATTATTGTTGTCTTTTTTTCAAATTGTGATATTGAAAGATAATTTTTCAAATTCTCTTCTTTTGTTCTCAATTTTTTTTAAACAAACAGAAAGGATCAATGGATGGAAGCTCTACAATTTCCTATCTTCTTTGTTGCTTGTGGTATCAGGTGAGTAGAAACATTAAATTTCAATATATTTTCTTATAGATTTTTCTAGTTATCTTTGTGATTTGCATGTTTTGGTCAGCTATTTATACCCAATGCATAAGTGAATTGACCTGAGATTGAAAAGAAGTTGGCCATAGCATGATGTGTGAATAGAAAGAAAACAACTACACCTATTTTTTTCACCTGTATGGGACTAAAAGAAACCAAATAATATGTTGTGTTTCCATTATATTATTTTGCTGCATATATAATACTTGAAGTTTTTATGGGTTTCAGTTCCTGATTTTTTAACAAGATTCTTCAATATGGCGCCTGATCGGAAACAGAATATAACTTTGCATGCCTTGTTAAGGTTAGCGCAGGCAACTTGAGCTAAATCTGAGTCGAAAATTAAGAATTTCACTTTGCCTCAATGAGTTCTCAAGTTCAATCTCAATTAGAATTTGTGAATTCCACTACATTTTTAATTACCATACGCAGTCAACATTAAGAAATTCTATTAAGATGCCATCAATTACTCAAGTTCAATCTCGAACTATACCCATAAATTCCATTGTGCATCCACTGACTACTCGAACTCAATCTCAGTCTAAATCAAAGAATTCCACTCCATCTACAGTGACTGAACAATTCCAACCCCAATCCACACCAACAAATTTGAATGTGCATTCAGTAACAACCGAAAATCAAATCCAGAATACATATTTCGATTCAACATCTCCAGAAGTAACTCAAACAATAAATGTATCTGAGATTGATCATTTGTCTAATGCATCAGAAGCTTCCATTCATTCTGACCCGATGGATAATGGTGGTGAGCTATTCCTTTTAATATCTTTCTTATCAATTCAACTCATTTAGCACTATTTATTATGTATCATTCAAATATTTGTCAACTAAGTTTATATAATACTTTGTGAATGCAAAAGCTATACATGTCTCCTAGCTTCACTTTGTTTGTCATAGTGCACAACAACCAGTCCTCCTCTTATTCTTCATTACATTTTTTTTCTTTAAATATGTCATTTCTTTTTACCTGTATATTTGTTTTTTTTTTTTGGTGCTTTGATGGACCCGTTTGGAGAACAAAAGTTGAGGGTATAAAAAAGGTTATGGTGATAGTTTTTTAATTGTGATTGTGACTGTGAAAACTAATTCATATGTTGTGTGGAGGTTCCAAGCAAATAATTTTTAATTAATTCTTTTTATGTATTATGGTGTATTCTTTATAATAAAGCATTTTGCTCTTGTCCACTTATAGAATCATATAACAAAAGCGCTAAAGAAATACTTTTGTTGTTACTTATTAGCCTTTACACTATATATTTCATTTTATATTGTTGTTTCAATAGTGTTAAATAATACATCTCTTTTTCATATTGGTTAGCTACTAAAAGCAAAGTTGTAAGACTAAAAGAAAGTTTCCTTTCAACCATCCATACAAACTTATTCTTTTTTGGATGAATTTATATAGGCTATTGCACTTGGAGTGCAGACCAATTAATTCCAAATTGTAAATGCACCCAACTAAATTCAAATTTACTATTAATTTGTCTCTCTACTAAACTCAAAGGTGGCTCTTGATGATGGGGCCACTTTGATCATATATTTTAAACATATTTTTAATTAATTAGCCTATTTTAATAATAAAATAAAGAATAACAATTGTTTTATATATACAAACATGAACTTATATTTGCACTCGTAATTTGACAACTACTACGTTCGTGTTTTGTTATATTTATGAATGCATAGAGTCATTATGCAAGTTTAATGAAGTACTTTGTTGGTTTTAATGTCATGTCTAGTTGCAACATCAAGCAAGATGTAAATTTGTCTTTCCCCACAATTTAAGTATGTTAAGATCTTTCTTAATTATTATTATTTCTTAATTTTTCATCCTATTTTATTGCTTATCTTAACAACTCATTATTATATATTTGTTCTTGATTGTTTATATTATATATCTCAGAAAATGGTCATATTATGAATATCTCAACTTATATATTTTTGGTAGCTTCTATTACAAAGAAGAAGGATCGTGGGAGGGCTAGAAGTTTTGAAGTTAAAAAGCGTCTTAAAGAGGGTACCAAGATTAGCGGTGTTATAATAGCCCCAGAAAATTATCTACCTACAGATTCCTCAGAAAAGCTATTTAAAATAGAAATAGGAGTTCTCACTCAAATGTTGGGACCACTTCATGTATTTTACTGGTTAGATATAACAGTTGACATCAAAGATGCTCTTTATACAAAACTTGAGGTAACCTTCTTTAAACATTATATATATATATATATATATATATATATAATTCTTTTTATGATTTGTATGTGTAGACTGAATTTAAACTTGACTTGAGTGACCCACATATAAGAAATGTGGTTGATCATATAATGGCTAAACGTTTTATGAACTACAAGTACCGATTGCATATGCACTGTAAAAAGTTTTATACTCCTGAGGAAGCAAAAGAAAATCCTCCTCTAGATGTTAAAGAAGAAGATTGGATCGCCTTATATGGTCATTTTGAAGAGGAAGCTTTTAAGGTAACACTGTATTCCCATCATTAGTATCTAATATAACTTAAGTTATACAAAGAATAGATATTGATAAAAAGTAATTATGTAGGCTCAAAGTGCAGCAAACACAGGTAATCGAAAACAGTTAGAAGTCCTAAATACTTCAGGTTCAAAGTCATATTATCAACGCTTGTATGAATTGGTATGATAAACTTTATTATTAATTATTTACAATATTTTAAATGTGGTTGCATTATTATTATCAATTATTTCTTCTTATGTTTTTATAGGAAAATTCAAAAGAAACAAATGAGGAGCTTGATACACCTAAAGAGCCTATTGAAATGAAACTTTACTTTGATACTCATCATAAGAAGGATGGCACATGGATTCATCCACAAGCTGAGGAAAATTATGTAAAACTTTTTAGCTTACATAGTAAAATTTAATAATACATATCTTCCTTTTTTTCTTAAAAACTTTGTGTTAATTAATTATATATAGGTGCAAATGGAAGCTGTTCGTGCACAAGCGGCAATGGATGGTATTGAAGTTAATGGGAGGCAAATTTTTGAACAAGTCTTGAAGACAAAAAAATACTATGCTCATGGACTTGGACATGGGGTGAAACCAAGACCATCTAGAGAATTAGAGTTGGAAGCTCGTTTACATTCAGAAAAAATAGAATCTGAAAAGCAGGCAAAAGAATTGGAGGAGCAAATTTAAGAATCAACAAGCTACTATTAATGAATTGAAATCATCATATAATGAACTTAGATCTCTTGTTCAAAAATTATGCCTTAAACGAAATGGTGAAGAGACTTCAAATCATGCTCCTAATTGGTAAAGTCATGTCATATTTGCAAATAATTCAAAATTTTTATTTTATTTTATTAATTCAATTCACTACAAAAAAAAACGTTAAATTGCGACCGATTTTTGCGACCGACAGATATCGGTCGCAAATTTGCGACAGATTTACTACAGAAGAAAAAACCGTCGCAAATTTTAGCGCTAAAAATTCCCGCGATCTTGTTTCTCAGTTTGTGACTCATATGCGATGGATTTGCGACCGATTTGCGACTAAGGTTAATCGGTCGCAAAATTTCGCGGTTCAAAATTTGGAATGATTTTTGCGACCGATGTGCGACTTATTTGAGACTGAATTTTTGCGACCGACTTCTTTGGTCGCAAATCGGTCGCAAATTGACTGCCATGTAAAACGACGTCGCAGGTTTAAAAATTGCGACCGATTAATTTTTAGGGCTTTAAACGCCAGACGCCCTCCTCCTTCTTTCTTCTTCTTTCTTTCTTCTCCTCTCCTCCTCTCTTCTCCTGTGTTCGCAGGCCGCTCCAGCCCCTCCTGACGCCGCTCCAGCCCGCCTGACGCCGCTGCCGCCCCTCCTGACGCCGTTCCAGCCCCTCCGGTTGCTCCACCCGTCTTCTTGGACATTTTTTGAGGTATTTTGCGATTTTTCGATTTTTTTTTCGTTTTTTTTTATTTTTTTATTTGCGATTTATGTGTATTTGGGCATAATTATTTGTCTATAAATACTTTGTTTGAACCTAAATTTAGGGTGAGTAAACTTGGAAAAAAAAATTTAAAAAACTGCACTGAACCTAACTGAAGAAAATTTTGTTCCTTCGTGGCGTTGCGCTTTAGTTTCCCACATGAAAAACTGGGACTTGATAGTTAATCCATGTCCCTGTCCTGTAACTTTTCGCCCTTTGCATTTTATTTAGCTAACGCTGACACAGGAAGGCAAGCCCAGAAGGCATATAAGAAAGAAATGAGATGAGATTACCCATTAGAATACAAATGATCCATCGAAATTCTGGTTAAATCCCCTTTAACCTTAAATTCTGGTTGAGCTGCATAGTTCATTCTTGCTCTTTCTTAATGACTTAATAAACTGTCATGAAATATAAAATATTTTCTAGAAACCTGATTTAAAAGGTTTCTTTTTATTCCAAAATGGTTTAAATCAATTATAGAAAATACAGACTTCAATTAATCTGCTAACAAATGGTTAAATGCTAATAGTAATTGTCCAGCGAATCTAAAAATTGTAATTAGTGGGAACAATATATACATAAAAATAATAATTCATTAATAGTGTAAAAAATAAAATTTATTAGAGTAAATATAAATTAAAATAATTATATGCAAAATTAAACGTAAGAAATCATAAATTAAATTGTAAAAACAAGTAAGGGCAAGTCACTTTACTTTGTAAAAATATGTAAAAATCATTATCCCATTGTAAAGTTACTCATACTCAATTATTATAATAATAACCCCGATTAAAATAATTAATATATTAGCAACTTTCAATAGAAAAAAAAAAAACATATCAAAATACACCATACCTAATAGTAACAAGCTTAAAAATCTCACTTTTACCATGTATCATAAGAAAATCGAATATAATCTAATGTTATGAAATTCATTTAAATCTAACCAACTTAAAAAAATTTTGAATGGAAATAAAAATCGCATAAATAAATGTAATATATTAATTAATTACAACTTTAAAATAAATCTAATACCCAAATACATATCTAATAAATGAATGTAATACTAAATGATACCATTGAAGAATACATATCCAAACACCTAATAATAATAAGGGGCTTAAAATCTAAAAATCTCATTTTTGACCTTTTTGGAACAAAATGAATTTTTACTTTGGATATTGCCAAAATTCAATTTGGATTATTGTTCCTATAATGCATTTCTATTCTTGTATAAATTAATATATATATATATATATATATATATATATATATATATATATATATATATATATATATATATATATGATGGGAGCGGGTATAAAGCGGAAACAACCCTTATCGAAACCATATGAGGCAAACTAAAAACATTATCGAACAAATCAATAAACTGACCTCTTGAAGCGTAGAATCGCTCACCGGTCTTCTTTTCAGAGATCTTGGAGTCACCCATGATCTTCTGCAGTAATCCCTAACTATCTCTCTTTTGGAACTCTCTGAGTGGCAGAGAATAGAATAACGTGTGTCTCTATATTCTTAGGGTTTTCAAATCTTATATTAAAAAACCTCTCTTCGATAGGAAGATATTTTTTAATATAAAATAAATTAAATAAAAAATTATTTAATTAAAATAAAATCAATTATTTTAAAACTAAATAATTTATCTATTATTTAATACACCCTTAACTTTCCAAATAATTAGGGCACTACAGGGACCGCAGGAATAAAATAAATCAGGCTACTAATTATAATAAGAACCTATGTAGACCAACATATTCTTATTATAATTAATCATGAATTATTCCACTAAAAACTCATGACTGAACTCCTTATTTATTTTACTATTCCACAACATAATAAAATAATGTTCCCCATGTTAAGATTACAGATGCTGTCATTTAAATAACTTACTGACAATTTATTTAAATCACAATATAACTTTAAGATTGTTGCTCAACTTATTTCATGTGTCGGATTCAATATCCACCTGCAGGGTTTACACTATGAAACCTTATAAGCTTACTTAAAGTGCATCATCAAACTCTAAACCGAGACATGGATTCTATCATTAATTAATATTTCACAAACACAAAAAATCTTTGCCCAATTCACCGAGAATATTATTCCAATAATGAAACTCACCCTTTAATGAATCAAAGCACAAGACAATCAATGTTTGCTCATATTAAAATAAATCAAGATTAAGAACAATAAACATTATTTCTAATGTCCTAGAGAATATGTTTAACAGTCAGTACTAAACATCCATTCTCTACTTGGTCCAATTAAATACATACAAAATGTACTAATCACAATTATTATTCATATGCTAATAACATTTATTTAATGCAAATTTCTAATTAAATACAAAGAAATAATTGTCAATAGAAAATCATTCATAGCTATACTATTAATTATGCATGGTTAATAGTATATCTCTATCAATCTCCCACTTAGACTTATAACCATGCATCTATAACTTTAATTCCCATTCCTTCTACATGACTGTCAAAAGTCTTTGCTGGTAAGCTTTTTGTAAAAGGATCTGCCAGGTTGTTTTCCGATGCAATCTTTGTCACTATCACATCTCCCCTTTGAACTATGTCTCGTATCAAATGATACTTCCTCTCAATGTGTTTTGCCCTTTTATGGCTCCGTGGCTCCTTCGAGTTTGCAACTGCCCCACTATTATCACAATAAAGTGTAATAAGCAATTGCACTGAAGAAACTACGCCTAGATCCATAAGGAAGTTCCTAAGCCATACAGCTTCCTTTGCAGCTTCAGAAGCTGCCACATATTCAGCTTCCATGGTGGAGTCAGCAACACAAGTTTGCTTAATACTCCTCCAACTTATGGCTCCACCTCCCAAGACAAAAACATTACCAGAGGTTGACTTCCAAGAGTCCTTATCAGTCTGAAAATCCGAATCTGTATACCCAATGGGTACAAGATCGTCAGATTGATAAACTAACATATAATCCCTAGTCCTTTTCAAGTACTTGATTATATGCTTGACTGCAGTCCAGTGTTCTCGCCCAGGATTAGATTGAAATCTGCTAACCATGCCAACAGCAAAACAGATATCAGGTCTGGTACACAACATTGCATACATAAGGCTTCCAACTGCAGAAGCATATGGAACTGCCTTCATGTTCTCTATCTCCTCAGGTGTCTTAGGACATTGGTCCTTAGATAGAGTGATTCCATGTCTAAAGGGAAGAAAACCCTTCTTGGAATCCTGCATGCTGAAACGAGCAAGAATGGTATCAATATAAAGTGCTTGAGATAAGCCAATCATCCTTTTCTTGCGATCTCGCATAAGCTTAATCCCAAGAATATGAGCAGCCTCTCCCAAATCCTTCATATCAAAACGTTGGGATAGCCAATCTTTGACAGAATTCAACATACCTACACAATTCCCTATAAGCAGAATATCATCCACATATAGTACCAGAAAAAACAACCTTACTACCATTCCATTTCTTATACACACAAGACTCATCATGACACTGATCAAAGCCAAAACTTTTGATCGCCTGGTCAAAACAAGTATTCCATGACCTAGATGCTTGTTTAAGCCCATAAATGGACCTATTCAATTTGCAAAGCAAATTTTCTTGTCCATTGTTTATGAAACCTTCTGGTTGCTTCATATAGATGCATTCATCAAGACTTCCATTTAGGAAAGCTGTCTTGACATCCATTTGCCAAATCTCATAATCATAATGAGCTGCAATGGATAGAAGAGTTCTAATAGACTTTAGCATGGCTACCGGCGAAAAAGTTTCCTCATAATCGATCCCTTCTTTCTGAGTAAACCCTTTCGCAACAAGCCTTGCCTTATAAGTTTGCACTTTACCGTCTATACCCCTCTTTTTCTTATAGATCCACTTACATCCGATGGGTTTAACCCCTTCAGGTGGTTCTACAAGTTCCCAGACTTGATTAGAGTACATGGACTCCATCTCAGATTTCATAGCTACAAGCCACTTATCAGCATCTTTATCTTGTAGTGCTTCATCGTAACAGACAGGTTCAATATTCACTTCTTCAGGGATTCTATCAAAAGCTTCTCCCAAAAGTGTATATCGAACCGGTGGTCGTCTAATTCTCCCACTACGACGAAGTACTACAGGTTCTGCAATCACACCTTCATTTTGCTGTGGCTGTAAAGGCGGCAAGTCCATGACTGGTGGGACTACATCTTGATCATGTTCTGGAACTTCAACATGTCTGTCATCACCAGGAGGCAATGAAATGTTAGAAGCCCCAACATTGTGCTCCTGTATATTTGGATCAACAGCTGCCACTTCAGTTTCTACATAACTCCCACTACTTTCAGGTGGTAGTGAAATGTTAGGTACTGAATATTCAGGCTGATGTTGATTTACTGGTCGACTAACATTTCTTCCACTACGACTAGGCAATGGAATGTCAGCTCCAACCATTGATGGTTTAGGTTGTTGTTCTAATGGAAAGGTTCTAGTTGGTATATTTTCTCCTCTCAATTCATACAAGGCTAATTGACTTTTGGGAATATGGTTTTTAATATAGTCTTCCTCAAGATAATGTGCATTGGTGCTAACAATGACCGTTTTATCTTGAGAACTATAAAATAAACCACCTTTCGTTCCTCTAGGATATCCAATAAAGAAGCATAAGTCTGTTTTTGATTCCAACTTATCTGCTTTCCCTTTCAGCACATGGGCTGGACAACCCCACATCCGAACATGTCTTAGACTTGGCTTTCGCCCAGTCCACAGTTCTGTAGGAGTTTTAGGTACTGACTTAGATGGAACCAAATTCAGAATATATGCTGCCGTTTCTATGGCATACCCCCAAAACGAAATGGGCAAATCTGAATAACTCATCATTGATCTAACCATTTCCATAAGCGTCCTATTTCTTCTTTCTGCTACACCATTCTGTTGTGGCATACCAGGTGCAGACAACTGTGAAGTAATTCCTTGTTCTGATAAATAAGTAATGAATTCCCTAGAGAGGTATTCGCCACCACGGTCAGACCGTAACGACTTGATATATTTTCCATGTCGTTTCTCCGTTTCTGCCTTGAACTCTTTGAATTTCTCAAAGCATTCAGACTTACGGCGCAACAGGTAAATGTATCCATATCTTGAGTAATCATCTGTGAAAGTCACAAAATACTCAAAACCACCCCTAGCTTGGACACTCATTGGACCACACAAATCAGAATGAATTAATTCAAGTACATCATTAGTTCTATTACCCTTTATAGGAAAAGGCCTCTTAGTCATTTTACCTTCTAAACAAGATTCACAGGTTGGTAGTGCCTCCACTTTCAATGAACTCAATGGTCCATCCTTGACCAACCTAGAAATCCTATCTAAATTAATATGACCAAGCCTTAAATGCCACAAATAAGTATGACTAAATTCAATAGGACGTTTTCTTTTCAATGGAACAATGACATCAAAGTTATTAACTTCAGAATTAGGAATTTGCAATTCAGGTGAAACTTTGAGAATAAAAAGATCATCAATCATTGAGCCAGAACATATCATTTGTTTTCTAAATTTAATAACGACAGAATCATCATAAAATTCATTAAAACAAACCGAATATCCATTCTTGCTCAAACTAGAAACTGAAATTAAATTCCTTCTAATTGAAGGTACATATAAAACATCCTTCAAAAACAAAGTTCTATTATTCTCAAAATTCAAAGAAACATTTCCTATAGCTAGAACTGCAACTTCTGTGCCATCTCCCAGAAAAATGCTTACATCTCCTTTATTTAGCTGACGAGTTACCTGAAACCCCTGCAATGAATTGCAGACATGATTAGTGGCTCCAGAATCTACACACCATTGGAGTGTAGTCAACACCGCTAAACAAGTTTCAACTATCAGCATATAAAACAGAGACATACCTTGCTTTTTCTTGGCTAACCAGGTTGGACATTGTGACTTCCAGTGCCCAGGTTGCTTGCAGTGAAAACACTTACCCTTAGGCTTTTTCACAGCAACACTTGCACTAGTAGATGCACCACTTGTTTTAGGCTTAGTCTTGTGAGCATTTTTCTTCTTCTTACCCTTGTTCTGGGCAGAAGAAGAACCTCGCTCAACATTAAGCACAACAGGTGCAGCTCCTTGCTTAATGATAGTCTCAGCAGCCACCAGCTCATTCAGCAACTTAGACAGAGTGAAATCCATCTTATTCATGTTATAGTTCAAACGAAATTACTGAAAACTGGCTGGCAAAGTGTTCAAGATCATTTCTATCTGTGTAGCATTGTCAACCTCAGCACCAAGAACCTCCATGTCATTCAGAAGACTCATCATCTTCAAGACATGAGTTCTAACTGGAGTTCCCTCCTCCATTTTGGAAGTAAGAATCTCCCTCAGTGCATTTTGCCTTGCTGCACTAGTTTGATCTCCAAACATCTCCTTGAGATTTTCGAGCATGTCAAAAGCTGTGTCCATCTTCTGATGCTGATGTTGCAAAACATTTGACACAGAAGCCAAAATGTAACATCGCGCCATCTCATCAGCTTTAACCCATTTCTGGTAAGCTCTGGTGACCTCCTCAGAGGCACCCTCACCGGGTTTTTCAGGACAAACTTCAGTAAGCACAAACTTATACTCCTCAGCAGTAAGCAAAATGTCCAAATTCCTCTTCCAGTCAACATAGTTTGGACCCTCAAGTTTGTTTTAGGTTAAGATGTTTGCAAGGGGACTGAATGATGCCATTTCTATTTCATGCATTAAACAAAATAGCATATCAATAATAAACATTGAATAAATCAAATTGCAAATATACAACTTTGATATCACAATTCAAAAAAAATACACATTCACAACATTCATGAATAGCAACCTCGATGGGAGAATTCAACCAATCACATGTTTTGCATATTATAATTAGATAAGACCGGCACATACTACTCGATGGGAGATAACATGCCTCTTAAATTAACATTAATGTGTGAGAAAATATTACATCTAATTCATGTCACTAATTAATTTACTCAGATGGAGAGTTAAATCAATACAGACAAATTAGACTAGCTCAGTAATTATATTAAAACATGACATCTTCCGATGGGGAAGAAATGCAAATAATTACAACTAGAAAGTAATAAAAAACCACTCACAAATTAATTCATATAATTAAAATAAATTAATTATAATCAAAATTGCAAAATAATATATTTTTAAGACAATTTTGCAAATAAAATTAACATTTTTTGGTTGAAAATGTTAAAATTTAGTGTTCTGGTCTATTTATGCAAATAAATTAAAACATTCTGGGTTTATCTTGCAAAAACAGAAACATTCTGGGCCATTTCGCAAATTTCAGAACTTGTTTGGACTATTTTGCATAAAACAGAAACTATTGGGCCAAAATTGCAAAAATCGGAAAACATCTAGGCAATTTTAATAATACCAGAAACAATCAGGGTCACTTTATAATTTAAATAACTCCAGGGGGCTAAAACGGAATAACTGATACTTTCTGGGTCAAAATATAAAAAATTAAAGTTCAGGGGTTAAAATATAATAAACAGAAGATCCAGGGTCAAAAAATAAAAACTTAAAGATCAGGGGTCAAAATATAAAATTTAACAAATTGAGGGACCAGAAGGGAAATTTGGCAAGCAGCAGCTTCTTCTTCACGAAGAAGCCCTAGCCGCCGCCCCTTTTTCCCTTCAACCTGCATTAACGCTGTTGGCCGGCTTTTTTTTTTTTTTTTTTTTTTTTTTCTTGCCCCTCTACTGATCTTCAAAACAAAAATAAAATTTTGTCTTTTCTTGCCCCTCTCCTGTTCATCGAAACAACACCCAAAATATATATATATATATGCTTTTTTTTTTATATATATTAATTGCCCATTAAAAACTACAGTTTCAAAAAAAATTTGTATCAGGTACTGCACTTTTGTGCTGCTGTCCTTCAAAAACTCTTAAAGCTCTCTTAACCATGTACCAATCAAACAATCAAAACAGATAATAGATACACGATTGAAACATGACAAAATAGCCACCATCATACAGTTTCGTATGGCTCTGATACCAATTGATGGGAGCGGGTATAAAGCGGAAACAACCCTTATCGAAACCATATGAGGCAAACTAAAAACATTATCGAACAAATCAATAAACTGACCTCTTGAAGCGTAGAATCGCTCACCGGTCTTCTTTTCAGAGATCTTGGAGTCACCCACGATCTTCTGCAGTAATCCCTAACTATCTCTCTTTTGGAACTCTCTGAGTGGCAGAGAATAGAATAACGTGTGTCTCTATATTCTTAGGGTTTTCAAATCTTATATTAAAAAACCTCTCTTCGATAGGAAGATATTTTTTAATATAAAATAAATTAAATAAAAAATTATTTAATTAAAATAAAATCAATTATTTTAAAACTAAATAATTTATCTATTATTTAATACACCCTTAACTTTCCAAATAATTAGGGCACTACAGGGACCGCAGGAATAAAATAAATCAGGCTACTAATTATAATAAGAACCTATGTAGACCAACATATTCTTATTATAATTAATCATGAATTATTCCACTAAAAACTCATGACTGAACTCCTTATTTATTTTACTATTCCACAACATAATAAAATAATGTTCCCCATGTTAAGATTACAGATGCTGTCATTTAAATAACTTACTGACAATTTATTTAAATCACAATATAACTTTAAGATTGTCGCTCAACTTATTTCATGTGTCGGATTCAATATCCACCTGCAGGGTTTACACTATGAAACCTTATAAGCTTACTTAAAGTGCATCATCAAACTCTAAACCGAGACATGGATTCTATCATTAATTAATATTTCACAAACACAAAAAATCTTTGCCCAATTCACCGAGAATATTATTCCAATAATGAAACTCACCCTTTAATGAATCAAAGCACAAGACAATCAATGTTTGCTCATATTAAAATAAATCAAGATTAAGAACAATAAACATTATTTCTAATGTCCTAGAGAATATGTTTAACAGTCAGTACTAAACATCCATTCTCTACTTGGTCCAATTAAATACATACAAAATGTACTAATCACAATTATTATTCATATGCTAATAACATTTATTTAATGCAAATTTCCAATTAAATACAAAGAAATAATTGTCAATAGAAAATCATTCATAGCTATACTATTAATTATGCATGGTTAATAGTATATCTCTATCAATATATAGGATAACTAAATATTATAACTACATAGTAATAAATAAAAAAATGATAATATTAATTTATATGTAATTTTAATTTTCAAATAAGACATAAACATGATAGTTTGAATTTTTTTTAATAATAATTATGTTATGATACATGTAATTGAAATTACTCTTTTTTTATAATTATGAAATAATGCATTTTTTTTATTACTGTTGTTATTATTCATAAAAATTAAATTTTTTTTTAATGAATGATGCGTTTGGTTTGGTTGGAGGCCTAGTAGTGGTCATTTTGCTTTTGGAGAATATTGGTATGATAAAGGAGTGTTTATTGAAGTGTTTTTATATTTGAGATTTTATTGAGTTGTGCCGAAGTGCTGCCGAATTTTTTTCAAAAAAATTCAATATGTGGAATCGTACACTTACCTTTATTAGGGTAAAGGTAATAAATGAACTTAGTGAATAAATGAACTTAGTGATTTTACATTTATATATAGGTACCCTTATTATAGAAATAACCTTAGTTAGTTATAAGCGTAAATTGAACATTACATTAGTGGCATGTTTTAAGGATGGTTTAGACTAATGCAATTACATATAATTTACCCTTCATAAAGAAATTATTAATTAGGTAAAAAAAAAATGCGAAATAATCAAGATTGGATGTACTGGAGGTTCGAGGTCAATGGGATATTAAGACAAGAGTTCCTGCAAGGATTGGATGTGTTTATACAGTTTGCAGTTGGTAATCCCAATTTTATGGATGGTAATAAGTTAAGGTGTCCATGTAATCACAAGAAGTGTCGAAATCGAGCCTTCTTAGACATCGATACAGTGAAACTTCATTTGTGCAAAAATGGGTTCGTGGAAAATTATTACGAATGGATACATCATGGTGAAGCTCGAGTTGCCAGTGGGTCAGGCCACTTCATTCCGGTAAGTTTAGAAGTTCAGCCTTATCAGTTTCTGTACGGTAATCAATGCAATGATATGGTAATCGATGCGAGTAGAGTAGAATATGATTGGGATAATATGGAGGAATCGCCAAATGTAGCAGCACAACAATTGTTTGACATGTTAAATGCAGTTAACAGTGAACTGTGGCCTGGATGCAAGAATCATTCAGTTCTGTCTGTTGTTGCACGATTACTTCACATGAAAGCGGAGCACCATTTTTCAGAAAGGTGTTACGATGATTTTGTGCAGTTAGCAAAGGAAATGTTGCCTGAAGGCCATTCAATGGTTGATAATTTTTATCGGACAAAAAAATTAGTTCGGGGATTGGGACTACCGGTAGAAAAGATTGATTGTTGTCATAATAATTGTATGATATTCTGGGGTGTTGACTCGAAATTCAGAGAATGCAAGTTTTGTAATCTTCCAAGATATCAACGGCGGGGTCAAGGGACTGGTAGAGTACAAAGAGAGAAGGCTTTCAAGAAGATGTATTATTTCCCTCTTGTTCCTCGCCTTCAAAGGTTATATGCATCTAAGGCGACAGCTGAACACATGACATGGCATGCTTTGCATGAATATGATGATGGTATAATGACTCATCCGTCAGACTCTGAAGCGTGGAAACATTTTGATAACATTCATCCTGTGTTTGATGCTGAAATGAGAAATGTGAGATTGGGGCTTTGTACTGATGGGTTTCAGCCGTTTGGCCAATCAGGACAACAATATTCATCATGGCCTGTCATTGTGACACCATATAATCTACCACCGTCAATGTGTATGAAAGATGAATATATGTTTTTGTGTGTTATTGTTCCTGGGCCTACTAATCCAAAACATAAAATTGATGTGTTTCTGCAGCCTTTGATTGCCGAACTTAATTATTTATGGGAATATGGGGTTGAAACATTCGATATTTCGACGAATCAGAATTTCATAATACGAGCTGCTTTGCTTTGGACCATCAGTGATTTTCCAGCATTTGGAATGTTATCTGGGTGGAGTACGGCTAGCAAATTGGCTTGTCCTCATTGCATGGAAAACACTAATGCATTTACACTAAAGAATGGAGGTAAACAATGTTGGTTTGATTGTCATCGCAAATTCTTACCAGAATCTCACCCTTGGAGGAGAAATCGACAATGTTTTAGAAAGAACACGACTATTGTTGAACCCCCTCCACCTGTGAAGTCTGGAGCAGAAATATTATAAGAAATTGAAGATCTGGGGCTTATGAAAGTTACAGAGTTGGGTGCAGATGAGGTAAATAAAATAATTGGCAGGAATAGCGGGTGGAAAAAGTGAAGCATCTTCTGGGATTTGCCATACTGGAGTTCACTTCTTATCCGTCATAACCTTGATGTCATGCACATAGAAAAAAATGTGTTTGAAAATCTGTTCAACACTGTCATGAACATTGAAGGGAAAACCAAGGATAATGCAAAAGCGAGAGCAGACATGAAGGAAATTTGTCGTCGACCATAACTCGAGCAATCTGTACTTACTGGTAAGTATCCGAAGGCATGTTATTGTTTTGATAAACCCCAAAGGCAATTATTGTGTGAATGGTTACGATCATTAAGGTTTCCAGATGGCTACTGTTCAAATATGGGTAGATGTGTGGACATGAGGAAGTACAGATTGTTTGGCATGAAAAGCCATGACTGCCATGTTTTCATGCAAAGATTGATCCCTGTGGCATTCCGGGAATTATTACCAGGAAAAATTTGGGAAGCAATGACAGAATTGAGTCTCTTTTTTAAGGAATTGACGATGACTGTTATCCGATGCGATGATATGGACCAATTAGCGCGAGAAATCCCAGTTGTGATGTGCAAGTTGGAGCGAATTTTTCCACCCTGCTTCTTTGATTCTATGGAACATCTGCCGGTTCATTTGCCATATGAATGTCGTTTAGCAGGACCGGTACAATATCGATGGATGTATCCATTTGAGAGGTGATTCACTAACATCTCATTCTAATGATTACATCATTTATTTGAACTTATACTTATATATTGGCATTGTACAATCACAGACACCTGCAGAAAATTAAAAAGAATGTGCGCAATAAGGCAAAGGTCGAGGGATCCATTTGCAATGCATATTTGGTGGAAGAAGCTTCCACATTCTGTTCACACTACTTTGACCAACATGTTTTCACCAAGCATCGGAGAGTGCCACGTAATGATGACGGAGGAGATCGCGTACAATCTGAGTTTGAAGGAAATCTAAAAATTTTCACCTATCCTGGGCGTACGATTGGTAAATCAAAAAAAAGACGATTGACTGATGTAGAGATACAAGCGGCTCAAACCTATATTTTATTGAATTGCGAAGAGATCACACCATATGTACAGTAAGTATAAATAATGTAAACGGTCTAAACTTTGTAAACGGTTGTTAAATCATACTTATGCTAATTTGGTTCATTGATAAATAGGAAATATATCAATCTTTTGCGGCTTCAAAATCTCAATTTGACTGATACTGTAGTTGATGCAAAGCTGGACACCGAATTTGCAGAATGGTTCAAATATTATGTAAGTTACTTTCAATGTACACAACATGGAATGTACATTTATTAAATCTCACTCATTTCATTACTATTTCCCATAGGCTCGAAGCTCAGGAATCGATATCCGTAACAGATTTATTACGGATCTGGCAAAGGGGCCATTACCGGTTGCTAATGCCTACTCTGGCTACTTTGTAAACGATTACAAGTTTCACACTGAGGGTTATGGGAGAAGCAGAAAGACAATGAACAGTGGTGTCTGCATAAAGGGATCAAACTACAGTGATGTGTCAAACGATTTTTATGGGAAATTGGTTGAGGTTTTGGAGTTAGAATATCCAGGCCTACCAATGAAGTGCACAATCTTATTCAAATGTGAATGGTTTGATCCTACGCCAAACATTGGCACGAAGGTTCATCATAAGTATAATCTGGTAGATATTAATCAAAGAAGAAGATATACAAAGTATGAACCTTTTGTCTTGGCAATGCAAGCTGCACAGGTGTACTATGTCCCATATCCATCGTTTAAACGAGATCGATACGATTGGATGGCAGTGTGTAAAATCAAGGCTAGATCAGTTGTTCATGCACTTGAAACCAAACAATCTGCTTCACTCGCAGTATCGGAGCCATTTCAAGAAGTTAGGGTTGAAACGCAACTGATGCAAGTTGTTGAAGATTTAACAGATAGATTGGATGATGAAAGCCGATCTTATGTTGAAATAGGAGCATCAGATGATGAAGAGGAAGAAGATCAAATCATCATGGGTACCTCAGAAGACGAATATGAAGAAGAGGAAGCTGATGAAGAGGAGGAGGAAGCAGATGATATTGAAGACACTTAAAACTTAGAGCAGTTTTACTATTACAAATTCATAAATGTATATCTAATAATATTATTAATGAAGAATTTCAATGGTATTAACTTTCTTTACTCATATTTACCACATGTTCTACAATTCATATAATTGTATAAATTCATTTTATCTAGGTTCTGATATCTGTAATACAGATGGCTAGAGGCAGAGCGTTTGATTCTGACGCGTCCGGTAGTGGTTCGCGTGGAGGTCGTGGCCCTGTACGCAGTGCCCGTGGACGAGGATGGTCGATCCCTCGTCCTTCGTCAGGTACGTCTGGGGCTTCGTCATCTGCTCAGCGACCAGTACTGTCGCCATCACATCCTTCTTCAGGTACGTCTAGGGCTTCATCCTCTGCTCAGCGTCCAGTACTGCCGCCATCACAGCCTTCTGCTCCTTCCTCTTCTGCTCCTTCCTCTTCTACCCCCGTTTCTGGACCAGTACAGACTCCACCAGCTGCACAGTCACCTACTGTGTAAGGTAATCATAAATGTCATAACTGTCATTTTAATCATATATTAATTATCTAAAAATTTATAACATTTATCACTTCTTTTGCAGCTTCATCAGATCCACGTATCACCCTCAGTTTGGTAGCGGGACAGTAAGTACTTTTTCAAATTTTCCGCAGGCATATTTTGTTCAGATTATGATGCTTTCGTGTAATTATATTTCACTACTGTTTTTTTTTCAGCATAGATCCATCTTCTCGAGCAACGAGGCAAATTTTGAAGATAATCAAGCTACAGCTGCATAAAGAAGGATACACATGGGATGCCGTACCACAAGAGGCGAGAGACTTTTATTGGGAGGAGTTCCAGGTACTCTTTGGTTTAAGTTATATCATCATTCAATGTTTACATTTCAAGATACATCCTTAGTGTTTAAACGCTATATTTCATTTTTTTGCAGAAACATTTCATATGGGACGAGGCCATTACGGCTATGCTGAAAGTAGCCTGGGAGAAGATATGCGTCGATCGATATGCTGACTTCACCTATAGGATGAGAAGAAGCGGTAAGAAGCAGCAGTGCGTGTCTCAGGAGATATGGGAGAGCTGGCAAAAGGCTTGGGAGGATCCTGCATTCAAGAGAAAGCGGGAGATATTTGCACAAAACAGGTGCAGTGAGACTGGCGGTGATGGAGCAGGACCTTCGCGACACACAGGCGGATCTATATCTGCTATAGAGACAGCTCGATTATTAGTAAGTGAACTAGTCCCTTTACAAGAAACTGATGTTTAATGAAAGGACACTATATATATATATTAATATATCATGCATAAAAATTCATTACAGGCTAAAGAATTAGGTCGTGAGCCCACACCGATTGAGGTGTTTACATACACTCACACGAAGGACCACGATCGTAATACGTTTGTCGACAGACGTGCACTGAGCGTCAATGTAAGTAACAATGAATAATATTTACATTTACCCTCTAATCATTGCGAAGATGTACAAAGTTCAATATAATAAAGCTTGCAATTGCATTGATTAATTAATTTTTTGTTTTCAGGAGAACTATACTACAGCTCGGGAGCGTATTGTTACTTCTCAGACCGATGAATCCGAAGCTGAGTCAAGAATTGACGAGGTAGCGCTTTATCTCGAGGCTGTAGGGGGCGAGAAGAAGAGGAAGGTATACGGCATCGGGTCTCAGGCATCACAGTTTTACTGTGGCTCAGCAGCTCACGCTTCTACAGCCAGCGCAGCACCACAGCCCGAGAACACTGACTCGCACTATGATGATGATATACGGGCTCAGCTTGCTGATCAGCAAAGACAGATTGCAGAGCTGAGAGCGCATGTGATGCGGCTGTCCGGTGAGCACCGTGCTGGTACTTCTTCCTCTGATCCTGCACCTGCTACAGACCGACATGTTTCGACGTCTCAGCAGCAGCCACTACCGGCTCCTGATCCCGATGCTGCAGACGATACCTTGGTCACCCCTCCTGGCGCTACATCACATGCAGCAGGTACTCCTCCCGGCGATCCGACATCGAGAGATCCGACATCGGATCCTGCAGATGAGCAGCAGCATAGATTTGATTTTGGACCTTTTTAGTTTTTCATTTGTATTTTCATATTTTAATTTGTTCAGTACAATAAAAATTACATTTTTATATTGTTTTTGAATTGCGTGTGTGATGTATATGTATATATGTTAATTTTCACAGGTGCGGAAAAATTTTGATTTAATAATAATATTTAATTTTTTTTTATTTTTTTTTCAATTTTGCGACCGATTTGATACCAACAATAAAAATTTTGAATTTACAATTTGCGACCGATTTAAAAAAATTGCGACAGATTTTCTGCGACCAAATTTGCGACTGAATTTCCAATTAAACCACGACCAAAATTGCGACCGCATATTCAAATTTGCGACCGATTATATCGGTCTCTAATTTGCGACCAATTGTCTCATCGGTCGCAAAATTTTTTTGCGACCACCTTTTTTGCGACCGACACATCGTCGCTAATTACAATTAGCGACCGATACAAGCCATTTTGCGACCGATTGGTCGGTCGCAAAATGGCGCTTTTTTTGTAGTGATTTTACGAAAATACTCTAAGTTACTTTAAATTTTACTTACAAACATTTTTTCTTTCGTAGATGGACTCTATATAATACCAACTAGGAAGGCATGGATGCATATAGACTATGATTTTAGATGTAAATTTCATCTATTTCTTTTCAATTTATGTTTAGACTTTTGAATTATGTCAATATTGTGTTGTTGCAGTTTTTCAATATTGTCCATTTATATTGGAGGTTTTATGTACTAGTCATTATTTTATTTTTTTTTTTTGCACTTAATTAATATCAACTTTCATTTTAATAATTATTTATTTTGTTATTGTTATTTTTTATCCTCTACACATTTAGAGCTCGCATCTAACTAAAATACTAAAATATTAATACTTCCCAAATATAAAATCACTTTAAATATTATTATATAATATTATTATTACATTATTAAAAAATATAATTTCAAATGAAAAAAAATTTTGTCAATTACCATTAGCGAGGAAAAAATCGTTGAATTTGTGATAAATTAATATTTATCATTATTCACATTATGTCAACTATATTTTGTCACTATAGTTATTTAAGAGACAAAATATTTTTCACGTGAACGTAACAGTGAAAAATATATTAGTTGTCTTTATAAAAAAATTGTGATAACGAAGTTAACATTAGTATTTAATTAAGTTGCTAAGAATTATCAATAATGGCGTCAATCTGGTGCAAGAAAGCAGAAAGAATGTGTACCGAAACCACATCAGACCACAATAGCAAAAGGCCCCCCTTTCTTCCAACAGATTGATCACATGGTACTACATAGCCTTGTTTATTACACGATTTTTCTAGAGCCTCACTCTCCTCTGCATTGAGTCTCGTTTCCATCAGAATAACCAAGCTAGGAACCTGCAGCTTCAAAATTTGCTTCAACCGACGAATTGTAGAGGCATTCCCGATCCCTCTACAGTTCCAACACATCATATTCATAATGCTCGGTGGGACTGTTGCGCTGTTACTGCCGCCTCAAGGTTCAAGCCCTGCTCATCAACGTCATTCGCCCTCTGTCTCTTCAAAACACTATCAATTTCCATAAACTGCGCTTCTTGAAACCCCCTCCCCCACCTCTTTTCCCTTGCCCAGATCAGAAACTTCTTTGGGTTTTGTCAACACCACCTGTGTCTTCCGTGCTCTTCTCTTCCATGAAGTTTTATTACTGGATTTGACTTTGGGGTTTGGTGGGGTACAATATCGGTCAAGGGTAGTTGGGACAGGGATACAGTTCTCTAGGGGAGGGGTCATAGATTGGTTCTAAGGTGGTGTTGTGGTTATTTTATGAGAGAAAAAGAAAGGTAGGCTGTAAGTTTGTGGGACTGTAGGCGGGCAGCATAAGGGAGTTGGGTTGAGTGTTATTTATTTGACTAGGTAGGCTAGGAGGCACTATAGCAATTTGTATCAGGTCACAAGTGGAAGTATTAGCAATAACAAGCTATTGGGGTTGGGTATTGGGTGAACCAGCAGCAGCAATACCTTTAGAAAGAAGTTGTGGTCCAGTATATTTTGTGATAATAGGGGCCTGAGGTGAATTTGTAGTAGAATGACCCGTCTCATTTGTCCCTCCATGACCTCTGGATTGCATTAGTCTATTAAAACTATTTGTTCCGCCTTTGTCATCTCGAGTAATAGCCATTGTTCATACATTCATAGACTGCAGTTGTTGCAAAACCTCCTCTGTGTCTTCTGAATCCCTTACATTGAGCTCATTCTCATCTACACCTTGTCTATCATTCTGATTAACATTCGATCCCATAGGTCTGGAGATGGAGGAGTTGTTGTCATTGCCAAGATTTCAAATAATTGCTTTCTCACACTTTTAATTCTCCACCGCAACCTGAACTCGGATAACTCGCTTGAAAGGAGATGCTCGAATCTTCTCACTATAACAAAGAGATGACTAATCAAGAACCACCGAGCCATCAAGCTCATCACAGTGCTTCACTGTATGACCACAACGATTAAAGTTGTAGCAAAAGTTAGGGAGGCCTTCAAATTTTAGTTCAATCATAAATGGTTTGGATGCCAACATCAAAGACAAATTACTAACAAGTGTTTTACGAAGATTCCATAGGACCCTGAAATGGATAAACTTGCCCCAAACTTTATCATTCTCTTCCGACCATTGCAGAAACGTACCCAACATATTACCAATTCACACTGCTACCATTTGCTTCATCCTGTGCAAAGGAAGATCATAAATCTAAACCCAGAATGGAACATGGGCAAACTCCGTGGAAGAAGGTTGTTCATCACCTTTGATCTCCTTCAAAACCAACACATTCTTCTGAAAATTCCACAGAGAATTATCGAGAACAAACTGATAATCCTGCCGATGGATAAACTGGAATAAAAAAACGTCTTTTGTCCACTCCCTCTCTACAATTTCATGTTTTGGTTTCCAGACCCTTCATGGTATCTAATAATGCAAATTTATTGTATGGTCGGTCTGTCCACAACTTCGTAGCGAGACTCAAACTAGTTCTAGGGCTATCTTCTTCCACTACAAAAAAATTTCTAAATTGCGACAGATAATATAAGAAATTGGTCGCTAAATGGATATAGTGATTGATTTGCGACAGATATGAATCGATCGCAAAAGTGCTCATCGCAAATAATTTTGCGACCGAATGGCTAAGCGGTCGCAAATTTGAGATCGATTAACTATCGGTTGCTAATTTTCTTCGTGTTTTCCTCCTGAAAGCTTGTCGCAAATTGGTCGCAAAAGGTGTCGGTCGCAATTATGAAACACAGTCGCAAATCGGTCGCAAATTCTGAAAGTGATTGGTTTGTGATCTGTCACAAATTTAAATTTAACGGTTATAATTTGGTTGCAGTTCGGTCGCTAGTCGGTTACAAAATATAATTACAGGCAAAAAAAGTTTTAATAATATTAAAAATCATAATTTTTTCCACTGTCAAAAATCGACATATATATATATATATCACAATCACAAGCATTATCAGAAACAATAACAATCTAAGAAGGAATTTTAAATGTGATGTACTATACAAAATATGAAAAAATCACGAAAATCTAAAATGGTCCGAAATCAAAACTATGATGTCAGTCCTCCTGACGATCCAACGTAGTGTCTATTGGATTAATAGTAATATCACTGGATGTGTCGTAATGTCTGCAGGAGTGACCAAGATATTGTCTGCAGTATCGAGATCAAGAGGAGACGATAGTGGCTGATGCAGAGCTGTAGAAACATGTGGATCTATAGTCGATGGAGGATCAGATGAAGAAGTACCAGCACCATGATGACCGAACATCCGCATGACATGCGCTTTAAGCTTTGCAAGCTATCTCTCCTGCTCTTCAACACAAGCTTGTAATGCACTAATCTCCTCAGCACTGTGGTTGGGCTGTGGTCGTGAGGAGGCTGTAGAAGCGTCAGATGCTGAGCTGTAGTAAAACTGTGATGCCTGAGAACCGATGCCATATACTTTCCTTTTCTTTTCGCCCTCTACGGCCTCCAGATAAAGTGCTAACTCATCAATTCTTGACTCAACTTCAGATCCAGCCTGAGAAGAAATAACACGCTTTTCGAGCTGTACTATAGTTCTCCTAAAAATAATAAATTAATTAATCAATGCAGTTGCAAGCTTTAGTATGTTGAACTTGTACACGTAAGAGAAGACTAGAAAGTAAATATAAATATTCTTCATTGTTACTTACATTGACGCCCAACGCACGTCTGTCAACAAACATATTTCCATCGTGGTCCTTTGTGTGAGTGTAAGTGAACACCTCCATCGGTGTGAGCTCACGACCATATTTTTCAGCCTGTAATGAATTTTTATGCATGATATATTAATATGATGTCATTTCATTAAACATCAGTTTTGTAACTGTAACTAATTGACTCACTAATAATCGATATGTCTCTATAGTAGATATTGATTCGTCTGTATGTCGGGAAGGTCCTGTTCCGTCACTGCCAGTCTCACTGCCCCTATTTCATGCTCACACTTTCTGTTGAATGCAGGATCCTACCAAGCCTTCTACCAGCTCTCCCATATCTCCTGAGACACGCACTGCTGCTTCTTACCACTTTTTCGCATCCTATAATGATTTGATCTACTTCCTCTTCATCATCTGATGCTCCTATTTCAACATAAGTTCTGCTTTCATCATCCAGTGTATCCGTTAAATCTTCAACAACTTGCATCGGTTGCGTATCAACCGCAACTTCTTGAAATGGCTTAGATATTGCGAGTAAAGTAGATTGTTTGGTTTCAACTACATAAACAACTACTCTAGGCTTGATTTTGCATATTGCCATCCAATCGCAACGATCTCGTTTCAATGATGGATATGGAACATAGTACACCTGCGCAACTTGCATCACCAACACAAAAGGTTCGTACTTCATATATCTTCTTCTATGATTAATATCTACAAGATTATACTTAGGATGAACCTTTATGCCAACGTTTGACGTAGGATCAAACCATTCACATTTGAATAAGATTGTGCACTTGATTGGTAGGGATGGATATTCTAACTCCAAAACCTCAACCAATTTTCCATAAAAATCATTTGACTCGTCACTGTAGTTTGATCTCTTTATGCAAACACCATTGTTCATTGTCTTTCTGCTTGTCCCATAACCCTCAGCGTGAAACTTATAACCATTTACAAAGTAGCCAGAGTAGGCATTAGCAACCGGTAAAGGTCCACATGCTAGATCAGTAATGAATCTGTTATCAACATTGTTTCCCGAGCTTCGAGCCTATGGGAAATAGTAATGACACGAGTAAAATATAAGAATGTACACATATATTTTGTGTAACTAGAAAGTTACTTACATAACATTTGAACCATTCTGCAAATTCAGAGTCTATTTTTGCATCAACTGCAATATCAGTCAAATTGGGATTTTGTAGCCGTAAAAGCTTGATATTCCTGTTTATGAACGAACAAAAATATCATAAATATGATTTAACTAAGCTGTATTAAGTTTAGACTCTCTATAAGATTTATACTTACTGTACAAATGGTGTAATCGCAATTCAACAAAATATAGGTCTCAGCCGATCGTATCTCTATATCAGTCAATTTTTTTTTTTTCGTTTACCAATCGTATGCCCAGGATAGGTGAAAATTGTTATATTCCCTTCTAACTCAGATTCTATTCGATCTCCTCCGTCATCATTGCGTGGCACTCTCTAATGCTTGGTGTAAACATGTGGTTCGAAGTAGTGTGAATAGAAGATGGAAGCTTCTTGCACCAAATATGCATTACAAATTGATCCCTGGACCTTTGCCTTATTGCGCACGTTCTTTTTTATTTTTTTGCCGGTGTTTTTAATTGTACAAAGAGAATATGTAAATATGAGTTGAATAAATATTGTAATGATTAGAATGGGATGTTAATGATTCACCTCTTAAATGGATACATCCATCTATATTATACCGGTCCTGCTACACGACATTCATAGGGCAAATGAACCGACAGATGCTCCATTGAATCAAAAAAGTCGGGCGAAAAAATTCGCTCCAATTTGCATATCATCGCGTCGGATAACAATTATCGTTAATTCCTTGAAAAAGAGACTCAATTCTGACATTGCTTTCCAAATTTTCCCTAGCAACAATTCCCGGAATGCCACAGGAATCAATCTTTGCATGAAAACATGACAGTCATGGCTTTTCATGCCAAACAATCTATATTTCCTCATGTCGACACATCTACCCATATTTGATACATATCCATCTGGAAACCTCAATGATCAAACCCACTCTCATAATACTTGCGTTTGGGTTTATCTAAAGAATAACATGCCTTTGGAAACTTTTCAGTAACTACAGATTGCTCGAGTTCTGGCAGAACATAATCAAATCTCAAGTTAAAACACACTCATATAAACACTTCTATATCATCCCAACAGTCTCCACAGTCAAAATGGCCACTACTAGGCCTCCAACTCAAACGCATCATTCATGTGATTTCCACTCAAATGAAAACACAAATCAACATAAAGTAATTTTAAAAAAATAAATTTCAAAAAAATAAATCAACATAAAGTGATTCTCTTTTTTTTTATTTTTTTATTTTTAACTCTCTCAATATTTAAAGTTTTAACTTCCCTAATTAAAGCTTCAATTGAAGCAGAGAGATCAAAAAGCTATGACCTATAAACTTTATTGCTATATAATAAATACGTAATTGGAATTTATTTGATATCTAGTATTATATGATTTATACATTTTGTAAATATTTTTCTAATAACATTACCGTCAGTGCACAAATTCTTATGTGCTAGCTCTTTACTTGTTTTATAGAGCAAACGGGAAATATTACACATATTTTTAAGATCTTGCATGGATTATTCAACCTACGTAACATTACCGCCGAAAGATTAATTGCTTCCTTTTACTTTAGACAAAGATCTATTATTACATGTTCAATGATTTAATTTTAAAGAGAAAACAGTAATAATATATTAATAATTAATCTTTTTTTCGAAGTAAATAACTAATTAATTAATATATTTATTTCTTATAAAAGATAGAATTGGTTGACGGCTATATAATTTTCTAAACTTGTGAAATTGACATATGTTTACTTCCCCAGTTAATTAACCAAAGGAAGCAAGACGAATTACCTTTAAGTATTATAATATAATTGCTCCTTAATTCTCAAATTTATATAATTTTTACAAATGCTGTATTTGTGGACAATTTTATTGATTTTATAAAATATATGGAATTTCTTAATCCGTTTTTTTGTCAAGAAATAAAATTCATCAAATTGAAAGGATAATTTAAAATAAAATTAAGTGTTTACAAAAAAATATATATACACAATTAAAACCACTAACAATAAAAAAAAATGATGAATTTAAGAAATCTAATCTCGTTTCTTTCTCTTTCAAATGTTGAAATCATCATATTAATGAAATTTATTAACTTAACAACCTACTTTTTTCTCAATTAAATAAAAGATTAAATTACTTTTTTACAAGTTCACAGAATGTTCAAATTTTATCATTATAAATTCATTTGGCAGCTGAATTAAGGGAACAATGATCAAATTATCCAAACAAAAATCAAACAATAAAAACAAAAAAAAAAATATCCAAATAATGTGCTGAATTAAGGGAACATAAAAACAAAATGAGAAAAAGTCATTTTGCTGCAAATATATGAACAAGAAATCGCCAGAAAGAATTATAACAATGGAAAAGAAGGAAAAAAAATGAAAAAAATTACCAGATTATTAGACCAGGCGAGTGAACGACGCGACTTCTCCGGTGACAGGGGCAAAATCCGGTGACATAGTGGCTTCTTCGGCGACCGTCGCTGCAAGAGAGAGGATTTGTAGCTGCTGAAAATGGAGAGAAAAGGGGAGAGGCGAAATGCAACTGCGCCCAAGGCGACCAAGGGATTATAAAGCCCTAATTTTTTGCGATCGACGCAATTCACTTAAAAATCGGTCGCAATTGTTAATCCTGCGATTATCGTTTTGTAATCAAACCAATTGCAACCACAATAATCGATCACAAATCTGTCACTGATTTGGCGTTAAACTGCAACACGCAATTTAGCGATGGACTGTGAAACGGTGGCAAAATCGATCGTGAATTCATCGCAATTGAGTCGCAAAATTAAATCTAAACTGGCGGGAGTTACTAGCTCTAGAATTAGCGACGGATATGCAGTCGGTCGCGAAAGTTGTCGAAGATTGATCGCAAATCTGTCTATGAATATTAAATCTCTGTAACTTTAACATTCATCGCAAATGGTCGCAACATCATTGCAATATTGCGACCGAAATCGCATTTTTTTTTTTTTTTTTGTTGTAATGTTCTAATTCTGATTCAAGGATGACAAGGTCAACTTTTTTATCCATGGCTTTCCTATCCTCTGCAATCTCTTCTTAATTCAACGCCTAGACCACGACTTAGGAGGAAATCAGAAGCTTAGATGGAAACTGTCACCCTTCGAACAAAACCTGAAATAAGAAAACCAAAAACAAACACGAGCGAGAAGAAAAGGGAAAGAGGGAAGGAAGAAACAACCAGACAAAACAAAACAAAACAAAGGACGTCAGAAAAAAAACAAAGAAGGCAAAGAGAAGACAAAGCTATTAACAATAAGAACAAAATAGAAATAAAAAGGAAGTCACGAAACTCCAAAAAAAAAAAAAAAAAAAAAAAGAACTTCAGCTGCAAGGAATGAAAACCCTAATCTCATTGAGAGAAAACCCTGAACCTTCATGGACAGGGAACAATACTTTGGCCGCATTTAAAAGTTGGGAATCACATACGCTTCTACTTATTTTACTTATTGGTGTTTTTTATTCGGCTTAGCAATCATTGATGGAGTTCAAGATATTAATCTAGAGAGAATATTCGGCTTAGCAATCCTTCTCTTGGGACTACTGTGTCCAACTCATTTAGATTAATAGTCCAGCGACCTGTTTGCCCACTTGGTCATTAAACTCCAATTCTCTTACTCTAAAAGTTGTTTATAAGGATCCTTGGATTTCGCAGGCCATCTTTTAACTAAGCTGCGGTTTTTCGCCCCAACAAGCTTAAAATGTCATTACATAGTATTTATTTAGTTTATAGATGATGTAATAGACATAATTCACTAAAATTCTTTATTGGTTGGTGTTCAACAAAATGAAGGGTGAATGAAATAATGAAAATATAAGTAGTAGAAATCCGAGGCATCTAGATAAATACGTTTTGAGAAATATAAAGATAAAAGAAGATAAATTTGTTTGTAAAGGAATCTTTAGTTGTCACTTTAAGTTCCCTTTGGCAGATCCTCTGATTGCAAAAAATGTAACAACTCAAATTACTAGAATTTAACAATCCTTGGATCATGAATTATAACATTAATTTTAGATACATATACAAGAATCACATTCAAATATATTTTTCAAGTTTCATAAATAATCATACCTCAATTACAGTTATCTTCAATTCTAGAAGACTATGGGCCTTTTCAGTAAAATTAACTGTTTTGGTAGTTATTAATTATTTTAGTAGCATTTAGCGTTTAGATGTTTAAGTAGTTTTTATGAAACGACGCGAAAAATCAAATGTTACCTTAATATCTAAAAGCTAGTTCAAGAACTGTGTTACCGAATACCATAAAAATAATCTTTAGCGTTTTGACAAAAGCAAACTTGAAAAACCGTTGCCTAACACAGCCTATATATAAATTCAAAACGTCAAAAAAACAACCATGTTTTAGATTCATTAGACACAAATTTAGCTTTTATGTAAAATTCTAGTAATTTAAAAGCATATACTAAATTCAAGATATTTTATATTTAATTATGTAAATAGCAATAACAATATAGATAGTACAGATGAAGCTAGTGGGGAGAAGTCCATAACCTGGTCATAATACATAATATTAACTTGTGAATGGGAAAGCTGAATCTTAATGATGATTATTTTAGAAGTGAGAATTTGCCTTTGGCAGATTCTTTGTTTTGATCGAAGAAATTCTCCATTATTAACTTCTAATTAC
This sequence comes from Jatropha curcas, assembly GCF_041381405.1. Taxonomy (NCBI): domain Eukaryota; kingdom Viridiplantae; phylum Streptophyta; class Magnoliopsida; order Malpighiales; family Euphorbiaceae; genus Jatropha; species Jatropha curcas. The sequence continues at coordinate 12,589,205 of NC_143159.1, forward strand.
GTCAGAAAATAAGACCTGTAGCTCCAACTGAAAAGAAAAGAGAAGATGAAGTACACAGATAAATCCAAGTAGCAACTAAGGGCGTCGATTTTATTACAGCAACAATCCCAGATTGAAATTCATGGCATATTTTCTAAGGCAGTACACATAATAAACGTTATATTAGGCGTTTAACTGAACACGATCGCAGAAATCTTACTTCTCACATCAAAGAGACAAACAATGAACATAAGCAAAGTCCCCATCAATTTGTAACCTCAACTGGTTCAAAACCTTTCTCGATGGATGTCTTTACTGCATCCAGTAACAGTTGTGTTTTTCTACTGCGACTCGGCCAACTTTGATCTGGTTTTGCTCCATTTGCCTTAACATTTGCAACCAACCGAGCAAATTCTCGCACCATGCAAGCTTCCTGAGGGAGATCAGTGAAAACAGTGTGCTGACTTGGCAATGGATCCCACCCGGTGACAGGTTCATTGAACCAACATTTTGAAGATGCTGTGTAAGAAAATTCCTTCTCATTAAAAGGAATGATGAAATCATCGAGATGCAAAGTTCCCTTTGTTCCAATTGCAGTTATGTACATCGTCAAATGTGTTAAGAAAGAGCAATGGAAGGTTGCTACTTTGCCATCTTCCCAATGAAAAGAAGCCCCACAGGCTAAAATAACCCCTGCATCATTTAAAATAGGCCCACGCAATGCTACAACAGTCTTTGGCAGTTCGTAGTCAGCAGCCCAGAGAATTGCACGAAGACCATACCACCCAGCGTCACCAAGAGCACCAAGACCATCAAGATCTGGCTTGACACGAATGTCATTCTTGAGAAAGTCCTCGTCAGCAGCAAATGTAAAGCAGCTGTGTATCTGAAGCATCAAAATGAGATTTTAGAACAACAAAAACTTATAATAGAAGAAAGAACTCAGAAACAAGAATATGCATATATTGTTAGAAACTTACAAACTTTAGTCTACATGATATAGTCAATTTATTTCATACACAAACAGACGATTAGATTATAAATAGCAAAACAATGCATTATGATATTTTCAGGACAAACACAGCCAAAATTCCGTTGGGAAATATTTCTCATTTTCTCTTGGAACCATCTCCCAAGGTACCTCAAGAAGCACTATAATAATACAATCCACAGTAATTGGAAACCACCCATAAGAACACATGCAAAACACACATAAAGCTCAAAGAAACAGAATGACAGGCAGCATATAAAGTTTTCTTAAACAGCAGGGGATGGATATTTAAAAAAAAAAAAAAAGCCATGAGTGCAGTGCAAGCACTACCACACATTTACAAAAGCAATAATGCGTCTAACCTCAACAATCAGACACACCAGGATGAGAAATTGTCTTTTCTTTTTTTTTTTTTTAGTTCTTCCCCCTAATCACTAGTTTATTAAATTGATCTGTTATCTACATTGAAATGTTAGGAATTGATGAATATGAGCTCCAGCCAACACAAATACTACATCCTGCACCCTAATGCTGGAAATCATTGGCAAGCTTATTAATCAGCATCAGGTTTTGAGTTTCAAACATCACATGTTATGATTTTTTTTCCTGGGCACCATGCTGTTTATGCGACAGGTACATTCAGCATAGAAAAGGCAAACTCAAAAGTATAAAAAAAAATGCTGAAAAACAGTTGTAAATGATAATTACAGAAGGAACTGGAAAGCACCTCTGAAACAAGAGGAAATTGAATTACAAAAAAAAACTAATGACCGTGATTGAACTTGTGATTCTGCAACTATCCGCTCACTTAAAATAATTGAAAACTAGGTCAGCGAGCTTCACAGCAAGGGTCCTGGTTTATCATGAATCTAGGTAAGTTGAACTCATATTTTGTTTGTTTTGAATTCTAACTGAACCAGAATCCAACATACTCATAGTTTTGGGTAATACCAAGGATGCATGCCAAACACTGGTAGTTCTTAAATGTCATATGAAATTGCAGGATGACAAAATTTAGCCAAATGCATCCAAGCCAAGCAAAAAGTTTATAGCTGGTGTTACATAATATGCAGTATTGAACAGACCCCTGTGGGAGGAAAGAAAACATCAATATATATGTGCACTCATACCAGATCAATAGTGACATAGCACATGCAACCGCATCTCACCTGATTTTTTGACACTAATTATGGCAATAGTTATGCATGCTCCAATATCCATCATATGCGTACAAACAGGCAAAAGATTCATATAGCAAACCCTAAGTAGTTCTTGTTTTTCTTGTGCTTTGTTCTATTTATTAAGATATCAGATGAATTATGTGCAGCATATGTTGTGCTGCAAACAAAAAATTCCTTAAACAAAGAACCGAGATTTGCAATTTATTAATACATCAAATGAATCCTGCGCAGCATATGTTGTGCTGCAAACAAAAATTCCGCTAAATTAAAGAAGATAGGTTCGCAATAAAACTTTTCAATAAACAAAATTCCAATGATAATAAAGGCTGCAGAATGTAGGTTAGCCAATAGATGCATTCATAATGTAACCTGGTAATATGTTGAACAAAATTTTGAAGCATAGTAAAAGATCGGGGGGGTTGATGGAGCAGCCAATAATTATTGAACAACATGGACTAGAGGGCATGTCCTAAGCAAAAGTTCAGGCTTAAATAAACGCAACCTAGGAAATACCAGCATCAGCAACTTTAAAGCATGAGAAAAAGGATACACAAACTCCTGTTTTCAACATACACATCATGCAGAATAATACCTATGTTGTAAAGACAATTACAAAGAAAATTTGCAGAAAGGGGGAACTAGTCATATGATTATGAGATAGAAAATACATTGAAAGAAAACGGAATAAATTGCAAGGAAATTAACCATTCCATTCATTTTATGAGCATGGAATGGAATATATATAATATAATTAACTAAAAAGTGAAACATAATATGGATTTACTATTATATCAAAATTCTTAGACTTTACACAATTTCCTTTTACTAACAAAAAGATAATTTATATTGAACTAAGAAGCTGACTAGCCATATTTTCATTTTCACTTCATATGATTAACTTATATAATGCGCTTTTTCTACTCATTCCATTAACAAGCATCTCGATCCTTTGCATTAACTTCATGAAATCTCAGAGCATGATGGTCATGACCATCATTAGTCTAAGAAAACTCAAGGAATAAGTTACCTCTACAAGTGCACATCCATGAAACTAACTAAAACCAAAGCAACCTTTCCAAAAGTGAAAACAGAGAATACTTGAAAGAAAAAACGGAAAGAAAAGAAAAGTTACTTTTAACCTTAAGAGTCAAACACATTAAATGAACAGAGTAAGTCATACTGTTAAGCTGTCAGAAACCACTACTATAAATTAGCTTCTATATAACCCAAAAAAAAAAAAATAGCAAGCAGAAACTCAATGTCGGAAAACTATCAACCCTCATTATAACAAATCCGAATCTCAACCAAAATAAACAATAAATTCCAAAATTTTTGTGAAATTTGAACAATCACTTGATAATTTTTCCCTTTTCAACGTGTAATTTTCTTTTATCAAGCATCCATTTTCCCATTTTAAAATGAAACAGATAGTACAATAAAGAAAAATACAAATAAAAGCCAAAAACGAGAGCGTTTTCAAAAAGAAACTCACTGTTTTGAGCCCTCCAAAACGCTCCTTATCGCTCAAGAACTGTCTCATCTTTTCAGTTCTTGGATTATGCATCCACATTGTGCCATCCATAATTTGCACTTCATTAGCCTCACAAGCCTCCAAAATTTTATCAAACTCGCCAACATTAAGCCCTACTGGCTTCTCTAACAAGACATGCTTCTTTTTCTCAGCAGCCAAACAAGCCCATTTCACGTGAAGACTGGTAGGCAAAGGGATATATACGGCGTCGATGTTCGGGTCGTCAAGTAAGGACTCATAGGAGCCGTATATCTTCGCGTCGGAAGGAAAGTTATTGGCTTTTGCAAACGCCACCGCTTTTTCCACCGTACGGCTGGCAATGGCCGAGAGTTGCGCGTTAGGTGCGAGTGTTATTGCGCGTGAGAGCTTTCTGGCTATCTCCGCGCAGCCGATTATCCCAAAACGAATTGCCGTTTCGGCCATTGTAGCGAAAGAGAGAGTGGGTGGAAGGCGTGGATGATTAGATTGAATTTTGTATGGTAAAAGCGATATAGTGGCGGCAGATAAAGGAGGGGACGAGAGACTTCTTTGATTCTGCTTGCATTACCGACAATTATTACAACAGTGAAAAATAATAATGGTACTATTGTATTAAAAATTAAAATATTACTCGAAAGGCTTTACTTTTTTTTTGTCATAAATTATAAATCGTGTTGTTATATAAAAATTAATAATTATAATAAATTCAGGGGTAATTTAATTAAAATATTTTTTATCTCAAAACTAATGTTTACTCGTAAAAATATTTATTATAATTAATTTAAATAATGGTAAAATTGAGAAAACATCATTTATTATTCTTTAAAATATTCAAAACTATCTATAATTTAAAATAAAATAATCACCTAAAAACGATTTATATTTTGAAAGGAAAATAGTGTCTTTTATTTATTTGAGAAGTCGCACACCAAGATATAATTAAGTGATAAGTGCATATACGTACGAACTAGCAATGAATTCATGTTCGAATCCCCATCTTCCAATATTTAAAAAATTTACTCTTAATAAAGATGAAAGTGGATGGATATACGTGAATTTTGAACATCCATATTTGTTTTAAATCTGTTTAAATCCAAACTAAGACTTTGAAAAACTTGTAACCGTAGCCATGAGAAGTAACGGGTCCAACTCTAGCGTGAGAAGAGAGAATGAGATGGTAGAAAATTCAACCGTTGCCGGCCATAACCTTTTTAGGCGGGTTAGTGAGAAAGAAAGAATTCATGTGATGGGAAAAGAAAAAATAAAGAAAGAAAGAAAAGAAAAAAGAAAGAAATGAATGAATAAAAAAAAAAGAAAAGAAAGAGAGAATAAGGGAGAAGTTCACGCTAGAAGCTTCTCTTCGTATCTTTTATTATTATTATTATTATTATTATTATTATTTTTACTTGTCTTTTGTAGGACGACGTGTCTTGCACGTTGGTTATAGTCGTTATATATTCATTTTTCTATCTATATAATATTAAAGCATAACTTTTATTTAGATTAGAATAAATATAAGTGGTTAATTTATACTTTGACATACAAACTACTTACAATATTATTTTTTTATGTACTTAATTCTATTTTTATATAATAAAGTGTTCTCAGAATAATATTCAACTAAATCCCTAGACTTAATCCTTTAATTCCTAAATTATAAATGCAGATTTTTAAAATCCTAGTAGGTTCCCAAAATGAAAATCAAACGATCACTCAATCTCCAACTCTGCCTTCAATTGCAAATCAATATCTATATACAACTATAATGAAAAATAATAATAAATTATTTTTTACTACTGTATAAAAGAAAAGAAATGAGAAGATGATATGAATTGATAATGGAAATCACTTTGGCTACAGTAATAGTATATTACTTACCTAGCATATCAAAGAAATAAATATATGCACATACATAAAATTTCTTGAAACCCTAAATGTAACACCCACCGGCCAATCCAGGAGAACCAGACGGCGGATGCCACAATCGGTGCCGGAGCACCGTCTTATGTCATTTATTAAAGCCAGATCACAAATTAGAAGTGGTTAAATTTTCATAACGAGGCAAGTAATTAACATTTTGTTTGGTTTTTTTTTTTCTTTTGTTAACGAAAATAATATTTAAGGAAATTCCTACGAAAATTTCGCAAGAGTTTCCCCTAAAAATTAACTTGCCACACAAAGAAAATATACACACTTCCAATTTTCTCCAAACCCCAAAACTCCAATTCAACATAACATACCACAAGCACTTCTAAATATCCATCAATATACGCATCATAGTCTAAACACATTCTTTTCAAGGAATATATAATCATCATACACCAAAAATATAATAAGATGTTATTTCCTTCAATAATCATAACTCTTAATACATTATAAACTTATTATATACAACCTCCATAATACAATCTTTATATACATGCCAAAAATCACCATTTACAAAATATCCTACCCAAAATGTGATCTCTACTCTGATGCTTGTCCTCTGGTCTTTAAGAATACCCTCCGCTCCTAACCTACGCGTGATAAAAATCAACGCGCTGAGTGGAAGACTCAGTGGTGCTAAATAACCAACAATTAAATTAACAATAAAAGCCAAGGCAAAACTTAAATTACTCAACTATATAAATACCGAAATCGCATTCATTTAATTCAAATACTTTGAAAGCAATGAGAAGATTATAAATACAAATATGTCTTCATTCTTTTATAGCAACAATAAAATTTCATTTTTCGTTAAGGCTCATACTCATGCAGAATGAACATAAGCAGATTTGATCGTGGCCTATATTAGCGCCACCCCCATCACATACTCGTGGCCTATGAAAGCACCACCGTGGCCTATGAAAGCACCACCGTGGCCTATGAAAGCACCACCCCCATCACACAATCGTGGCCTATGAAAGCACCACCCCATCACACAATAAGCGCGTCCGCCTATTTATAAGGGCTGATAACCCTAGCATATGATCATAGCTTCATAATAAGAAAATCCATCTCATCATACCACGTTTCAATCATGCATAGTAGAGCCCAAATCAAAAATATTCTTTCACAAAAGCAATAATTATAACTCAAAACCTCTTCATTTAGTACTCATCAGTTCAAAAGTTTTACTCAAAACACTATAAATGTATATATACTTAATATAGTAGAAAAGTACATAAATCAATAACTTTTCAGCATTTCCATAAACTTGACCTCTACAGGGTTTTTAACACATAAATTGAGTTATGGGTCTCCAAATTGCATGAAATCAGATTCATTAGAAATCTAAGACAAAATTATACAAATGTTCAGAAGGGATCACAGCCCAGATCATAGAGTAAGATAGCAAACAAAAGCTCAGAACACAGACCAACAGATCAGACCTGATTCAGCAGAACCAAGTCCAATGTTTCTTGAATTCTTACTTCACCAAACACTCAAATGAAACCAATCCAAAACGAGAGAATTCTCAAGACACAGGGCAACAACTTTTATGAAGAACTCAGAACCTAATCTTATCATTATAGTGGTCAAAATGGGCACTCAATTTAGTAATGCATGTGGCCCGACACAACAGAGTCAGTTTGGGTGTTTCAGCCATAAGTTGAGCTATGTATCTCCAATTTGGACACAAGAGGATGGGTTGGAAATATAAGAAGTAAATCTATAACTTTTATGAAGAACATAAAACGTTATTTTGCCATTTGAGTGGTCAAAATGGACAATCATTTCGGATATACAGGGAAGACACCATAACAGAACCAGTTTTGGTATTTCACTCATAAGTTGAGCTACAAGTATTGAAATTGGACATAAGAATATGTTTTGGAAGGCTGAGAAATAGAGCTACAACTTTCATGAAGAAGTCAGAAACAGAGGGGAAGCATAAAGGGGTCGAAAATGAGTTCCAATCCCACGGCAGAACACATCTCACATTAAAATTCAGCAATTTCAACAAAACATACAAAGTTCCCAAAATATATTCAAAACCCTAACCATGTAAAAAGAACTTAAACAAGTGAAATTATGATTGCATTAACCTTATTAACAAGCTTGAAAAAGCTTGGAAAGCCTTACTCCTTGGCTTTCTCTTTCCCCTTTGAGGATGGTTCTCCAACCTCTTCAAAGCATGAAAAATCAACATTACAAGCAAAACTTAACAAAAGAAATAGTTGGAGCATGATTTAATGCATCAATAACATGTCTAAACCATGAATTCTACTTAACAATTCACAAAACTCAAAAACCACAACTTACTTGCTTCAATGGTAACTTCACTTCTCTTTGGTTTTAATCACCAAACTCAACTTCTACTTCTTAATTCTTAAGAATTAAGTACTAATCTATGATTTAATTAGGTAGTTTGGTGGTAAATTTGGAGGTAAGAAAATGAAGAAATGAAAGAAAGAGGAAGAAGATGGAGATGGCGTGGATAAGGAGAAGAGAAGAAAGAAATAAGTGTTGTGGTGTTTACTTTTAAGTGCCAAAGTCAAATTTGACTTCCTAAAATCATGCAAAATGTGTGGCTAAGATCAAGTCCTAAGTAATCTCATCCAATGGCTCTAAATATTCCTCAAATAATTCTCTTCTACTTCTTATTTAACTCCACCAATTAATTAAATTAACTCCACTAAAATAATTCCTCATTTATTTCTTAATATACCACACTAGAAATATTATGCATTCAATACATAAACTCTCCAAAAATATTCATTAAATATTTTCTACCCACCTAAATCATGCAAACATGCTCCAACAATAGTAAATAAAATATTAACTATGCATAGTAATTTTTCCGGACTAAAATAATACCAAGTCCCGGACCGATGGTACTATTCACAGACCGGTAAATCACTATTACGACACTAAAAGAAAAATCAGTCTGTTACAGTTCTCCCCCCCTTAAAAGAAATTCGTCCTCGAATTTACCTGGTGTAAATAACTGAGGATGCTGTTGTCTCATAATATCTTCACTTTCCCATGTAGCTTCCTCGGTCTTATGGTTTCTCCAAAGGACCTTTACCAAAGGAATTCTCTTATTCCTTAGTTCCTTGATTTCCCTCGCAAGTATCCCCACTGGTTCTTCCTCATAAGTCAAATCTGGCTCTATGGTAACAGAATCAACTGGTATCACATGTGATGGGTCGGACCGATACCTCCTCAACATAGACACGTGGAAAACATTATGTATCCTATCCAGGTCTGGTGGTAAAGCTAGTCTATAGGCTAATGGACCCACACGCTCAATGATCTCATATGGACCAATGAACCTAGGACTAAGCTTACCCTTTCTTCCAAATCTCAATATCTTTTTCCACGGAGATACCTTAAGGAAAACCTTATCTCCCACAGCATACTCTATATCTTTCCTCTTCAAATCCGCATAAGATTTCTGACGATCTGAAGCTGCTTTCAATCTATCTCTGATAATTCTGACCTTATCCTCTGTGTCTCGAATCAAATCTGGACCTATAATCTTGCCCTCACTCAATTCTGACCAACATAGTGGAGTCCTACATCTCCTGCCATATAATGCTTCAAAAGGGGCCATCTGAATACTCGACTGATAACTATTATTGTAGGCAAATTCTACAAGTCGAATGTACTTCTCCCAACTACCTTCAAACTCAATAGCACAAGCTCTTAACATATCCTCCAAAATCTGAATAACCCGCTCTGACTGACCATCAGTCTGAGGATGAAAAGCTGTGCTGAAATGCAGTTTAGTACCCAAAGCCTCATGTAGCTTCTTCCAAAATCTAGAAGTAAATCTCGGATCTCTATCTGAAATGATGGAAGAAGGAACCCCATGTAATCTCACTATCTCATCTATATAAAGCTCTGCATACTGCTCCATGGTGAAGTCAGTCCTAACAGGAAGAAAGTGTGCCGACTTAGTTAGCCTGTCAACTATTACCCATATAGCATCTTTCTTTTTAGGAGTTAAAGGCAATCCAGTCACAAAATCCATAGTAACCTTATCCCATTTCCACTCTGGAATAGAAGTAGGGTGTAACAAACCAGAAGGAAACTGATGCTCTGCTTTCACTTGCTGGCATGTCAAACACCTCGACACATAATCTGTGATATCCCTCTTCATCGCCGGCCACCAATAGTGTGATTTTAGATCATGATACATCTTATTACTGCCAGGATGCATAGCATAGGGACTACTATGAGCTTCCTTTAAGATACTCTTTCTCAACTCTGAAATTTTAGGCACACAAATTCGATCCCCAAAATACAAGCAGTCCTCTCTAATCTCAAATCCCTTCTTCTTACCCTCTCTGACTAGGCCTTTCCACAAGGCAATAGTCTCATCACCCTGCTGTGCATCTCTAATCTGCTGCAGTAGGCTAGGTTTCACCATAAGCTCTGCTACAAGAGCACCATCTCTAGTCACAGATAAGTGTGCATTCATAGCACGAAGAGCAACTAATGCCTTTCTACTGAGTGCATCTGCCACTACATTAGCTCTACCCGGGTGGTAATCAATAGTGAACTCATAGTTCTTAAGTAGCTCTAACCATCTGCGCTGCCTCAGGTTAAGCTCTCTCTGCGTAAGCAAATACTTAAGGCTCTTATGATCCGTATACAAGTGGCATTTCTCACCATATAAGTAATGTCTCCAAATCTTCAAGGCAAACACAATAGCTGCTAACTCCAAATCATGGGTAGGGTAGTTCTTCTCATGTGGCTTCAGCTGCCGGGAAGCATAAGCAATCACCTTGCCCTCCTGCATAAGCACACAACCCAAACCATTATGCGAAGCATCACTATAAACATCATATGGTCTACCTGGAGCTGGTTGTGTCAAAACTGGAGCCTCAGTAAGCATCGCCTTAAGCTTCTCAAAGCTACTCTGGCATCTATCAGTCCACTCAAAACGGACATCCTTACGGAGAAGTCTAGTCAAAGGGGCTGCAATAAGAGAAAACCCCTTGACAAACCTCCTGTAATATCCAGCCAAACCTAAGAAACTGCGAATCTCTGTGACATTCGTAGGTGGCTTCCAATCAAGCACTGCCTCAATCTTCTTCGGGTCCACCCGAATACCCTCTGCAGAAACAACATGCCCTAAGAAAGCAATCTCAGTCAACCAAAATTCACACTTATTGAGCTTGGCATACAATTGTCGGTCTCTCAAGGTCTGCAGAACTGTTCGTAGGTGATGATCATGATCCTCTCTAGTCGGAGAGTACACCAAAATATCATCAATAAAAACCACCACGAACTGATCCAAATAAGGATGGAAGATCCGGTTCATCAGGTCCATAAACACTGCTGGAGCATTAGTCAACCCAAATGGCATCACTAAAAACTCATAGTGACCGTAGCGTGTCCTGAAAGCAGTCTTAGGTACATCTGATCCCTTCACCCTTAGCTGATGATAACCTGATCTCAGATCTATCTTCGAGAATACACTAGCCCCTCTCAGCTGATCAAACAAATCATCTATCTGAGGCAATGGATATCGATTCTTCACAGTAACTTTGTTAAGTTGTCTGTAATCAATACACAATCTAAGTGAGCCATCCTTCTTCTTTACAAACAATACTGGAGCACCCCATGGAGATACACTAGGACGAATAAAACCCTTATCAAGCAACTCCTGAATCTGTATCTTTAACTCTTTCAATTCAGCAGGCGCCATCCGATATGGAGCAATGGATATCGGTGCAGTACCAGGCATAACATCAATACCAAACTCAACCTCTCTCTCAGGAGGTAAACCAGGCAACTCCTCTGGAAACACATCCGAAAAATCACATACTGTGGGTATATCATGGACACTAGGAGACTTTGACTCTGGAGCAAGTACACAGGCTAAGTAGGCCTCACAACCATGCTGGATCAGTCTTCTCGCAGTAGAAGCAGAAATAACGTTAGAGAGGTAATCCGACCTCTCCCCCACAACTACAATCTCCTCTTCAGACGGAGTCTGAAGCGTAATCCTCTTACGTCTACAATCAACAATGACCCCATGTCTAGACAACCAATCCATACCCAATATCACATCATACTCCCGAAAAGGCAACTCTATCAAATCACCCGAAAATACATACCCATGAATGACTACAGGGCAATCTCTATACACCCGATCAACTACTACACTCTGACCCAAAGGGCTAGTAACCTCAACGTTGTGCTCTAATGTCTCAGCATGCATACTACCCAGTCTACCCACATGTATGCATATGTATGAATGCGTGGAGCCCGGATCAATCAAAGCAAGTACAAAAGTGTTAAAGATAGAGAAGGTACCTGCAATGACGTCCGCCGCATCCCGCTGCTCCCTGGTCCTAATGGCATAAGCTCTCGCCTGTGCTCTAGCCTCTGGTCTCTCCACAGTCTCAGACACAGGTCTCTCACTCCTAGTACCATATCCCTCACTACGGCCTCTCCCTCTGCCTCTCTGAACATAGGAAGCTGGCCTCCCAACCTGGTGAGCTGGACGAGTCACAGTCATAGGACAATCCCTAATTATATGCTCAGTGGATCCACATCTATAGCAAGCTCTCATAGTAGTTCCCCAACACACCCCAACATGCCTCCTGCCACACTGACTGCAAATCAGTAGACCTGGCCATGTAGCACCTCCACCACTAACAACAGATGAAACCGGAGGAGCTGATCTCGGAACTATACCCCGACCAACTGTCTGGCCCGGTCTGGCCCCCATCTGCGGTCCGCCTCTAAATCTCTTGCTACTAGACTGGACCCCTGAAGTCTGTCCAGACGTAGCACTCTAAAATCTCTTATACTGACTGCTCTGCTGGATCCTCTGACCTCTGGCCTGTCTCTCATTCCGAATAAGCTCAAGCTCTGTAGCAGCCTTCACCAAACCAGCTAATGTAGTGTGGGGCTGGGATGTCAAGTGCATCCTATACTCATCCAGTAACCCCTTTCGAAACCGCTTACACCGATCTGCCTCAGTAGGGACCAACTTAGAAGCATACCTACTCAACCGTAGAAACTCCCGCTCATACTCGGAGACAGTCATCCGTCCCTGCCTGAGCTCAAGGAACTCTGCTATCCTCTGATCCGTGTATAACTCCCCTACATATTTCTCCCGAAAAGCAGAGAGAAAGAAATCCCAAGTAATATCCTCAGCTCTCGCTGTCTTCACCATAGACTCCCACCATAGGTAAGCCTCTTCCTTTAGCAAGGAAACAGCACAAATCAATCTATCTGCAGGAGTACACTGCATCTGGTCCAAAACCCTCTCTATAGCTTGGAGCCAAAATTCTGCTGCAGAAGGATCATCATCTCTCCGACCCATAAAATCCTCAACACGATACTTCCTCAGTCTCTCTACTGGGGTATGAACTGGAACAGGGGCTGGTGCGACTGGAGCCTGGGGAATAGCTCCCGCAGCCTGCCTCAATGCAGCTACCAACTGCTGTACCAAATCACCCTGATTAGGCCCCGCAGGACCCGCAATAGCCTGCCCTACAGCTGAGGCGCGCTCTGCATCAGAACCCAAAATCCCACCAGCAACACCACCGGCTGGCCTACTGCCCTCTAACATAGCACCCTCTGGAGGGACATAACTGTCCACCTCCTCATCCGGTAGGCGCTGAGACATCACTAAATACCTACAAAGACCAGCGGATTCGCATCAGAGAGAAATTCCCAAAACAGACTAATATGGCATGTATTTAACTTAAAATCACTTATATCATGACTCCAAATCGGATAAACTCTCATACCAAATAATATATCCTAGAATCGTCTAAACCTATGCTCTGATACCACAAAATGTAACACCCACCGGCCAATCCCGGAGAACCAGACGGCGGATGCCACAATCGGTGCCGGAGCACCGTCTTATGTCACTTATTAAAGCTAGATCACAAATTAGAAGTGGTTAAATTTTCATAAGGAGGCAAGTAATTAACATTTTGTTTGGTTTTTTTTTTTCTTTTGTTAACGAAAATAATATTTAAGGAAATTCCTACGAAAATTTCGCAAGAGTTTCCCCTAAAAATTAACTTGCCACACGAAGAAAATATACACACTTCCAATTTTCTCCAAACCCCAAAACTCCAATTCAACATAACATACCACAAGCACTTCTAAATATCCATCAACATACGCATCATAGTCTAAACACATTCTTTTCAAGGAATATATAATCATCATACACCAAAAATATAATAAGATGTTATTTCCTTCAATAATCATAACTCTTAATACATTATAAACTTATTATATACAACCTCCATAATACAATCTTTATATACATGCCAAAAATCACCATTTACAAAATATCCTACCCAAAATGTGATCTCTACTCTGATGCTTGTCCTCTGGTCTTTAAGAACACCCTCCGCTCCTAACCTGCGCGTGATAAAAATCAACGCGCTGAGTGGAAGACTCAGTGGTGCTAAATAACTAACAATTAAATTAATAATAAAAGCCAAGGCAAAACTTAAATTACTCAACTATATAAATACCGAAATCGCATTCATTTAATTCAAATACTTTGAAAGCAATGAGAAGATTATAAATACAAATATGTCTTCATTCTTTTATAGCAACAATAAAATTTCATTTTTCGTTAAGGCTCATACTCATGCAGAATGAACATAAGCAGATTTGATCGTGGCCTATATTAGCGCCACCCCCATCACATACTCGTGGCCTATGAAAGCACCACCGTGGCCTATGAAAGCACCACCCCTATCACACAATCGTGGCCTATGAAAGCACCACCGTGGCCTATGAAAGCACCACCCCATCACACAATAAGCGCGTCCGCCTATTTATAAGGGCTGATAACCCTAGCATATGATCATAGCTTCACAATAAGAAAATCCATCTCATCATACCACGTTTCAATCATGCATAGTAGAGCCCGAATCAAAAACATTCTTTCACAAAAGCAATAATTATAACTCAAAACCTCTTCATTTAGTACTCATCAGTTCAAAAGTTTTACTCAAAACACTATAAATGTATATATACTTAATATAGTAGAAAAGTACATAAATCAAGAACTTTTCAGCATTTCCATAAACTTGACCTCTGCTGGGTTTTTAACACATAAATTGAGTTATGGGTCTCCAAATTGCATGAAATCAGATTCATTAGAAAGCTAAGACAAAATTATACAAATGTTCAGAAGGGACCACAGCCCAGATCACAGAGTAAGATAGCAAAAAAAAGCTCAGAACACAGACCAACAGATCAGACCTGATTCAGCAGAACCAAGTCCAATGTTTCTTGAATTCCTACTTCACCAAACACTCAAATGAAACCAATCCAAAACGATAGAATTCTAAAGACACAGGGAAACAACTTTTATGAAGAACTCAGAACCTAATCTTATCATTATAGTGGTCAAAATGGGCACTCAATTTAGTAATGCATGTGGCCCGACACAACAGAGTCAGTTTGGGTGTTTCAGCCATAAGTTGAGCTATGTATCTCCAATTTGGACACAAGAGGATGGGTTGGAAAGATAAGAAGTAAATCTATAACTTTTATGAAGAACATAAAACGTTATTTGGCCATTTGAGTGGTCAAAATGGACAATCATTTCGGATATACAGGGAAGACACCATAACAGAACCAGTTTTGGTATTTCACTCATAAGTTGAGCTACAAGTATTGAAATTGAACATAAGAATATGTTTTGGAAAGCTGAGAAATAGAGCTACAACTTTCATGAAGAAGTCAGAAACAGAGGGGAAGCATAAAGGGGTCGAAAATGAGTTCCAATCCCACGGCAGAACACATCTAACATTAAAATTCAGCAATTTCAACAAAACATACAAAGTTCCCAAAATATATTCAAAACCCTAACCATGTAAAAAGAACTTAAACAAGTGAAATTATGATTGCACTAACCTTATTAACAAGCTTGAAAAAGCTTGGAAAGCCTTACTCCTTGGCTTTCTCTTTCCCCTTTGAGGATGGTTCTCCAACCTCTTCAAAGCATGAAAAATCAACATTACAAGCAAAACTTAACAAAAGAAATAGTTGGAGCATGATTTAATGCATCAATAACATGTCTAAACCATGAATTCTACTTAACAATTCACAAAACTCAAAAACCACAACTTACTTGCTTCAATGGTAACTTCACTTCTCTTTGGTTTTAATCACCAAACTCAACTTCTACTTCTTAATTCTTAAGAATTAAGTACTAATCTATGATTTAATTAGGTAGTTTGGTGGTAAATTTGGAGGTAAGAAAATGAAGAAATGAAAGAAAGAGGAAGAAGATGGAGATGGCGTGGATAAGGAGAAGAGAAGAAAGAAATAAGTGTTGTGGTGTTTACTTTTAAGTGCCAAAGTCAAATTTGACTTCCTAAAATCATGCAAAATGTGTGGCTAAGATCAAGTCCTAAGTAATCTCATCCAATGGCTCTAAATATTCCTCAAATAATTCTCTTCTACTTCTTATTTAACTCCACCAATTAATTAAATTAACTCCACTAAAATAATTCCTCATTTATTTCTTAATATACCACACTAGAAATATTATGCATTCAATACATAAACTCTCCAAAAATATTCATTAAATATTTTCTACCCACCTAAATCATGCAAACATGCTCCAACAATAGTAAATAAAATATTAACTATGCATAGTAATTTTTCCGGACTAAAATAATACCAAGTCCCGGACCGATGGTACTATTCACAGACCGGTAAATCACTATTACGACACTAAAAGAAAAATCAGTCTGTTACACTAAAAGTGATCCAAACAGAAATATATAGTTCTAGTCTTTTTTCAGTTTCATAAATACTATTTTCTTTTAAGTCAAACAGATTTAGAATATAAGAGAAAAAATATCAAGAAAATTAAAAATGATTAATCATTAATAGGTCATCCATATATTGCAAGGGAGATATAAATCTCTTACTATATTAAATGACAATAGTTACAAATTATTTAGTACAAAAAAAATAAAAAATTATTATTAAGAATAAAACTCTTTTAAAACTCACCCAAGAAAAAAACATTTCAATGTACATAGATATATAAATATATCAAAAAAATATTATCTATACTGTTTGTCATCCAAAGTTTAATTATGTAAATTCTATTTGAAAATTTACTTTTTCAAAAATATATCTAACAAAAATAAAGAAAAAAAAAATTGTCAATCAGATGGTGGTATGATTGATCTTTTCACTTATGTGAGGGGTGTAAGGTAGTTTGAGTCCTCTTGACCACCGTTGTTTTCACCAATTTGGTGAGTCATGGGGAGTGTATGTTATTTCGGCCCATGAAAGCCTCTAATGAATTAAAAAAAATAAAACTAATATTTTTTTCCTTCTTCTTTTATCTCTCTCCTAAATGAAATATTATATATTCTATTTGAAAATATATATTTTAAAAAATATATCCAATCAAATCATACAAACATAAAGAAAAAATATTAATAAAAAAATATATTATATTTCTTTTTTATCTATCTCCTAAATAAACTATTTTATGTTATAATCAAAATAGAATTAAAATTTAATAAATAAAATATATAAAAAATTTTAAATGTCTCATTATCATATATAGTTATTAAAAAATAAATTTAGTAAAGATAAAACTTAAAATTTTGGAATGCTTAATTATCTATGTGTATTTATTTAAAAGACATATTTTTCTTATTCATTAGGATGTCTGATGGGCCAAAATAATATTATGGACTATACAATAAGTAATAACTCTCTCTAGACTAACCAAATTAGTGAAAGCACTTGTGATCGAGCGGATTCGAACTCGAGACCTTTCACTCTCGTATAAGTGATAAAGCAATCAGACCACATATGATTAACTTAAAAAATAATTTTTATAAATATATCCAATTAACTAATAAAATGTAATTTTCTAATTAGCTATATAACTAAGGTTATTTTAGAATATTCTAAATTTCATCAAAGGAACTATTGAAAATCCCATTATTTTTCCTCTATTCCCATATTTATATATAGTACCAGTTTTTTTTTATGACTAGCATTGCACATTGATTGTGCTCGTTATATACTCATTTTTATGTATTCTTTTAATTTTTTATTTATATAAATTTTTTATTTATATAAATTTTTTATTTAGATTAAAATAAATACAAGTAGTTAATTTGTATTATACGTTGCCATAGAAGCTACTCTTAGTGATACTTTTTATGTACTTAATTCTACTATGAAGTGGTGTCAAACTGAATTAATAATGATAATCATTTTGGCTACAATAGCAGTATTTGTGACCCAAAACAGAAATATACAACATTAGGATTTTTTTTAGTTTCCTAGTCACTATTTTCTTTCAAGTCAAATGGATTTAAAATATAAGAGAAAAAAATATCAAGAAAATTTAAAACGCTTAATCATCAAGAAGCCGTCTATTTATTACAAGAGAGATATAAATCTCTTACTAAATTAAAATGATAATAGTTATAAATTATCCAGTAATGGAAAAAATAAAAAAATATTATTTAGAATAAAAATCTTTTCAGAACTCACCTAAAAAAAAGTTCTAATATATATATTTTAAATTATTCACCACTCCCATACACATTCATTTTGTTTAAAATGAATTTTAAAAAGTAAAAATTTTAAAATTTTAAAAGGTTTAACTACGGGCATGCTATTTGAAATTTTTTTAAAAACATATACCCAATCAAATCATACAAATATAAAAAAAAATATTAATAAAAATAATATACTTTTTTATTTTTTTATCTCCCTTCTAAATATTATATATATTCTATTTGAAAATTTATTTAAAAAAATATATCCAATCAAATCATACAAATATAAAAAAAAATGAACATTAATAAAAAAATATATATTTTTAAAATAGAATCAAATATTTCTCTGCAAAATAAAATATTTTAAAATATAACTAAAATAGAATCAAATATTTAAAAAATGAAATGTAAAAAATTTCAAATGTCTCCTTATCATATATATTTATTAAACATAAATTTCAAAAGATAATACTTAAAATTTTGAAATTGTTAATTATCTATATATATTTATTCAAAATATAAGTTTTATAAATATATTCAATCAACTAATAAGATGTGATTTAAAAGTTTTGAAATGTTTAATTATGTGTATTCTATTTAAATTTTTTTTTTAAAACATACCCAATCAAATCATAAAAATATAAATATTAATAAAAATAATACTTTTTTATCTCTCTCATAAATAAAATACTATGTATATTCTATTTGAAAATTTATTTTTTAAAAAATATATCCAATCAAATCATACAAATATAAAAAATATTAATAAAAAGCATATATTCTCTCCGAAATAAAATATTTTAAATTATAATTAAACTAGATCAAATATTTTAAAAATAAAATATAAAAAAAGATAAAATTTAAAAATTTGAAATGTTTAATTATCTAAATGTATTTATTTTAAAAAATAATCTTTATAAATATATCCAATCAACAAATAAAACGTATTTTCTAATTCGCTATAACTAATGTTATTTTAGCATATTCTAAATTTCATGAAGGGAACTATCAGAAATCCTATTATTCCCTCTCCGATTTCCACATTTATATATAATATAGATTATTGTTATTATTATTATTATTATTATTATCATCATCATCATGATCACAACAATACTCTTTGGTCCTATATGACATAATGACAACTTAATTAAGAAGTTGATTTAGAGTTTAGTTTGGGTCAATTGGGTTTCTACTTAGTTTGGAATAAATTGACCCGGTTAGAGTGATTTGATTCGAAGAGATGATATTTATGTAGCATTTTAAATTAAATTAAATTTGATTGTTTTTGAAAATAAAATAAAATTTCGGATCATTTCAATTATTTACTTTAATTTTTTGAAAAATAATTGATTGAATGATGCATTATTTATCACACAATAATTGATTGATATATATTTATAGATAATAATTAAAAATAATTGTTAAACTCTTCATTTAACTATTTCTATTTCACAGTGGTAATTCTGCCACTAAACTATAACTCGTCTTCAAAAAGAGGAGATGTGACATCCTACCGAGTCGAGTCTTAGCACTGAGTCGAGTCATTTCATAGAGTCGAGTTGAGTCGGGCCAAACCAAACCCGGTTGGGGTAGAATGGGATTATAAGTGGACTTACTTGATTGAGAGAAAAATATCAAAGCATATGGGTGAGGATTTATTTGCATTAAAAGACCAAGCTTGGGTCTTAAGTAGTAACCTGTTGACAATTGAGGTACCATTTAGGAAGTTTCACATAAAATTCATTGATATTTTGATGGCCTACCCGTAATAACCATTTCACTTTCCCATTTTCATCTTTATCTTCATCTTCTTCATCTCCTTCCTTTCTTCATCCATTTCCATGGTAGTTAAGCCTTAACTTCAACTTCTCTTCTATCCAAGTAAGTAAACCTTCTTGAAGTTCATAATTGAATCATTTGGTGCTATTTTTAGAATATTCATAAGAATTCTTATTTATAGGTGAAGTGAGTTCAAAGGTAGTAGAAAAAGGAAGTTAAAGAAGAGCTCAAGCTTTTTGGAGTAAAGGTTTGATATCTCTTTTCATTTACCATTTTCTTTGCATGAGAATTTGTGTGGTGTGTTGCTAATGAGACAATATTGCTTCATGTTGAGTGGGAGGACTGGTAATGGTGAGAAAACAGGGGAGGAATTGAATAAATGAAGTAAATAGTGAGTTTATGCTGAAACAGGTTTTGCTTGAAATTTTACCAGTAACTTCATCTTGATTTTGACCCCATTTAATGATGGAATTAGGAAGTGTTATAGAAGAGTTATTTGTTCCTCTATGTGTTATCTTTACATGGGTTTTTGAATCATCCAAATCGGAGTTGTATATTGAGAGATATGACCAAAAGAGTACAGACTGTGCAGGCTCAAAAACGCGACGCGCGCGCGCGAATTGGATGACGAGCTCGCGACTTGTGCCTGAAACTCACTGACTCTCATTTTGCACTTTACGCGCTCGCGACTTTCACCTGAAACTCTCTGACTCTCATTTGGTGCTTTGCGCGCTCGCGACTTTGCACCGCGCGCTTCCGACTTGTGTTTTCATGCACTTTTGGACTTTATTTTCTATGCAATTGGATTCCTTTGCTCAACTTGTATGCCTCCAATCATTTTACAACAAAAATACAAAATTAGAACATGTATCAAAACAACATGCAAGCATACAAATGATGTGAAATCAAATAAACATTATGATTTATGAAGTTATGAACTATGAATATGATGTTGTGTTATATTATTGACATACCAACATTAGGCTCCATTGAGGTTAGGTAGAAACCACTTAGATAAGGCTATGTCACGACATAGGATAGCAGATCTGCACCCCATACAGTTTGATACTCCAGCTACAGGCCGTTGAGTGGATATGATTATATATGGGCCATAGCAGCCAAGCATACAGTATTCATCCAGTTTCATACAGTTTTTCTTATCACTTCGGTTTCACTATAACCTTATGGAGCCATACAGATATCTTGACATAACATTTCATGAATCATACAGTATTATAAACAGTACGAAAGATAATCAAGGTATAAGGAAAGGATCATGCTATATGTGCTTATATGTTTAATTATCCATATGCATTTACATGCTTATTTCTATCTATGTATGTGCTTAATTGTTTTTTTATATGTTGAGATATCCACTGAGCTTTATTTGCTCAGCGAGTTACCTGTTTAACTCGCAGGTTTTGAGATTGGACCGTAGAGAGTCAGCTTGCAACTGCTGCAGTTCATCTGTAGAAGACTCAGTCTTCAGGGTAGCTACTCATTTGGATGTGTATCTTTTGTCTACCCTTTTTATGGCATGTACAGGGCACACAGTTGGGCCCATTTCATTTTGACACTAGTATCATGTCTTGTAAATATAAATTACATTATTATTGTAAACAACATCAGCTGATATTATATTCAATATACATTATGATATCAGCATGACAAGACATAAAGTCAACCAGTTTGTAGCGTCTCGGTTCGGTTCATTCGGGTTAACGGGTGGACCGGGAAGGGATGTTACAAATTTTGGTATCAGAGCCCTAGGTTTAGTTTCCCCGGGCTTGCATGCATAAGTCAGTATAGTGTACATGCCATGACTACCCTGATGAACTAAGCAGTTGTTATTCTTTTAGGAGGATGTCTCAGGAAGGTGAGAGCGAGTCACACGCCTCCAGAGCAGTGGAGGGTGAGGCTCCAATAGCACCAAGTCAAGCCAGAGCAGTGGAGGGTGAGGCTCCAATAGCACCAGGTCAAGAGGTGTTGTTAAAGCAACTTGCAGATACTTTTAGACAGATTGCAGGGGTGATACCTCAAGCACCAATAGTAGTAGAAAGAGAAAGAAAGCCCCCACTAGAGAAGCTTCGGAAATATGGGGCGAAAGAATTCAGTGCTAACAAGGATGATAGTCTAGAAATAGCTGAGTATTGGTTAGATGGGACATCGAGAGTTCTGGAACAATTACAATGTACACCAGAGGACAAGTTGGTTTGTGCCACATCATTGCTCATAGATGAGGCATATACATGGTGGACTACTGTTCAGCAGCGGGTATCAGCAGAGCAGCGTACATGGCAATTCTTCTTGGATGAATTCAAGAAAAAGTTCATCACAGAGGCTTACCTAGATGCGAGAAGGAAAGAATTCTTATACCTGAGGCAGAACAGAATGTCAGTTGCCAAATATGAAAGAGAATTCACCAGGCTCAGCAAGTATGGTAAGGGGATAGTGACTACAGAGGCCGAAAGGTGTAAAAAGTTTCAGGAAGGCCTGAACGATGAGATTCAAATGGGAGTGGTAGCTTCCAGATTCAGAGAGTTCTCAGCTTTGGTAGAGGCAGCTCAGGAGATAGAGCGAATTCAGGCCAGTCAGCGTACCAGACGCCAGCGGTCTCAGCAGAGGAGAGACCAAACTCAGAGTGCACCCAGTGCATATCAGTCAGAAAGCAAGAGATTCAGAGGTGCTAGTAGTTCAGCTAGTTCTAGACCTTCCTTTAGCCAAGGCGCAGCTAGGGTTACTAATGCGCCAGCGGTATCAGTTGTGGCTAGTTCTGCTGGAGGTAGTCGAGGTTCAGGCAGAGGAATTGGTAGAGGCACCAGTAGAGGTGCAGAGTCAGCCGGTTATACTTTTCCACCTTGTGAGCATTGTGGCAGACGGCATGGTGGAGATTGTTGGTTGGTGACTGGTAAATGTTGTATATGCGGAGCATCAGACCATCAGAAGAAGGATTGTCCGAAGAGGGCAAAAGTTCCTATACAGTTCATAGCAGGCAGAGGGAGAGGTGAGAGCTCCGGAGGGCAGAGACAGCAGTCAGAGACTGTGGACAGACCCGATACAAGAGGTCCAGCCAGGGTCTATGCGATGCGAACTAGGGAAGATGAGGAAGCTCCAGATGTAATAGTTGGTGAGTTTTCTTTATGTGATCATACAGTTTCTGCTTTAATTGATCCTGGCTCATCTCATTCATACATTAGTGTACCTAAACCTTGGGTTAAAGGGTTAGAAGTTGCATATGTGAGTCAGGGTATGGTAGTTACTAATCCATTAGGAGATGTAGTACAAACTCATACAGTGGTCGAAGGATGTCCAATTGTTATTCATGGAAAAGAGTTTCCAGGAGATCTGATGGAGTTGCCATTTAGAGAATTTGATGTTATTCTGGGTATGGATTGGCTATCCAGACATCAGGCTATAGTTGATTGTGCAAAAAAAAAGGATGACATTATATACAACAGCAGGGGAAGAGATTATAGTAGTCGGGAAGCGGCGAGATTTTCTGGGTAATGTGATATCAGCCATGGCAGCAAAGAGATTAATTCAGAAGGGTTGTGAAGCATACTTGATATGTGCATTACAAGCAGAGAAAGAACAGTCAGAAGTGCAAGACATACCAACAGTGTGTGATTATCCAGACGTATTTCCAGAAGAGTTACCAGGGTTACCACCAAGGAGGGAAGTGGAGTTTACCATAGATGTCTATCCTGGAGCAGCACCAGTATCAATTGCACCTTACAGAATGGCACCAGCAGAGCTAAAAGAGTTAAAGATTCAGCTACAGGAGTTATTGGATAAAGGCTTTATCAGACCCAGTGTATCACCTTGGGGAGCACCGGTATTATTTGTAAAGAATAAAGATGGATCACTCAGATTGTGCATTGACTATAGACAACTGAACAAACTGACAATCAAGAATAAGTATCCATTACCTCGAATTGATGATTTGTTTGATCAGCTAAAAGGTGCAGGTATGTTTTCTAAGATCGACCTTAGGTCGGGATACCATCAGTTGTGGATAAAGGAAGAAGATATCGCTAAGACTGCATTCAGGACCCGATATGGTCACTATGAATTTTTAGTCATGCCATTCGGTCTCACAAATGCACCAGCGGTTTTCATGGATCTCATGAACCGCGTGTTTCATTCATATCTGGATCAGTTTGTGGTGGTGTTTATAGATGACATTTTGGTCTACTCCAAAGATAAGGTCGAACATGATAAACATTTGCGGATTGTACTTCAGACACTGAGGGATAAACAGCTGTATGCCAAGCTCAGTAAGTGTGAGTTTTGGCTGGAAGAAGTTTCTTTCTTAGGACATGTGGTGTCATCGGAGGGTATCAGAGTGGATCCTCATAAGATTGAAGCTATTGTTGATTGGAGACCACCCAGAAATGTCACAGAAGTTCGAAGTTTTCTGGGTTTAGCCGGCTATTACAGAAGGTTCGTAAAGGGATTCTCTATCATTGCATCACCTTTAACAAGATTATTGAAGAAAGCAGTTGTATTCCAATGGGATAATAGATGTCAGCAGAGTTTTGACACTTTGAAGAAAAAGTTGACTGAAGCACCAGTGTTGACTCAGCCAGTGTCAGGTAAAGACTTTGAGATTTACAGTGATGCCTCTCATATTGGGTTAGGATGTGTACTCATGCAAGACAGAAAAGTGGTAGCTTATGTTTCCAGACAATTGAAGCCACATGAATTGAATTATCCAACCCATGATTTAGAATTGGCAGCCATTGTTCTAGCATTCAAAGTATGGCGGCATTATCTGTACGGTGAAAAGTGTTACATTTACACAGATCATCAGAGTTTAAAGTATTTACCGACACAAAAGGACTTGAATTCAAGACAACGGAAATGGATGCAGCTTTTGGCTAATTATGATTATGTCATTAATTACCATCCGGGCAAAGCTAATGTGGTAGCTGATGCCCTTAGCCGCAAATCATTGTTTGCTTTGAGAGCAATGAGAATTAGCATGGAGTTGCAACAGCAGGGAGTTATTCTAGCACAGATGCAAGTACAGCCATCTTGGGTTCAGGAAGTTGCAGAGGCACAGAAGAAAAATGCACAAACAGCACTATGGGTGAAACAAGTACAGGAAGATCATGGTGGGAAATTCAGATTGGATAACAGTGGAGTCTTATTCTATGAAGACAGAGTTGTTGTACCACAGATAGGGGAGCTTAGATAAAAGACTCTGCATGAAGCTCATAACAGTCCATATACAATGCATCCAGGCAGTACCAAGATGTATCAAGATTTGAAGAAAGGCTACTGGTGGCCGGGCATGAAGAAAGATATCGGAAATGTTGTAACAAGATGTTTAACATGTCAACAAGTAAAAGCAGAACATCAACTGCCAGCTGGGTTACTTCATCCAATAACAGTGCCAACATGGAAGTGGGATCAGATCACGATGGATTTTGTTACTGGATTACCTCAGACGCAGCGGAAGCATGATGCAGTATGGGTGATCGTGGACAGATTAACTAAGTCCGCACACTTTCTACCAGTTCGGATGGACTATTCTCTGGACAAGTTAGCAGACATTTATGTTAGCGAAATAGTTCGACTACATGGAGTTCCATCATCCATTATATCTGATCGTGATCCAAGGTTTACATCGAAATTTTGGTGTAAACTGCAGGAAGCATTAGGAACGAAATTGCATTTCAGCACTGCATTTCATCCTCAAACAGATGGCCAATCAGAGAGAGTCATTCAAATTCTAGAAGACATGATGAGATCATGTGTTATAGAATTTGAAGGCAGTTGGGACAGATATGTACCTCTCATGGAATTTGCCTACAACAACAGCTACCAATCAAGCATTAAGATGGCACCATATGAAGCATTGTATGGTAGACCATGTAGGACACCTGTGTGTTGGACAGAACTGAGTGAGAAGAAGATTTTGGGTCCAGATTTGGTTAGAGAAACAGAAGAGAAAGTGGAAATCATCAGAAAATGGTTGAAAGAAGCAAGTGATCGACAGAAGTCTTATGTTGATTTAAAGAGAAAGGATATGGAGTACTCAGTCGGTGATAAGGTATTTCTGAAAGTTTCACCATGGAAAAAGATCCTAAGGTTTGGACGAAAGGGTAAGCTTAGCCCTAGGTTCATTGGTCCATACGAGATTGTTGAACGTGTAGGACCATTAGCCTATCGCCTAGCGTTACCTTCAACCTTAGATCGAATTCATAATGTCTTTCACGTATCAATGTTAAGGAGGTATCGATCAGACCCATCGCACGTGTTATCAGCAGAACAGATTGAAATTCAGCCGGATCTCACTTATGAAGAAGAACCAGTTCAGATCTTAGCCAGAGAAATTAAAGAATTATGGAACAAGAAAATAGCATTGGTAAAAGTTCTTTGGAGGAATCATAAGACAGAAGAAGCAACTTGGGAATCTGAAGACACCATGCGACAACAGTATCCACAATTGTTCACAACAGGTAAACTTCGGGATGAAGTTTTTATTTAGGAGGGGAGAATTGTGACATCCTACCGAGTCGAGTCTTAGCACTGAGTCGAGTCATTTCATAGAGTCGAGTTGAGTCGGGCCAAACCAAACCCGGTTGGGGTAGAATGGGATTATAAGTGGACTTACTTGATTGAGAGAAAAAGATCAAAGCATATGGGTGAGGATTTATTTGCATTAAAAGACCAAGCTTGGGTCTTAAGTAGTAACCTGTTGACAATTGAGGTACCATTTAGGAAGTTTCACATAAAAATTCATTGATATTTTGATGGCCTACCCATAATAACCATTTCACTTTCCCATTTTCATCTTTATCTTCATCTTCTTCATCTCCTTCCTTTCTCCATCCATTTTCATGGTAGTTAAGCCTTAACTTCAACTTCTCTTCTATCCAAGTAAGTAAACCTTCTTGAAGTTCATAATTGAATCATTTGGTGCTATTTTTAGAATATTCATAAGAATTCTTATTTATAGGTGAAGTGAGTTCAAAGGTAGTAGAAAAAGGAAGTTAAAGAAGAGCTCAAGCTTTTTGGAGTAAAGGTTTGATATCTCTTTTCATTTACCATTTTCTTTGCATGAGAATTTGTGTGGTGTGTTGCTAATGAGACAATATTGCTTCATGTTGAGTGGGAGGACTGGTAATGGTGAGAAAATAGGGGAGGAATTGAATAAATGAAGTAAATAGTGAGTTTATGCTGAAACAGGTTTTGCTGGAAATTTTACCAGTAACTTCATCTTGATTTTGACCCCATTTAATGATGGAATTAGGAAGTGTTATAGAAGAGTTATTTGTTCCTCTATGTGTTATCTTTACATGGGTTTTTGAATCATCCAAATCGGAGTTGTATATCGAGAGATATGACCAAAAGAGTACAGACTATGCAGGCTGGAAAACGCGACGCGCGCGCGCGAATTGCATGACGAGCTCGCGACTTGTGCCTGAAACTCACTGACTCTCATTTTGCACTTTACGCGCTCGCGACTTTCATTTGCGCGCTCGCGACTTTCACCTGAAACTCTCTGACTCTCATTTGGTGCTTTGCGCGCTCGCGACTTTGCACTGCGCGCTCGCGACTTGTGTTTTCATGCACTTTTGGACTTTATTTTCTATGCAATTGGATTCCTTTGCTCAACTTGTATGCCTCCAATCATTTTACAACAAAAATACAACATTAGAACATGTATCAAAACAACATGCAAGCATACAAATGATGTGAAATCAAATAAACATTATGATTTATGAAGTTATGAACTATGAATATGATGTTGTGTTATATTATTGACATACCAACATTAGGCTCCATTGAGGTTAGGTAGAAACCACTTAGATAAGGCTATGTCGCGACATAGGATAGCAGATCTGCACCCCATACAGTTTGATACTCCGGCTACAGGCCGTTGAGTGGATATGATTATATATGGGCCATAGCAGCCAAGCATACAGTATTCATCCAGTTTCATACAGTTTTTCTTATCACTTCGGTTTCACTATAACCTTATGGAGCCATACAGATATCTTGACATAACATTTCATGAATCATACAGTATTATAAACAGTACGAAAGATAATCAAGGTATAAGGAAAGGATCATGCTATATGTGCTTATATGTTTAATTATCCATATGCATTTACATGCTTATTTCTATCTATGTATATGCTTAATTGTTTCTTTATATGTTGAGATATCCACTGAGCTTTATTTACTCAGCGAGTTACCTGTTTAACTCGCAGGTTTTGAGATTGGACCGTAGAGAGTCAGCTTGCAACTGCTGCAGTTCATCTGTAGAAGACTCAGTCTTCAGGGTAGCTACTCATTTGGATGTGTATCTTTTGTCTACCCTTTTTATGGCATGTACAGGGCACACAATTGGGCCCATTTCATTTTGACACTAGTATCATGTCTTGTAAATATAAATTACATTATTATTGTAAACAACATCAGCTGATATTATATTCAATATACATTATGATATCAGCATGACAAGACATAAAGTCAACCAGTTTGTAGCGTCTCGGTTCGGTTCATTCGGGTTAACAGGTGGACCGGGAAGGGATGTTACAGGAGAGGAGGAAGAACAGGTAGAGAGAAAGAGAGAGAGAGTGCAGAAAACCAAGACCAAGTCTGAAATGGAACAAAAATGAAAACAAGCAATAACAAATACAATGAAAACAAGAAAAAGTACTATCTCTTTCGGTATCTTAATTAATTTGTGATTTTTAATTCAAATTTAATTCCTGTCAAAGTGGCAACATGCTTTTCATTTTAATTGTATGATTACTGTTTTTTTTATCTTGGATATTTAGCTAATTTTTTTTTATTAACCTCTCTTTGATTTCTTCATTTTTATATCAGTCATTAGTTGCTATTTTTGCAGGTTGTGAAGTAGTGAATATTGATCGTTGTAAATCATTTGATTCTGATCAATAATTATTGATAATCACAAAAATATGGTAATAATATGAGAACTAGAAATTAAGTTTTGTTAGATTGTTTTAATGGGCATTAACCTATTCTCGGAGGAGGGGTTCTCCTTATATACAAGATAGGAAATAGTGGGCAAGAAATATCTGATTACGCCTCTATCTCCTTTCTGTTACTCGTTCCTAAGATCTCGGTGAGTTTGATGTCTGTTAGAGATGTCCCCCCCCCCCCAAGTAAGCATGATGACATTTACGTCAAAAATTTTTGGCCTTCAAACCTTCCTCTTGGCCTCTGATGAAACTTTTGTAGGCAAAGGTACTTAGGGCTCTTGTCGAGATGCTCAAGATGACGCTAAGGGTTCACTCGATGCTTGACTGACATACACCTCTTCCTGAAAACGAGAATGCTCTCTCCCTTGTTGAAAATGACTTTCGGGCTTAGGCCTGTCTCACTCCATTTGTATATTCCGGCTTATGGGCTTAGGGCTCGTGAACAGTAATTAGTTGTGGAAGTGAGGCATGATGTAACTGTCACTTTTGATGGCGGTTATTTACTTTTTGAATTTTGAAAGGCGACTTCTCATTTGCTACAGCGTTTTGGCTTTCGGAGACTGTTCGTGTGGTTTCTCTAGCTATATAAGGCTACCGTCTACTTGTTCAAGGGCATTTTTTGGTTACTTCCTAATTAATCTTTGCAACATTCATTTCGGCTGCTTCTTTGTGAAATTCGGGTATTATTCATTAGTTTTCTAATCAAGAGTTAAACCCTTGCACTTTACTATTTACATCTTTCCAATATGAATTCTAGTCGTCACTCTAAAGGCAAGGCCCCTGTGGAGTCATCTGGCCATTAGGATGAACAACTTAATTTGGAAGTAGATAATCTTATTCTGGGGGTGATGGATTCTAAGAATGAAATCGGCTTAATTAGGAGGGGGCTGCAAGGGATTTCGCATCCTACTGTGGGTGTAGGTTCCCCCTCTACTACCCAATCTCACGTTGCCCCTCCAATTCCCCAGCTACAGGACGGACTACTCCTGAACAATCTCCCAAGCCAAGGAGGATGTGAACTGTGTTCGCTCACGCTACTCAAAGGGATACCTCTGCTAGTTCACGCCAAGGGAGTTCTTTTGCTTACCCTCGCAGAGAGAATGTGTGGGTCCGAGACCTAAGTTTCCATATTATTTGAGCATGATCTGGAGGGTATCTGTGCTCGTTATCTTATTCCTAATGAGTATCAAACTCGAGTCCCTCCCTTGGAAATGAAGGCTAATAGTGGGTTAGATTAGAAAAACTTAATTGTATATACTGAGGATTGCTGAGCGGGAGTGCATTTCCCTCTTTAGAGGATTATTTTTGCCTTCTGCAATGAGTGGGGGGGGGGCGATCATTGGTCAAATAGCACCAAATAGCATTCGCATGATGCTAGGGGCCAATCTCTTGGCTCAGCAAATGGGTTTTTGCTCAACGTGCACCAATTGAATACCATGTTCAATTTTGTCTAGAGGGGTGGCTGAGGACCATCCTCATCTTACCACTCGGACAAACTACAACTTATTTCCTCTAAAAAGCTCATCGATTAAAGGAAAATGGAAGGAAAAATACTTTCTTATTGGCCATCCAGAAGGGTTTGGGATACCTTCTAACTGGAGTCAGGGGGCTCCTAAAATTAGGGCTCCTCGAGTCTTGACTACTGTTGAGGCCCAACATGTCAAAACTCTAAAGCGCTACGCTTTGAACCCTTCTCTTCTTGTCCCCCTATTGGACGCTAATATTCCCTTGGGTCCAAAAATTCGATCTTCGAGGAAGAGGGGTCCCCAAGAATCTAAGGGTGAGTTAGGTCTAATTGCTTTCTTTTCCCTCTAATCAATCTGTCTTTTTAACTTCTTTCTTTTTTACAACGATGGCCTTAAGACTGTCTAAGGACATGAAAGCTTACTTGGTGGTAGGCCGTGATCAACTACTCACCGCTCGGCCTGTGCAGAGTCTAAGGGAAAGCTCAGGGCAGCGGTCTGGTTTGAGAGGCTCTGAGGTGACTGCTATAGTGTCCCCTGTGCACCCTCCTATAATTGAGCTTCGTACGGCTGATCCCTCGAGCATGATGGAGTTTGATCTTCTAATTGTTCATACTAATAGCCCAAAACTACTGACCTGAGGAGGAGGAGCAAGCGATAATGAGGGGATGATGATGGGCCTTATTCTCCCATCTCTGAAAAAGGGATTGAATTACCTACAGTGGTGAGGAGAAAACATGGGAAAGATGCATCGGCCAGCAGTGGCCAAGTTACTCGGGCTATTGCAACCCAATGTGCTCTTCCTACAAACGTGGCTTGTCTGGAGGGGTTGGAGGAGGAGTTTTTTCTTGATCAAATTGACAGTGGGCTCTTACTAGTACTTTCTTTCACATCTTTTTTGCTTGATTTTTGTTGTTTCCTTTACTTATGTATATCTTATTACGCACACTTGTCTGCTTCAGTTGGTGAGTGATCACAATGATACGTGTCGCCAGGTGAGGAAGTCACAGGAGCTAGTCACCACTTTGACCGAAGATTTGAAGGCTGAGAAAGCTAAGGTCGAAAAACTAGAGAACTCTATCCAAACTTAAACAATGGAGCACAATCACTTCATTGGGGAGCTCGAGGATAAGATCTGGTATATTTCAAAGGAAAGGGATGCACACCTCGACTCCTCTCTCAGGCTCAGCGCTAGGGTGGAGCAACTGGCAAAGTAAGAAGAGGAGAGTGCCACTACTATCCGTTAGCTTATAGCAGACTTAGCTCGAGCAGAGGGTGTTGCTGCAGTGGCCACCCATTCTGTTAATGACATGTTGTTGCATCAGTCTGACCTGATTATTGTCGAGCTTTGATCAAGGTTTCTCGATGAAGATTGGAGCTTTATTAGCCAAATTGATGCATACCAGAATTTGGATGATGATGAGGATGAATTGGTGGTGGGGGCGGATGTTTTGGCAGGGGTCACTTAGGATGTCATTGGGGGGAATCCCGAAGTCTTAAATTCCTTAGAGCTTATTGCTCCAGTTGACCCGAGTGTTGTCGAGGCTAAGTCTGTTTCTCTTATTGGCGTGACCGAAGATCGCCCTATTGTAGAGTGATATGTGTGTGTTTTTTATTTTTATTTTTATTTTTTGTAATTTCCTTGATATATATATATATATATATATATATATATATACAAAGATTTCTATCTTTCATGGTATCATTCTTTCTTGTGTTGAGGCGCATGTTATGCTCTGTGTTGTATATCCTTTTCTTTACTTTTCCTCGTTTCATTTGAATACAACTCAAGTCGTTCGGATATGTCCCTCTGTGTACTTGATCATGTGATTGATAGAAGTTCAGCACCCTTTTATTTACTTAAGGATTTTTTGCCTTTGGATGCCCTCTTAGAGCTTAATGAATAGGGGCTCGACCCTATTATTTACTTAGGCAATTTTTGTCTTTGGATGCTCTCCTAGAGCTTTAATCAGTAGTTGATAGGGGCTCGGCCCCGTTAATTACTTAGGCATTTTTTGCCTTTGGATGCTCTCTGTGAGCTTTAACCAGTAGTTGATAGGGGCTCAGCCATCATATTTACTTTTTTCTTGGTAGGTGCATGATGAGTGCTTTTGCTTTGAGAATCTTTAGATATCTTTTCTCATCTTATTTTTATTCATAAAAGCCGAGGAAAAAACTTAACCTTGCAAAGCCTTTTGTTGTTCTATTCCCATCCCCTAGCTCTCCTGAGTACACCCTGGTCCTACAGGTATTGCAAGGCTAAGTGAAAAAAACCTGGCTTTTATCTAATGCCTCAATATTTACAAGAAAAAATGTCTTAAATTATCTGTCTTTCAGGTTCGAGGAAGTTCGAACCGATTGAGTGGTTTGAATGTGCTCAGCCGCCATTTCTGTGTGATTTCGAAGGGGCCTTCCCAATTTGGGTTTAGCTTACCCATTCTTGCCAATCCTGTTTTTATCTCATTTTTCTTCCATATTTGGTCTCCTATTTCGAACATCCTTTTCATAACTCTTTAGTTGTGGTACTTTGCCATTTGCTGCTGCCGAGCGGCTGCTTTAATTGATGCCTCATTTTTTTTTCTTCTACTATGTCCAAATTGATTCTCAGAGATTTAGAATTACAGTCTTTATTATAAGACTGCATACTTCTGCTTGGCATTTCAATTTCAATTGGTATGACCGCTTCTACTCCGTATACCAAAGAGAATGGTGTCTTGCTTATGGAGCTTCTAGGGGTGGTTCTATATGACCATAGGACGCTATTCAACTCTTCTATCCAGTTGGTTCTTGCTTCCTCTAGTCTCTTTTTGATACCCTGCAAAATAGTTTTGTTTGTGACTTTGGTCAAATCGTTGGTTTACGGGTGTGCCACCGAAATGAAATGTAAATTAATACTCCAGTTAGAGCAAAATTCTCTTAAAGCCAAGCAGTCGAATTGTCTGCCAATTTCAATTACCAGTCTATTCGGGATCCCATATCTTTGGTTTACGGGTGTGCTTTGGATCTTCTGTATAGTATTCCTCGCTCTAGGGAGAAGTGCGCTGATTGCTTACTGATATTTAATGCTTCATTTCTTTCAGGTGGTAGCTTGCCTATTTCTAGACGTTTTACTATAGGTGTCATCCAATTTGATTCGGTCAATCGGGGGAAAGTTTCTTCTCCTTCTATACTCAGGCATGATAATTTCTCTATTAGGACTCCTACTGGTTCTTCTTCGTTTTTAGCTATGGCTTTGGCAACCGCATTAGCTGCGTGGTTTTCTAATTGGATAATTTGCTTAATTTCCCAACTAGCCTCTTCCTTCTCTAACTGGCCTAGAAGGCATTTTGGTAGTGCCTAGTATTTGTCATGGAGGGCTCCTTCATTGCAAATTTGCTAGACATTTGGTTCTCCACCAGCTGTGAATCAAAGAATATTATGATCTCCTTTGCTCGGACTTCCATGGCTATTTTTAGCCCAGTAATTAGTGCTTCATATTTGGCCATGTTGTTGGTGTATGGGAAGGCAAGTTGTACTGCATAGTTGAGGCGTATTCTGTTCAGACCATCTAAAATGATTCCTGCACCTACGCCTACTAACCCACATGCTCCGTCTATGTGCATTTTTCCACTGAGGTAAACGGGTATTTATAATGCTCGGAATCTCTGGTATGGTCATCTCTGCCATGAAATCAGCTAGGGCTTATGCTTTCAGAGCCGAGCGAGGTGCATACTGGATGTCAAATTCTCTCAATCTTATAGACCACTCGACCATCCTACCCGAAGTTTTTGCTCGATGTAATACTTTTTTCAAGGGGAAGTTTGTTCTGACCACTATGGTGTGAGCTTAAAAGTAATGTCTTAACCGTACGGATACTGTGAGCACGGTGAATGCTAGTTTCTTTATTCTTGGGTATCTGAGCTCTACATATCATAATACCTTAATTACGTAGTATATAAGGAACTCCTCTCCTACTTCTTCTCTTACCAACACCAAGGCTATCGTGGTATCTATGGTAGATAAGTACAAGTATAGTGTTTCGCAATCTTGTGGTCAGCTGAGGAGTGGGGGAGAGCTAAGAAATTCTTTTAACTCGTCTAGGGCCATCTAACATTCTTTAGACCATTGGAAGTGCTTCATATTTTTTAACGTCTAGTAGAATGGCATACACCTCTTATCAAAGCATGGTATAAACCTTCCTAGTGTTATTATACAGCCATTCAGCTGTTACATTTCATTTAAGTTCTTCGGGGGTGTCATGGCTCTAATTGCTACTATTTTCTCTAAGTTGGCCTCAATTCCCCTTTGGGATATCATGAACCCTAGGAATTTTCCTACAATGATACCAAAAACACATTTTTCTGGGTTAAGTTTCATATTATATTTAGATAGTACTTGTAATGCTTTCTCTAGGTCCTTGTCATGTTCTTTTGCCTGCTTGCTTTTCACTATCATGTCGTCCACATATACCTTCATCGTTTTTCTGATCTGATCTTTAAACATCATGTTGACTAGCCGCTGGTATGTGGCCCCTACATTTTTTAGGCCGAAAGGCATCACTTCGTAACAATATATTCCTCGGTCGGTGATGAAACCCGTTTTCTCTTTATTGGGCTTATTCATCTTAATCTGACGGTAGCCTGCTACTGCATTCATGAAGTTGTATCTCTCATATCTGGTCGTTGAGTATACTACCTGGTCGATGTTTGGGAGAGGATACGGATCTTTTGGGCATGCTTTATTTAGGTCTATGAAGTCGACACAAAGATGCCACTTTTCATGCGGTTTTGGGACGAGGACCACATTTGCTAGCCACTCGGGTTAGTGAACCTCTTTAATAAAACCTGCATTAATAGTTTGTCAATTTCTACTACTATTACCTTTTGTTTGATAGGCGCATGGTTTCTTCTCTTTTGTTTGACTAGTTGAGTGCATGGGTCGATATTGAGCTTATGATTTACTGTGTTTGGATTGATTCCTTCAATGTCTGATGCCCTCCATGCAAAGTTCTGCTTGTTTCTTTTTAGTACGTCTTCTATGGAGGTGAGCACAACACTCGAGAGATCGGATCCTACCTTCAAAGTCTTATTCTCTTTAATTATAACATATGCTAGGTCGCCCTCAGGCTCGAGGTTTAGCTCCGTTTGGTTTCTTGGTATGTCAAAGGGTTCGACCATTTGTGGCTCATCTGGAATTGTGTTTCGCCCTTTGCCCTCAATATTTAGGACCATCTGGAGGGGGAGGGTGAGTTGTACTCCTTTGAGAGCCACCATCTATGCCTTCCTAGCTACCTTTTGATTGCCCCTAACAATTACAATATCTCTCGAGTTAGAAAAAAATTTCATTATAAGATACCTAATTGATGTGCAAGTGCCTAGGGTGTAGATCAACGAACAACCAGGGATGTTATTTTAGGGGAATGTGATATGGACAACTGCGAACTCAGCTTTTTCCGCTTGGATATGTTCACCATCACCAAGTTCTATGGAAATTTCTATGCTTCCTTCTACTAATACTTGCCTTCCTGCTAGACTGACTAGGGGTGTCCTAACCGTCTTCAGTTTGGTGACATCTAGCTTCAGGGCTTTGAACACATCTAATGTTATTAAATTTACTGAGTTGCCATCGTCTACTAAGATTCTCTTGACCTTATAATTTTCCATCATAGCTTCCACCACCAATGCATCAGAATGCGGGAAGTGGACATGTTCTGCATCCTCCTCAAAGATAGTGATGGGCTTGCGCAAGGGCTCTGCAGGTATTCTGTCCAGATGGAATAAATTTCCCGGGCATTTCTTTTCCTTGCGGACGTACTATCCCCTCTTACAGCACCACCGAAAATCATGTTAATTGCACTGATAGGTTCAAATCTTACCAGTTGCCTGCCTGCTTTTTTAGATGACTCGGTGTTTGGCTCCACTGGGTACTTTGTACTTCTTTCTTTCTTGACAAATTTCTTTAGGATTTCGCATTGGACTAGGCATTCTATTTCCTTTCTAAGCTGCCAACAATGCTCTGTGTCATGACCGACATCTTTGTGGAATGCACAATGCTTCTTTTTGTCTCTTTGCCCTGCAAACTCCTCTCTTAACTTCCTTGGGTAATTGAAGTGAATCTCTTCTTGGTTGTCCTTCAGCCATTGTAGAATGTTAGCTAGGCTCTTGGATAAGGGCATGAATTGGACCTCTCTTGCTGTGGGAACATTAGTGTGCGAATAAGGCGAGCGTAAGATGTAGCTAGGTCGGCTTCTATTTGTCTTATTTACCTAGGTGGGGGAGAATCCTTGGGGCTTATCTGATCTCCTTTTAGGTTCGTCTTTTTTGTTTGCTGGGCCTTCCATGCCTCATCTAATCAAGCGAAGTTGTTGGCTTGGGACATCAACTTTGCAAAAGAATATGGCCTGTCAATATTCAACGAATCGAAAAGTTTGTTATACTTACAATTCTTGCCCATTGCACTGATGGCCACTTCCATGTTGAGATCTTCTATCTGCATAGCGAGTTTTTGGAACTTTGCTATGTATTCTCAGAGCGATTCGTCGTCTGCCCTTTTTAGGCCTATCAGATCCGAGGATATCTTCTTGCTCGGTATGCAGGTAATGAACCGAGCCTTGAATGCGGATGCCAATTTGGTGAAGTTGCCAATGGATCCTATCCTGAGCATCTGAAACCACTCCTGAGCTGGCCCTTTTAGAGTTATGGGGAATGCTCTACATAGTAGGGCATCCGCTGTCATTTAAATGTGCATTATAGTGCGAAAATTCGTCAAGTGGCTTCAGGGGTAGGTGGTCCCATCATATGTCTCAAAACTCGACACCTTGAATCTATACAGGAAGTGCACCGACATGACCTCAAGAGTTAGAGGTGAGTCATTTCTTAATCCAAAGTCGGTATTGTCTCCTGCTTCTCGGAAGTCCTTTAGGATTTCCCGAGTTTTTACTCGAAATTCATCCTCATTGTTATGGCATGTGTTCCCGAGCAGAGGGATGGATTACGCCTGACCTTGTGTTTTGTTCTGGGCCACTGTGCGCCAAGAGGAGTCTGCCTCTTCCATGTCATTATCCATGATCTTGTTAATAGGGTCACCTTCATCAGTTGCCACGTTGACTCAACGTCCACCCTAGGGGGGAATCTAGGACACTGGCCTAGCCATTATCCTTTATAAGAGAGTCGCAAAATCATTATAAGTTTGAGTGAGTAGAGCAGCTACTTGGGGGTCCAAGGTTGACATATCTGGTGGTGTGGGTATCAATTTTTCGGCTGAGTTGCCTGCATCATCAACATTTCCCACTCCAGATGTGGGTTTCTTCTCCATCATATCACTGGAGAATATTTAGAATGTTTGAGTGGGGTGAGCCTAAGAATTGATCGTTTGGAAGGTATCACGACTCTGTTTAATCCACGCTCACTGCACCAATTTGATAATCACAAAACTATGATAATAATATGATCACTAGAAATTAAGTTATGTTAGATTATTTTAACGGGCATTAACCTATTCTCGAAGGAGGGTTTCTCCTTATATACAAGATAGGAAATAGTGGGCGAGAAATATCCGAAATTATCCCCTAATATTACGCCTCTATCTCCTTTCTGATACTCGTTCCTAAGATCTCGCTGAGTTTGATGTTTATCATAGATGTCCCCCTAATAAGCATCATGACATTTATGTCAAAATTTTTTGGCCTTTAAACCTTCCTCTCGGCCTCTGATGAACCTTTTGCAGGCCAGGGTACTCGGGGCTCTCGTCGAGATGCTCGAGATGACCCTAAGGCTT
This sequence comes from Jatropha curcas, assembly GCF_041381405.1. Classification (NCBI taxonomy): domain Eukaryota; kingdom Viridiplantae; phylum Streptophyta; class Magnoliopsida; order Malpighiales; family Euphorbiaceae; genus Jatropha; species Jatropha curcas. The sequence goes on from NC_143159.1 coordinate 12,627,306, forward strand.
CACTCGGTGCTTGAGATATATACAACCCTTCACGAAAATGGGAATGCTCTCTCCCATATTGAAAATGACTTTGGGCTTAGGCCTGTCTCACCCTGTTTATCGATTCCGGCTTATTGGCTTAGGGCCTGTGAACAGTAATTAGTTATGGAAGCGAGGTATGATGTAACTATCGCTTTTGATGGCAGTTATTTACTTTTTGAATTTTGAAAGGTGACTTCTCCAACCCCGTGTCCTCAACCCAAAATCAATATTTATATACAACTATAATAAAAAAAATAATAATAAATTATTTTTTACTGCTAGGTATAAGAAAAAAATATGAAAAGATGATCTGAATTGATAGTCGAAATCACTTTGGCTATAGTCACAGTATTATTTAACCAGTGTATTAGAGAAAGGAATATAAGTACATACATACAAATTCTTGAAACCCAAAAAAATGACCCAAATAGAAATATATAGCTCTATTTTTTTTTTTTTTTTTTTAGTTTTCTAAACATTATTTTCTTTTAAGTTAAAAAGATTTAGGATAGAAGAAAAAAAATATCAAGAAAATAAAAAATGCTTAATCATCAATAGATCATCTATTTATTGCAAGTAAGATATGAATCTCTTACTAAATTAAAATGATAGTAGTTACAAATTATTCAGTAACAAAAAAAGAAAATAAAAAATTATTATTAAGAATAAAACTCTTTCAAAACATATCTAACAAAAAAACGTTTCAATGTATATATTTATATATATCAATAAAATATTATATTTTTTAAAAATTAAAATTGTCAAATGTTTACCATCTCATGTTTAATTATGTACATTCTATTTGAAAATTTACTTTTTAAAAAATATATCTAATCAAATCTTACAAACATAAATAAAAAATATTAATAAAAATAATATATTTTTTTTCATTTTTTTATCCCTCTACTAAATAAAATAATATATATCTATTTGAAAATTTATTTTTGTAACGGACCAGGCCTGGCACGATATTGTCCGCTTTGGGCCTTTGGCCCGCATGATTTTGTTCCTGGGTGTCGACACAAGGCCACCGGGCCAAACCCGCCAACACCTTGATCAGTCCACCCAAAACGCGTCGTACCATACCAAGGATCATCCATACTTATGTACATCACTTGCACCTTGCACTTAACCAATGTGGGATTCGCCTAGGGCATTACATTCACTGTGACATCTCGACCCGGCAAAACGATCCTAGGATAGCAGGCTAGCTAGGGTAGTGGAATGCGAGACACAGGAATGAATCGAATCATATATCGAAAAAGGGGAAATTAATCATTAGAGGCGCCTTTTGGTGGAATGGCTGGAGGGTTAGAAGAACTCCAGGGTTAAGCGTGCTCGCCTAACGGAAATCCTAGGATGGGTGACCTCCTGGGAAGTTTTCCATTTCACCTGCGGGACAAAACCGTGAGGGCGAGTGTATGTGTTGGCCGGATTAGGCCGGGGCATAACCCCATGACCAAAGCAGACAATTCCTCTGGTGATTAGAGTCGGGCGTGACAATTTTTTAAAAAGTATATCCAATCAAATCATACAAAAGAAAAAAAAGTCTATAACTATATCTATATATATATAAAAAGCAAGGTAGTTTGCGATATATGGAAGCTAAGTGTAAATAGTACAATTTGCCACTTGACATTATTTTTTATTATAAAATGACGATGTTAGAATTCTAACATAATTTATCACAATTGTAAGAAGATCAATTATTTTATATTTTCAAATAATTCATTTATCAAGATAATATCTGTAAAAAAAGATAATCTCTAGCATTTAATATATTAATATAAATTTATTTCTTCTTAAAAAATAATTAATAAATAATCCACACGCTTAAAAAATGTGAATAAATAATATATTACAATTAAATAAATAATATATAAACAATTTAAAAAATATAAATTGGAACTTCGGGATACGACAATTTTAAAAAAAGTATGACATCCACACTTAGGACACACTACACTAAATAAGTAATACATTAATATTTCAAATAAATAAATAATCATTTGTTATAAATCATACACATAAAATAAAAAAAAACATTAAGTGTCACGACCCGTTTCCGTGGGTCGGACCGGCACTAAGGCCCAGGTAAGCTTAAGGCCCCCAAGGCCCGTAGTAAGCCTGAAATGCTAGAATCTATTATCTCGGTATAAAATTTCAACATTCAGCCCATATGATTATGAAAGATAAACCTCAATATTTTTTTAAATCTCGGCCCAAATTTATCGACTACAACATTCCACAGTTTGGGCCCAATTAACAATGCATCACATTTATAATATGGATTCACATAATTATCTCATCTATAATAATAAACGATTAAAAGTATATAAATCCTACAACTGCGGAGTCACTAACTGTTAGTATACATAGCTTTCATACACATAATTACATAGCAAAATAATTATGGAACTAGAAAAAATTCTTTATTGCCCTGCGCTGAAGAAACATAGCCTAAATTGGATTAAAGGAAAAACCTACTTCCTGAAAAAATCAAACAAGACATGTGAGTTTTCTAAGGAGTAATAATTTTACACCACACACGCAGTCACACAAATGTGTAAACATATTAATCTAGTCGTCCGACTAGTTATATGCTCATACAGCCAGTCACACAAATGACATATCACCAGTAATCACAATTAATATCACATCACGTGGAAATTGGTCTGTGGCGTCACCGAAACCCCCGATGAGCCGTCCTCCCACATGGCCCATCCTCTCATAACGTGTGCACCAGGGAGCCGATCCCCCATACTGGCCGACCGGTCTAATCCTCACTTGACCAGTCCTCTCATTGTTTTTCCATTCTCTCTTTTCTTTTCCATACCAACAGGAGGCAACCCAGTCGTCTCCATCAAATCTAGATCATCAGGCGCTCACAACAGGAGGCCACCCTGCGGACTGCGATCAAATCTAGATTATCAGGTGCGCCCAATAAAGAAGCCAACCTTGGTTTTCCATATCATACAGATCATAACGGTAGGTGCACACGGGGCCGCCGATCTCCCATTTCCCGGCCGATGGTGCAATTTTATAATTCATCATAATCAGGATCCATGCTTTATCGACCGTCCTCACAAACCCATGGTGACCCACTTCATCCCAATTCCACACAAACAAAGCACAACAGTATCACAACACAATTAATCAAGTATTGCAATTAAATGCAAGCATATTAATCAATTAAACATCGTAATGCAATGCACAATTAGACATCCAAAATCAAATGCAAATAAATAAGTAAATAGTGTTAACAATAAACAACAATAATAAAATAAATAATAATAATAAACAATAATAATAAAATAAATAATAATAATAAACAATAATAATGAAAATAAATAAATAATGGGATACTTAAATGAATAATAATGATAATAAATAAATAAATAGAGCACTTTATTTATTATGTATCAAATTATAGAATTTATCTAAATAAGCTTATTTATTATGTTCTATTGAAATTTCAGCAGCACCTCCCCTAAAAATTGGACTATCTACCTGCTCAAATATCACAATATTATATATATATATCAATCAAAGCACACAGCCCATCCGTCAGGCGATCAAACAGTTAAATTTCCCTTCCTCCATACCAAATAACAAAATCAATATTACATTCAACTCTCAACATATAAATTGAAATAATCTTCATTGATCCAGCGCATTATCAGACATTCTCACTTCACCTCAATATAATTAGCTTCTTTAGCCAGTTATCAAATAAATGAAACATTTCGTACACGTATATATATAAATATAAATAAATCTTTATTCATCCACCTTACTCGGGCAAAAGTATCCTTTAATAAAATCCTAGACTAGTCGCTAAGAATCATTGCTTTAATTAAATTACACTTAGATAAATGCATCTTTTAAGTAACTAAATTCACCACTTCCAATTAACTTAATAAACAAATCCATTACTATATTAACTTATATAAAATGGCACTAGCTTCACATTAGTTGCTGCTTATTAAAACAGCAGGTCTTACTTTACTCAAATTTACATATTATGTTCTAAGTAGCTCGCATCACAGGGAGAATTTAATTCACGTCCTCATTTGGTTTATAGTCCAACAACAATCATTAACTCAAACTAAACTAACTTAAGAACCAATTTCTCCTTTATAGTCTCACTAAAATACACCTACTATTACGAATTAACCAATCACTTAATTATCCATTTCTTAAACCAAGCTTAAAGAGAGAAAAGCTGCTTAACACATTTCCTACTTAAGCACTTGATTACAACAATCATATACTCATATGTTTATACCATAAGCTATAATTCAAAGAGTCAATTAAAATGGGTGCTGCCAACCCAAGGGAATCAAGGTTTCCTAAACAAAACCCTTACACTATATGCCAATTACCTCATTTCCCAATATAAACTAGATTATTCACGAGAACACTAAAATATCCTAAAATTTCCGATTAATTGCAAATTAAGCAAACAAATGATTTGTAAAGGAATTAGAAAGGGATAGTCAGCTGACCTCATTGGTGTCAGTCACCGGAATCGTTCGAGTGGCCGGAGTTGATCATCGCAACTCCTTGCGATTTGCTGCACTAGTAGGTGAACGACGATGGAGAAGGAGAGAGCGGAGCTATGCTGTCGACGGGGATGAAGCTGGAGTCGATCGATCGCCGGAGAGTTGAGCTAAAGAGGCGACGTGATTTCCCGATCACAAACTCACAAGTCTCCTGTGAGTGTACGCCAGAAACGAAAGGAGAGAGAGAGGAAGGGAGGCGAGGGCTGCTGTAGTGAGGAGGTGACAACGAGGTTGGCGATGGTCTCAGGTGGTCGGAAAAAAGAAAAACAAAAAAAAAGAGAGGGGGAGGGGTGTCGCGCGCATGGCGCTGGCACAAGGAAGGAGAAGGGAAAAGAAAAAAAGAAAAAAAGAAAAAAGAAAAAGAAAAAAAAAAGGAAAAGAAAGAAAAATCTTGGGCTTCTATACCATTCCGGTTTGATTCGAACAGGTTTGGTCGAATTTCAATGATTCGGCTCGATTTTGTTCGGTTTGCAAGTTTTTCACTTGGTTTTTAGATTATTCGTGTGGTTTTCGAAAAATCAATTCTCGTTTCGGGTCCGGTTCAATTTATTTTAATTATTTTATTAGGTTTCATAACATTCCTCCATTAACTAAATAAAATAAAAATATAATTAGTAATCATATTTGATTTTTAGGAAAATTAATTTATATATATACATAATAGATCAATTGTTGGACTTCCATTTTATTATTCGAAAATTTAACTGTTCTCGATTCAAAATTTTCGACATTATATTTGGGCTTGGGCCCAATTTGCAAAAACTTGAACTCAAATTAAAATTGTTTACTATTTACGGCCCATACTGTCAAAAATCGAAATTTTTGATTTAATAAAAATTCAAAGGTTTTGAAAATAAAAATTCGGGTTATTTCATTAAGTTTCTTATTTCAAATTAAAAAACAAATTAAAAAATATTTAATTATTTATTAGTGATGAGAAAAACCTTGGTTGAGTTTCTTGGTGTATAGAATAGTCTTCTATACCAGGAGTTATGTTGCACCAAAATGAGATACGAGATATAGGAACGTAAGGGATACGATAATTTTTAAATGATGTAGGACATTCACACGCTTAGGACATAGTACACTAAATAAGTAATACATTAATATTTCAAATAAATAAACAATTATTTATAATAAATCATAAACATAAAATTAAAAAAATTAATTTCTTATTTCAATGACACAAAAATAAATTAAAAAAAAACACTTTATTTTTTATTGGTAATAAAAAAAAACCGCGGTTGATTAGCTTGGTGTATTGAGTAGTCTTATATACTAGAAGTTAGGTTACACGGACATGAGATACGAGATACAAAAACATACGGGATACGATAATTTTTACAAAATAGAGGAGATTTATACACTTAAGACACAGTAGACTAAATAAGTAATACATTAATAGTTCAAATAAAAAAACAATCATTTATAATAAATCATAAACATAAAACAAAAAAACACTTCATTTTTATTGGTAATAAAAAAACATTAGTTGATTAGATTGGTGTATGAAGTAGTCTCATATACCACGAGTCAGGTTGCACGAATACAAGACACAATATACGAGAACGCATGAATACGGTAATTTTTAAAAGTAGGACATCTACACGCTTAAGATACATTACACGAAATAATTAATACATTAATATTTGAAATAAATAAATAATTATTTATAATAAATTATAAACATAAAATAAATAAAAAACTTAATTTCTTATTTCAATGATACAAAAACAAATTTAAAAAAAAAAAACACTTCATTTTTATTGGTAATAAAAACAGAATCTTGGTTGATTACCTTAGTGTATGAAGTAGTCTCATATATCAAGAGCTAGGTTGCACGAACACGGGACAAGAGATACGAAAACTTATGGATACGTCAATTTTTAAAAAGCACGACATCCATATGCTTAGGATACACTACACTAAATAAGTAATACATTAATATTTCAAATAAATAAATAATCATTTGTAATAAATTATAAAAATAAAAAAAACTTAATTTTTTATTTCAATAACACAAAAATAAATTCTAAAAAAGGCTTTATTTTTATTGGTAATAAAAAAAACCTTGATTAATTAGCTTGGTGTATGGAGTAGTTTCATATATCAAGAGCTAGGTTACACAAACACGGGACAAGAGATACGGGAACGTACGAATATGGCAATTTTTAAAAAGTAGGATATTCATATGCTTAGAACACATTATACTAAATAAGTGATATATTAATATTTCAAATAAATAAACAATAATTTATAAAAAATTATAAAAATTAAAAAAAATAATTTCTAATTTCAATGATACAAAGATATATTTTTAAAAAAAAATCATTTTTATTGGTAGTAAAAAAATCTTGATTAATTTGCTTGGTGTATTGAGTAGTCTGATATACCTGGAGCTAGGTTGCACGAAAATGGGACACGAGACACAGGAACGTACGGAATATGACAATTTTTAAAAAAGATAGAAAATCCACACGTTTAAGACACACTACACTAAATAAGTAGTATATTAATATTTCAAATAAATAAAAAGTCATTTACAATAAATCATAAACATAAAATAAAAAATATTTAATTTCTTATTTCAATGACACAAAAATAAATTAAAAAAAACATTTCATTTTTATTGGTAATAAAAAAAAATCTTGGTTGATTAACTTGATGTATGAAGTAGTTTCATATATCAGGGGTTAGGTTGCATGGACACGGGTCATGAGATACGGGAATATACGGGATACAATAATTTTTAAAAAAGGTAGAACATTCACACGCTCTGGACACACTACACTAAATAAGTAATACATTAATATTTTAAATAAATAAATAATCATTTATTATGAATTATAAACATAAAGTAAAAAAAATTAATTTTTTATTTTAATGACACAAAAATAAATTTAAAAAAAAAAACACTTCATTTTTTATTAGTAACAAAAAAAATCTTAATTGATTAACTTAGTGTGTGGAGTACTCTCATATATCAAGAGTTAGGTTGCACAGACACGGTACATGAGATATGAAAATGTACATGATACGATAACTTTTGAAAAAGTAGGACATTCATACACTTAAGACACACTATACTAAATAAGTAATAAATTAACTTTTCAAATAGATAAATAATCGTTTATAATAAATCATAAACATAAAATAAAAAATATTTAATTTCTTATTTCAATATAATTAGTTAAAATTTAAAAATTATTATCACTATTGAAAAATAAATTAAAAATATGTATGCATTTTTTGATATTGGCATATCATGCATGACTTTTGCTATTGTATACCTTATAAAAAACCTTGCAGGATACTTAAGAAGACATAACTTAGCATTGTAAGTTTTTAGCATATCTCAATGAGATATAATTTTATCATTTTGTTATATAATTTTACTATTCATCCTTTTTTAATATTGCTTCACGCATTGTGTGGATTCTAACACTAATAATATATAAAGCATGATAGTTTGCCTTATATGAAAGCCAAGTATAAGTAGCACAATTTGCTACTTGGCATTATTTTAGAGTATAGAATGACGGATATTAGAATTCTAACACAATTTGCTACTTGACAGTAATTTAGATTATAGAATGGCAAATGTTAGAATTTTAACACAATTGTAAGAATTATAAGAAAATCAGTTGTTTTATATTTTCAAATAATTTCTTTGTCAAGATAATATCTATAAAAAAGATAATTTCTAGCATTTAATATATTAATATGAATTTTTTTTTAGAAAATAATTAATAAGTAATCTACACGCTTTAAAAAATGTGAATAAACAATATATTATTATTAAATAAACAATATATAAAGAATCTAAAAATATAAATTGGAATATATGGGATATGACAATTTTTAAAAAGTAGGACATCCACAAGCTTAGGATATACTACATTAAATAAATAATACATTAATATTTCAAATAAATAAACAATCATTTACAATAAATTATAAACATAAAATTAAAAACAAATTAATTTCTTATCTCAATGACACAAAAATAAATTTAAAAAAATCATTTTTTATTCGTAATAAAAAAAATCTTGGTAATTAACTTGGTGTATTAAGTAATTTCATATACCAGGAGCTAAGTTGCACGACACGGGACACGAGATATAGAAACGTACGAGATACGACAATTTATAAAAAAGATAAGATATACACACGCTTAGGACATACTACACTAAATAAGTAATAGATTAATATTTTAAATAAATAAATATTCATTTACTATAAATCATGAACATAAAAAATACTTAATTTATTTTTTCAATGATACAAAAACAAATTAAAAAAATTCTTTTTTTATTGATAATAAGAAAAAACCTTGGTTGATTAGCTTGGAGTAATCTCATATACCGGGAGCTATGTGACACGAACACGGGACACGAGATATGAGAATATACGGGATACAATAATTTTGAAAAAGATAGAACATCTATATGCATAGAACACACTACATTAAATAAGTAATACATTAATATTTCAAATAAATAAACAATCATTTATAACAAAATATAAACATCAAATAAAAAATTTAATTTTTTATTTCAATGACACAAAAACAAATTAAAAAAAAACACTTTATTTTTTATGGTAATAAAAAAAATTTATTATTAGCTTAGTGTATTGAGTAGTCTCATAAATAAGGAATTAGGTTACAGGAAGGCGGGACATGAGATGCAAGAATGTACAGATACTATAATTTTTAAAAAAGTAGGATATCTATATGCTTAGGACACACTACACTAAATAAGGAATACATTAATATTTGAAATAAATAAATAATCATTTATAATAAATCATAAACATAAAACGAAAAAAAAAAACTTAATTTCTTATTTCAATGACACAAAAATAAATTTAAAAAAAATATTTTTTTATTGGTAATAAAAAAAATGATTAATTAGCTTGGTATATGGAGTAGTCTTATATATTAGGAGTTAGGTTGCATGGACACGAGACACGAGGTATAGAAACATATGAGATACGATAATTTTTAAAAACGTAGGACATCCACGCGCTTAGAACACACTACACTAAATAAGTAATAAATTAATATTTTAAATAAATAAACTATCATTTATAATAAATCATAAACATAAAATAAAAAAATTAATTTCTTATTTCACTGACGCAAAAACAAATTAAAAAAAAACACTTCATTTTTTATTGGTAATAAGAAAAAATCTTAGTTAAATTGCTTGGTGTATGGAATAGTCTCATATACCAGGAGTTAGGTTACACGGACACGAGATACAAGATACAAGAATATACGGGATACAACAATTTTTAAAAAAGAGAATATTCACACACTTTGAACACATTACACTAAATAAGTAATGCATTAATATTTCAAATAAATAAATAATCATTTATAATAAATTATAAATATAAAATAAAATAAAAACTTAATTTCTTATTTCAATGACATAAAAATAAATTTAAAAAACACTTCATTTTTTATTGTAATAAAAAAATCTTGGTTGATTAGCTTAATGTATAGAGTGGTCTCACATACCAAGAGTTAGATTGCACAGATACGGTACATGAGATATGAAAACGCATATGATACACGATAATTTTTAGAAAGTAGGACATATACATGCTTCGGACACACTATACTAAATAAGCAATACATTAATATTTCAAATAAATAAACAATTATTTACAATAAATCATAAACAAAAAATTAAAAAAAGAATTAATTTTTTATTTCAATATAATTAGTTAAATTCTCAAAATTATTATTATTATTGAAAAATACATTAATAGTGTATATGTATTTTTTGATGGAAGTCATACTATACATGGCTTTTGTTATTGCATATCTTATAAAAGTCTTCGCAGGATACTTAAGAAAATATATCATAGCATTGTAACTATTGAGCATTTCTGAATGAGATGCAATTTATTATTTTATTATATAATTTGCTATTTTTGAATGATGTTATAAAAAATTATTTTAACTTTTTATATTGCTCCGCACATCGTGTGAGTTTTAACACTAGTATTAATAAAAATAATATATTTTTTCTTTCTTTTTTTATCTATATCATAAAAGAATTAAATATTTAGTAAATAAAATATAAAACAATTTTTATATGTATGATTATCATATATATTTATTAAAAAATAAATTTAGTAAAGATAAAACTTAAAATTATGAAATGCTTAATTATCTATATGTATTTATTTAAAAAATAATTTTTTTTTCATTAGGAGGCCTGATGAGCCAAAATAACACTGCGGGATACACAACAAGGAATTATCTTCCACTCAACAAATTGGTGAAAACACTTGAGGTCGAGAGGATTCAAACTCGAGACCTTTCACTCCTCATATAAGTAAGAAGACAACCAAATCACATATCATTGGCTTAAAAAATAATTTTATATATATCCAATTAACTAATAAAATATAAGTTTCTAATTGGCTATGTTTAAGGTTATTTTAGGATATTCTAAATTTTATCAAGGGTGCTATTGAAAATTCTATTATTCCCCCTATTCCCATATTTATATAGTGTAGATAGATTTATGTATTGATAAATCCCTTTTAAAAATTTATTTCCTTGAGAATTATACTTCTTTTCTTTTCTTTTTCTTCAGCGAGTTCATGAACCATTTTTTTTTTTATTACTTGCCTTCAGCTAGGGTGACTTATTACTCTAGTAAACCCAGCCAGTGTATGGAATCTCCTAATTTTTACATTTGCAGTCTTAGCATCAAAAGAAGTTTGAGAAAGGAAAGGTTGTGATCAATTTTTTCAATTGAATGTCTTCTCACATCTGACCACTTCTTTGGGGTTTGAGTCACTGTTAAACACATAAAAAATTTATGAAAGGACTAAATTAAAACTTAGGGACGTAATCATGTACGCTTGAAAAGCAAAAACTGACTAATTTATTTAACCATTACATAAGGATGTAATAATAATTGTTTAGGTGGAAATATTTGTACTCAGTTAAATTTATTATTGATTGTTAATGTATGTTTGAATTTTTCAGTAGAAACAATTATACATATATACATATATACATTGAAACGTGTTTACTAAGAAATTTTGTGGAATTATATATAGTTAGAGTCAATTTTAAATAATGATTGTACATATATATGATTATTTTTTATTAGTTAATTGTTGTATTCATATTAATTTCAATATTAAATTATATTTAATAATATAAGAATAACTAATACTTTTTTTTTTCCGAAAGGAAACTTAATTCATTGAATTAATTCTTCATGCAAAACATTAATTATAAAATTAGGAGAAACATGACCTTACTCTAATTAGTCTCTATTCAATAGTTATTTCTTGTGTGAGATTTTTTTTTGACTTATTAATCAGTAGTTATTCGATCACTATTTGTTTAAAATAAATTAAATAAATTTTATAATGGTCTCTAATTTTTATTAAATCGGTCGCTAAATTAGTAATCAAAGAAAAAAAAAAAAACAATTTCAACATGCTTTAATTCAAAAAAAATTAATTACCTATAAAACATTATCCAAAGCATATACTAATATTGACATTCCTTCCAAGAGGAACAAAAAACAAAATGGAAGGAATCAAAATATTTACATAATTCAGATGTTCAGACTACAGAATAACTATAAAATGTTAAAAGGAAATGTATCTAAGTCGCATCCCTGCATTATAAGAAGAATTTGATGAGTGGTCAGAAACTGGTATATTGTCTGTATCCTGTGCTAAAATAGTGTCTATATGTGATGGATCCGACCGAGATTGTCTATGACCCATCTCCTGCATCATCTGCTTCCGCCACTTCTTGAAGTTTCTCATATCCTCTATTTGTTTCTACAGCTGTGTTGGAGTATGTGGGTAATCTCACATCGGATAAATACAACTAACTAAAAGGGTATATAATGTGAATGGTGAACCAATCAAAATGGCTTAGGCCATTTTGTGTTAAAGGTAAGCCCAACTCATTATAAACCCAATATTAAATATATAATTGAATTTGATTTGATTAATTGCTCATAGGGCTCAGATTCTCAACATGGAATTAGAGCCTGGGACCCAAACCTGCATGAGTGAAGTTCCCGTGTTGGGTCATATTCTGATGGAGCCATGTGTTGGGCCATCGTATGCTTGTCAAGTGGGTAGTCCCACTTGAGGGGGGAGTGTTGGAGTATATCACATCGGATAAATACAACTTAACTAAAAGGGCATATAATGTGAAGGGTGAACCAACCAAAATGGCTTAGGTCATATAATGTGAAGGGTGAACCAACCAAAATGGGTTAGGTCATTTCATTATAAGCTCAATATTAAATATACAATTGAATTTGATTTGATTAATTGCTCCTAGGGCTCAGATTCTCGACAAGCTGCTCTTGCAGTAGACGAACATACTAAGTCACAGATGGATTAAGTGCAGCTTAAGAAGCCTCACTCACAGAAAGAACATTGGAATTATTGTAATAAACAGAAGCCTGTGAGCTAATTTCGTAAATCTTGCGCTTTTCCTCACCTCCAATAGCCTCAAAATATATATGGGTCTGATCAACAACAATATTAGCTCTAGATTTAACCTGTGAGGACTTCTCTTGAAGAATTCTATTGAAATTGTCCTGCAGAAGAAGAAATACTTTGGGTGTGTACCTGTCACATTTAGAAATATTGTCGTTAGTATTCATGATGAGACATTGTCACTGTATATGTCTGATGAAATTTCTACAATATTCCCCATAGTTCTACAAGGGCACGACTTGGATATTATCCAATATGCACCCAGAAAACTAAATGAGAAGATAGAATAGACATTCCATCAAACTTAGAAGACAAGTTCTATCCATCATGAAGTTTCTAATGAATCACATTTCTAAACTGTCCTCTTTGGAAAATTTGGTGTCTTCTCTTCCATCTAGATAAGAAAGACATGAAATATGAAGCTACGGTTACCTAAATGCAACGACTAACTTACAACCATTTAAAAAAAAAAAAATGTTTGGCTTAATAATAATGTGAATAACTTTGCTATTGCCTATAAATGACATATAGAAGCTCAGGTTCCTATTTATATGGTTAACTAAATTATATCTGATAGTCTTTCATTAGTTTTATTTTATTTGTTTGAAAAAAAGGCTTTGGACATTCTTTGATGAAGTTCCAAATTACTCAGATTGTGTGTTTTTTGGGTTAAGTGTGTATTTTAATTGTGTAGTTTACATGCGTCCTAAACTTGTCTGGGGACAGGAAAAGAAGAATTGACATGAAAGCTAGGAATTGGGTTTAAAGAAAATGTAACAAGAAAGCTATCCAGGGAAAAATAGTAGTTCAAATTTCAGTTCAAATTTCATCATATTATTAATTCTACCATTTTAAACAAAGTGATAAATTCCTATAATAGAACATGGAAATATAAAGAACATGCCATGAAAATCTTTGCTTCCTGACACTTCAATAGAAAGAGAATCACATAAGCAAAATTCTCAAATGAATGAAAGAATCGTGGCTTCATACCTCAGTTTCAATTCCTTTTATTTTTTTCATTGTTCAGATTTCAACTCCAAACCTTCAGTAGTATACACACGTATAGGAAACCAAATAGATAGAATACATTAGGCCACAAGATATTATTCCTTGAAATTTTATGATAATCATCACTAACATAATAAAATTACTTACATTTAATTAATATGTTAGTTATATGACCTATAGCCAATTTGATTGGTTATATTTTGAATATAATATTTCATGTAATGAATACTTTATTATTAATAAAAAGCATTTATTTATCTTTTATATTCTATTGTTTGAATTTTGGTAAAAGACAAAGTCTAAGAGACAATACTGCTTTGCAAAATAAATTATAATGTGGTTATAATTATGAGTTTATATTTGTATTGAAGCAATGTCTCTAAATATTCCTGGTCAATATTCCCCTCATTTTTAGACAATGATTAGAGCTGTTAAGACTGGTACATATTATGTTCTTTCCTTAGGGAAACAACTATTTTCATAAGCTGAGATATATGTGATATCTAGAACTAATATGTAGGTACTTATTATTTAAATAAGTCCACTGAATTGACCGCATGAGAATTTCATATGTAGAGTTATCCGTGTCTATGAGATACTCGAGTGATGATTGTATAAGTGATCTTTTAACTTGAAATTACTAAACTATCTTGTATGTGGATAACTATGTTTTAATTCTTTGTTCATATTATTCATTTATGAATAGTAAGCAATGATTTTTTGGACATAATAGGAACTGTATGGAGATACTTGTATAATTAAGAAAGGATTCATCACCCTAGGTAAATAAAAAAAAAAAATGTTCTAATTATTCTCTACTAGTATTGATTAAGAAATCATTGCGCAAGGTAAAATGAAATTGGCAAATTAGATTTGAAATTTCATTCAAAGGATCAATAGCTAAGATTAAGAGAATTAATATGATTTAGTAAAGCAGACACACACCATGCCTAATTACTAAATTAGAACATTAATCACGAAGATATATTAATTACACTGATAAATCATGCGCTAAAAGATTAAGTCAAACCAATTTAACTTTCCAAATATTTAGGTAGTCTTGACATGTTGTTAGACAATGTACTTAACCTTCAAATATTAATTAATTAATTAATTAAATTTATATTTGTTGCCAACATATTTGGAACTTAGAAGGTCACACATCTAAGAATGGGTATGAGAAAGTGAAAAAGAGAAGTCGAATCAAGTATGACTTGTTTACAAATTAGTTTTGGGACATTAAGGGCAAAATTATAATTTATATTTAATTACAATTTTACCTAAATTATTAAGTATTGACTTAATTGATTTATGTCTAAAAATTTATTAAGATAAATTTTAGATTAAATAAATCTAATATTTTAATTATGTATTATTTATTTAAATAGTTAAATAAATAAATAAAATTGATTAAATTGAAAATTCTATTACTATATGTATTATGATTTATTTATTTAAATTGTTTAAATAAATAAATAGGCACATATATATTTTAGTTGTAATTTATTTATTTAAAAGGTTTAAATAAATAATTATAATTAATTTATATATGACCTATGGTTTTCATACATAACGTTTAAGATACAATCAAAAAGAAGTTGTTGATGATAGCCACAAATATAAACATAGAGCGTAAGATAGCTAGCACCATCATACACTCTAACCTCTTAACCCTCTAAAATAATTTTAGAGTTTTTTAATTATCCATTCGTGTGGATACTACTAGGAACCGAACATCTGGACGGCTTATGGTTTGCGACAACCTAATCACATAGGTTGAAATTTTGAAGAATCTGCAAAAAAGGTATTTTTCTAAATAATTTTTTTATTACTTTAATCGTTTAAACGGATCCCTATTGGCATAATTAATTTGTTTTAATTATATTATTCCGCTGCGTATTATTGATAATCTCACCTAACATAACAAATATGAATAAAGTATCTTGGCAAAACAAATTAAAGGGAATCAAAATGGCAAACAAGTCCTTCGATTAATTAATTATCAAAATTAGGTCATACGAGACCAAAATCATAAAGCCACCAAAAACAAAAACATGGAAAATGGAATTAGCATCTTTCATTTGTCAAATTAATCAGCTAAATAGAATTAAAAAGGGTAAAGATTAAAGAAAATGGAAAATCCTAACATTGAAAGAACCCACTTTAAGCTTTCCCATTAAAATAAATGGGAATACAAATTCTTTTAAGCAAATTGAAAATGAAAAAAATTAAGTATGCCAGAAAATTTTGGATAGATAATTCAAAATAAAAAAGCAACAGAACTGCACAATATCCTTAGCTTTATTTCGTTTCCTAGCAATCTCTCGTTCACTTTCTAGAGATGGTAGTTATGTCCCTATTAATTATTATTATTTTTTTTAATTTTGGTTGCTCTACATCTCCTTAGGCTATAGACTTAGAATTGATTTTCATGTACACGAATAGTTTGGTTAGAACAGGGAAACGATACCACCAGGCTCGGATACCATGAGGACACATCAACTTAGAAGATTCTCTAACAAGTTGGTAAACACAACTGTATTTTTTTTCCCTTCACTTTCACGGAGCAATGACTTAAGAGACACTTTATTTTTTACTTTGCTAAGAAAAGAGAGAAGCAAAATACTTTTTGAACACCTGCTCAAGAAAATGACACAAAAACAGCAGCAAATCAACTTTTATGACCTTCATGTCTTAGAAAACAGGCCTGACACAGTTTCTTTCTGGGAACAACAATGTTCTCAGCCTATCAATCATCTCTAACAAACAAGTGCGTAGTGAAAGTTGGGACCATGAATCCATGATGACCTTCATATTTATAAAATCTCACCCTCAATTCTAAGCCAAAGAAAAAGATCTATTTAGGCCATGGCTATATTTGTCAAGGTTCATACTATTAAAGAACCTCATTGGCATTTATTCATACTGAAAGAGTATTTTTGGGCAAATTTATGAACTGAGGTAAAAACCCAAGTCCAATAACAGAAGGATATTTCAGAAACAAAGGGAAAAATAAATTGAAGCTATACTATAGACAAAATCAAGTCAGGTTATGCATTTGTCAGTATCACTGTCAAAACAAGCTGTCCCGACTAGCCCGGCCAGCCTGCGCAGACTTGATTCCAAAACAGGGCGAGCAAAAAAAGCTCATTAAAAAAATGGGCCCCTAATAATTAGGCTCGGCTCGGCCTGCAGCGGGCCTGCAGACCCTAACATGGCAGTTAGACCTCATGCCCTGTCTAAATTGTACATTACTGAGCAAGCATATACAAAAATAAAAAGAACAGTTACACATAATTTTCTCCCATGGTACTAAACCATTAAAAATATTCTACTAGAAAGGTTCGCCAGGCCAACTCGACATATAGAAACTAAATTTTAAAAATCAGTTATTCACATTATTCAAAGAAACTAATTTTACTTTTAACCTAAACAATATAATAAAAATAGGATAAAAGTTTTTTTTTTTTTTTTTTTTTTTATCTCGATAGGCATTTAACAACAAAAAGTATAATTTTTTTTTTTGAAAGGACTAATTTACTCAATGATTGCAAACCTTCCACATATTTTTTTTTTTTTTTTTTTGAAAATCGACAACTATATAATTAGTTTCACCAAACTACAAAAATATATAATTTCATCAAATACAAGAATGAAATAGTAATTTTTTTAATTATTATTAATAATTTCAATTAACAAAAATATAACAATAATTTTATAGTTATATTCAAAACATTCATATATCAATATACTAATATCAATTTTTAAGCTATATAAGAAAGGAAAAAAGAAAAAGTAAAGCCAAAACGGACAATCTATGTAAAAAAACGGACAGTCCTAAGGCCCGTTCCACCCGTCCCGTGCGGACCTTGATTAAAAAAATAGGCCGAGTAAAAAAGCTCATTTTCAATTATTTTGTTTAAATCCGCAACAATTACAGGTGATCCAGGGTTGTAGGCGGGCTTAGGAGGGTTTCGACAATACTACTTCTCAATTTTCTATACATCTCTAATAGATATAGCAAATAAACTTATGATTGCAAAAAAGCACATGTTAATGATTTCACTACCAAACCCTAACTAATCAATTAGGTGAGCAAAGCAATCAAAACTTGAAAAATTTAAAACATACAACAATGGGAGCATTCAGAAACTAAAAATAGAAAATAAAAACTAAGAACAAATATGAAGAATTCTTACTTTTAACAAATCATAGAGCCAACAAAAGAAGGATCACCCAATCTACAATTGTCTATAAGAAATGGCTAGGGCTAAGAAGTGATTAAGAAAAAAAAACCTTAAATTTTTTATTAAAAGAAAAGCTTAACGAGTTTACTAAGGAAAAAAAAAAAATCAATCAAAATACCTCAAGTGTTGACAGTGAGAAGAATGTGAAGCTACCGATGGGGCTGACGGGGGGATAGCCATGACTTTGGTTGGATTAATCGAAGGCGGTGAAGTAGTATTTTATAGAGAGAGAGGGATGACCATAGATGCCAAAAGAAAGTTAGGTTTTATTTATTTTAGTTAGAGACCATTTCCATTTGGTTGCTACATTTTTTAATTCAAATTTTTACAGTTCGGTCGCTAACAAGTCACAAAATCAGTTTGCTATTTCTCATGCCAAAAATTTCTGTGAACTTTAGCGACCGATATGAAATTGGTCTTTATTCAATTTCACAAATGGTCACAACTTTGAATCAAAATAATCACAACAATTATGTTATTTTTCCATTTATTTTGATCGTAGTCAGTCTCTAAACGGTCGCTATTTTAATAATTTTAGTGATTGAAAATAATCGGTAGCAATTTAGCATCTTATATTGATGGAGCATCGATTCTTCCTATTCACTACATCTATCACACACCACTTCCACCTTCCGCTTAACCAGCTCATTTTTAGAAGGGAGTTGATTTTGGCAAGCACGATATATGAAGTGCTTAATCTTTAGTGGAATTCGAAGCTTCAACACCTTCTTCCAGAAATCATTATTAGGTGCAACTGAAGGAAATTACAATATCATAATAAATAAGAGAGTTCAATGAAACATCATCTGCAGTTTTAACCAGGAAGAATCCATTTCGAGTAGCTGGCAAGCAACGGTGGAGCTAGACTTTAGAATTTGGGCAACCCAAAAAAATTTTACAAAAGTTAGGGGGACCAAAATGAAGAAAAAAATTTTTATACTAATTTATAAGGCAAATTTTAAAAAAATTTTGGAGTTTGGGGGGGCCCGGGCTCCCCCCAGTCCCCCTCCCTCCGCCCCTACTAGCAAGGTTAACACGTCTAAGTTTCTTCTAGAGAATATAGGTGTATTACAGATCTCAACAACTTCATAAGGAATAAAATAAAGAAATAAGTTGAGAATCCCATGTTCCCGTATCAACATCTATAAGGTCGGTCACTGTTGCATTAATGCCCAAAATTGTTAGAGGAGAATGAACACAAAATTTTGGTTGCCTAGGTAACCAATTGTCCCACCAAATCCGGATATCTTGCTCGTCGTCAACCAACCACCAAGAGCCTTTTCAAATAATCCATCGAGCTTCCATCAAACTCTGCCAAGTGAAACTAAGTCGCTGACACGTTCTTGCCTCTGAAAGAGCTATTTGGGTCTAGATTCCAAAAAATGAGCCAATAGAGGAGACTCATCAGTAGCTAGTCTCCAACATTGTCTAGACAACATTAATAGATTAAAATAGTGTAAATTCCGGAAACCCAAGCAACCTTCAATTCTCAACAAGCAAAGCTTCTTCTATTGAGCCTAGTGAATCTTTCTTTCATGCATTTCTGTCATGTAATTCCCCAAAAATTTAAGGATCTTAAAAATAATGGTATCTTACCAGTTTATGAATGGTACCGCCTGAGAGGGAAATAATATTTTATTGGACCTGAGAATGATACTAATAATAATTAATATTTATGGAGTTTATTTAGATTATATATGATTAGTCTTGATTAATTTAGAATTAATTATAAATTTGGTGTCTCAACTTCCTAAAATTTTCTATTTGGTGTCTCAACAGAAAACGTTTGCAATTAGGTGCCTAAACTCATTAAAAATTTTCAATCAAGTGTCGTCTGCTTACTTGGCTTGCCAGCATTACAAATAAAAAATGTGATGTTATGCCATGGTGGAAATATTGCTTACATGTAAAAAAATGCTGACGTGGTAGTATGTTCAATTTGATGAGTAAAACCTTTCGTGCTTTCTTCCTTGACTTGGCCGTCCTACCCTAAGGTGGTGAGGTTGTGTTTTTCTTCTTTTTATTTGATGAGAATCCTATTAAACTAATGTTGGGTATATGTTTGATTTGTGGTAAAATTATCTTGCTAGAATTCCTAAGTTTGGTAATTTTTCTATGATCTAACTTGATGAAAATTTGGGGTTTTTGACTACTAAGCATGAAATTTGATGAAGTAATTATATAAATGTGTTATTGGGGCTATTTGAAGAGTGTTAGCATGTTTAAATGAGAAAGGAAAACTTCCCTTCCTTTTCCTCCATCTTTGGACGAACCATGTATTGGCCTTGACCTAAGTTTTCTTGATTTTATTTAGATGATTCTCTTCTTAAGTTATCATTAAATATGTCGTTAAAGTGTGAAATTTATACCATGCATGAATTCTTAAGAAAATAGAGTTCCTATAACATAAAGGTTGGGGATGTTATGTATTTGCTTGTAATTGAATAAAGTGAGGATTTGAATGAGCCATTGGTAGTATGAAAAGCATGTTAGGTTGGCTTGCTTATGAAAAACCTTCTTGATGGTTTTCCTATGTGTGATCAAACCTAGGGAAAGTAGCTGCCTTAGAGTCTTTTATGATTTTAGTGAATAATTATTTCTTGTTAATGATATCTGTCATATGTTTAAATTGGGTAGCAAAATTTCTTTTGAATCTTAAGAAATGAAAATTTTCCTATGACTTGAAACACATGAATTTTTAGAGCATTGCATGAGCCTTCGCATGCTTTATATGTGGTTATACTTCTTTAAGTATGATAAGCATTTCAATGCGAGTTAAATGAGAAGAAGAAAGTTTTTATGATAAAAATTATATATGTTACATGTATTTTCCTATGAGTTGAAAAATTGGAATCTTGAGAAACTATTTTAGTTATTGCATGCTTAGAGTTTAGTTATGCTCCTAAGTATATAACTAAGGCTTTGGTTTATTTAAATGTAAAAGAAGAATTGATTTCGTGATTTTCGGTCATATAAATCATATAACTTTTTCTATGAGTTTACTTGAAGTACTTGGGATGAGTATTATGATTTTGCATTTGAAAAATAGCTAATTTGATTTAAGTTATGTTTTCTAAACTTTTTGATTAAGGGAAAAGCCAAATTCTTTAAGTACTGTGTTTTTTCATAAAAAGGGATTTTTGGAGACAAGCCTTAAAAGTAGGATTTTGACCATTTGAGATGAATTCTTGTGTGATGAATGTTCTCTTATGCTATATGTGGTTTATGCACGAAATTAGTATGCTTGAATAGGTGAGAATATTACTTTTGGGTGGAACCTCACTAGGCTAAACCATAGAGGAAAAGATATGCTTGTGAATTCCTAGCCTTTAATTGTCAATTCTGATTCTCTAATGATGCTTAGAATGTATTTAAAACCTGGCATTGATATCGCTTTTAGATAATAAGAAATAACAATTTCCTATGACTTGAACCATAGGAATTTTCGGAAATGCCTACGAGTTGATGCATGCTTTAAGTTTAAACATGTTTCTTTGAGTATGATGAGTAGTTTGAATGAGTTGAATGAGGAAAAGGAAGCTTGAGTGTTAGAAATGACACATGTGACTTGAAACTTCCTATGACTTAAAAATGTTAAGACTTTGAATAATTGTTCAAGTATATACATGCCTTAGTATAATTATGTTTCTTTAAGTATATGGGATGTTGTGAGTGAATTGTATATGAACTATGTAGCTTGCATGATGAGAATCACATTTATGTCTTATGATTTCCTATGACATAAAATGTTGGACTTCTGAGTAAATGCCAAGATATTTGCATGCTTAGCATATAATCATACTTCCATAGGTATAATGAATGTAAGGTTGAATTATACGAGGAATGCATGACTTGAATGTTGAGAGTAACCATTATGCCATGAAATTTCCTATGACAAGACTTTATGATAAAATATTTGCTTTATAACTTTAATGAGTATTATGCTAACAACCTTTTATGAAATGGTTTATATATGATGGAAGTAAGGTTTTTAAGTGAATATATAATTTAAAGAAAGAAAGTAAAATTTTGAGCTCTTATATTACTTAGTGTGAATTTGATACTTGATTAAGATTGATTATGTTTCTAAGCATGCTCTGCATGTTCATGCAACTCTGATTATGTGGATATAGCAATAATCATATGATTGGCACGTAGGTGCCCTTTGTATGAGTGGACGCACTCTATTTGCTTATGTTGGCTTTTAAATGCTCTGCCTCTATTGGACTATTTATAGCCCTCTGTTTTTGATTGGATTTTATAGCCCTATGTTTATGCTAATATTATCTTCTTCATATTTTGCTAAGTGCATATGATATCTACAAGTTAAAAATGAAAGAAAATGATTTAATAAGAAAATACTATGTAATAAACGTACTTATAAGTCTATATGTCATGCTTTTGATATGAGTGCCTAGATTTTGTCTATTTATGTATTATGTGACACCCACTATCCAGTCTCGTGAGACCAGATGACTGATGTCACATTCAGTGCTAGAGGCACCATCCTAACTAATATATAAATCATATTATTCAGATTATGAATTAGAAGTGATTAAGATTCACAAGTTTAGCAAGTAAATTTTTTTTTTTTTTGAAAATGATTTGGGAAAATCCTACAGAAAAACTGCAGGAGTTTCCCCTAAAAACTGAGCTTGCAAAACATGTGAACATAAAACACTTCCAATTTAAAACTCCAAGCCCCATCAAACTCCAATAATCAACACAACACAAACAACACTTCTATAACTTCATAACCATGTAATTCCTCATTAGCATCATAATAATCATCAAACTAAATGCAAATATTTATATATCAAGTCCTAATAATCTAACCATGCCAAACTAACTTAGAAAATATTTTATATCCAATCATTAAATAAGTCCAATG
Source organism: Jatropha curcas (assembly GCF_041381405.1). Classification (NCBI taxonomy): domain Eukaryota; kingdom Viridiplantae; phylum Streptophyta; class Magnoliopsida; order Malpighiales; family Euphorbiaceae; genus Jatropha; species Jatropha curcas. The sequence continues at coordinate 12,650,546 of NC_143159.1, forward strand.
CTTAACTACAAATACATATACCAAAATAATTTAAAATAATATGCTTAAGTTATAGCTCCAATAACATAATCTCCAAATAAATAATAATTATACATGCCATAATTCTTAATTACATAAAACTAATTCTACCACTACCAAAAATAATCTCTTCTGCTCTGATGCCACTCCTTTGGTTTCCGAGCAGCAACCACGGTCTTCAACCTACGTGTGGTAAAAATCAATGTGCTGAGTATAAAACTCAGTGGTGTTCAAAAATCACATACTTACCAATGTTGCAATGGTAACATACTTAAAACATTAATTTTAAGAGAATTTCATTTTATATATATAAAAAATATTTGGATAACAAAGCATGATTTCACATTCATAGCACATAATTTCATATTTTACTTACAAATCATTAGCAATCATAATTATCATCATGTCACATCATATATTAATTACCCTTGATGTTTATTTCACCCTTAAGCATACTTTTCATTTTAACTCCAAATTCCCCCATTAACATGCTTTAAAGATTTAATTAATAACATAGTCACACATATTCGAAAAATAAAGATCATATGATAAACTAAGATCAAATATATAACATAATCTTATTAATTAAATTTAATTTAATGAAAATATTTTTCTTAAATGGTTCTCATACACTTTGGAGAAGATGAAGCGGATAAGATTTCATAATTTATTCATAAAAGCCTTATATGCCAACATAATCATAGGGACTTCAAGAGCCTATTATAACATATGGAGTGCGTCCGCTCTAACATAAGGCACCCATGTACCTAGCATATGGTAATAACTTCATTTCATAATGGCATCTAATGCCGAGCATGCTCATCTTACATAATAAATCAAATCACACATCAAATTCACATCAAGTATATTAGAGCCCCAAAAAATAGCTTTATAAATTCATAACACTTCTCATAAAACTTATTATTATTTTTTTTTTTAGTTTTCTTGAAATCATAATGTAAGCTTAGTTTAGAATTCAAGTAATTCATGAAAATTCCATCCTTAAGCATAATTGCTTATCATAGAAAATTCTTATCATAAAAATCACTTATATCATTTAAAACATATATCAATCAAAAGATTCCATTTAAAGCATCCTTTAGATACATGTGAGCATATCCATATGTCAAACATGCATGCTTTGATGCAAATTCTCAATATTTTCATAATTCAAGACATAGGAAATTTCTCATTCCTCAAGGTATAATATGAGCATTTGATCTATGCTTAACACACATATTATTTATCATATAATTAAAGCATATTATCATTTGAAAGCATGTTATTATTGAAGGAGATAACTTTTCCTATGTTATGGCATAAGTAGGAAAAAGTCTCATAATTGACTTACTTAGGCAAATCAATTCTCCAACCATTCTAATATCATGCATTTAGTCTTAATAGCATATTTATAACATTATTTCACCTCATTAGATCTTAACATGCCGAATCCTTAAATTTTAGCTTACTTTAGTCATAGAAAAATTATGAAAGACAAAAGAAACAAGGTAGAAATTTCTACCACATGCCAAATACTCATCAAGCATCATTTTAAGAGCATAAGCAAGCAAAGAAAACAAGAAAAACTTAAGGCCCTTTTCCTTAAGTAGGTTCGGCCTCTCTTGGATGGAGAAGGAGGAAATGTTTTCCTCTTCAATCAAACACATATTCATGCTTAGAAATTACCCAAGAGCATATTTATTCAATCAAAGTTCAACAATTCAAATATTTCATACAAAATTCTCAATTTTCACATAATAGCATAAATTCTCAAAATCAAAAATTGAAAGAGGAAAAGTGTATTTATGAACACTAACTTCAAAATCAAGCTTTAACAAGCTTAGAAAACCTTACATCTTTGCTTTCCCCTTGTCATAGGTGGAGGGTTCACCCACCTCTAAACAATGTAGCGAAAACTGTTGAATAAACTTTAATATAGCATAGATCTATTGTTCATAGAATTTGTTTGACAAGAATATACAATAATCGGAAGCGTACCTTGATCCATAACGGCAGATCTATGTTATGGGTTACCTCGTTGGGACAATTCGATTCTCACTATAACAGCAGATCTACGTTTCTTCACTCTGGCCTTTTGTCCGTAAGTGCTCTCTTAATGGTTAGAGAATAATCAACAGCTGCGGGAGTTTCTTTTATGAGCTCTCTCAAACAAACTATTTCCGTATGTGTTTGAGGGAGCCGTCACATTCTCTTGTTTCTGTGTTAACCCTAATCTGTTGATTCCTTTATCTTTTATAAGGCAGAGGAAGGGTATTAAAACCCTAACTGGCTCTTATCCATTAAGCCCAATAACCATCATCTTGGGCCACCTTAATTAGAACCAGCCCTTTAATCACATGGGCCACATACAGATTATTAAAATAATCTAACAATCTCCCACTTGGCCCATGTGCATTTCTTGAGTCTATCATGTTTACCTTAATTTGAACCAAGATGATCGGATTATGGCGGTCACAAGTCATTGAACGACATGATTCCTTCCATATATCACAGACCACTTCAATTCATAAAACTTTAGTGGAGAAACTATTCAACAATCAATACATTGTTACAATCAACTATTATTGTTATCTCACTCAAACCATTATTGTATACATCTATAATGTGGATAACACATAAATAAGCAAAACACATCTTTAATTGAATTCCCAAGTGTCACAATAATATGAGCAAAACAACCATATGTATATATATATATATATACAAGTTTAACCATCATGCTAACAAGGACTTATCTATAATGCCCATCCTATCAACATGGCCAGTGAAGATTTTGGGCGGTAGGCCTTTAGTTAGCGGATCCGTTATCATCAGATCAGTACCGATATGCTCAATTGACACTTTGTGTTTTTGCACTTTTTCTTTCATAGATAGGTACTTCAAATCCATGTGCTTTGCACCCTTAGAGTACCTATCATTTTTAGAGAAGAAGACAGCTGCGGAATTATCACAGAAAATTCTCAACGGTCTAGCTATACTGTCGACAATGCCTAGACCTGAGATAAAGTTCTGCAACCACAATGCATGAACAGTGGCCTCAAAGCATGCCACAAATTCAGCCTCCATTGTGGAAGTAGCAATGACAGACTGCTTTTCACTTTTCCATGATACTGCTCCTCCAGCTAGGAGAAATAAGTAGCCAAATGTAGACTTTCTCGAATCTACACAACCGGCATAGTCTGAATCCGAGTATCCCACCACTTCTAGATGGCTGGACCTTCTATAAGTGAGTATATGATCCTTAGTGCCTTGTAAATACCTAAGTACTTTCTTTGCAGCTTTCCAATGATCCATCCCGGGATTACTTTGATATCGCCCTAACATTCCTACGGCGAAACTTATATCCGGTCGAGTACATGTCTGAACATACATTAAGCTCCCAACCACTGACGCATATGGAATAGACTCCATCTCTTTACGTTCCAAATCATTTTTAGGACATTGCATTTCACTGAACCTATCTCCTTTCTGAATTGAAACTATTCCTGCGGAGCATTTTTCCATTCTGAATCTCTAATACCTTATCAATGTAAGCTCTCTGAGACAATCCTAACACTCCTTGTGATCTATCACGGAATATTTCTATTCCAATCACAAAGGATGCCTCTCTCATATCTTTCATTTCAAAGTTCTTAAAGAGAAAACCCTTTACATCATGCAACAACCCAACATCATTCGCAGCAAGAAGAAGGTCATCAACATATAGGACTAACATAATGAGCTTGCTCCTACTGACCTTCATATAGATACACCGATCAACAGTGTTTTCTATAAAACCATATGAAGTGATGGTATTATTGAACTTAAGATACCATTGACGGGAAGCTTGCTTCAGTCCATATATTGACTTCTTTAACTTACACACCAAATTTTCCTTTCCTGTGGCCACAAATCCCTCTGGTTGGTCCATATATACTTCCTCCTCTAAGTCACCATTAAGAAAGGCTGTCTTTATATCCATTTGGTGAAGCTCTAGATCATAATGAGCCACCAAAGCCAAAATAATTCTTAAAGAGTCTTTTTTGGAAACTGGAGAAAAGGTCTCTTTATAATTAATGCCATCCTTCTGAGTGCAACCTTTAGCAACAAGTCTGGCCTTATATCTTTCAATGTTGCCCTTAGAGTCCCGTTTGGTCTTAAAAACCCATTTACAACCAACTTGTTTTGACCCCTCAGGCAACTCGACTAAATCCTAGACTTGATTGTCACTCATTGATTGCATTTCTTCCTTCATGGCATTAAACCACTTTTCAGAATTATCACATTCCATGGCTTTCTGGAAAGAGACTGGATCCTTATCAATGCTCAATACACATTCATGCTCAAGTGAGTAAACCACATAATCACTAGAAATAGCTGGCCTTCTTTGCCTTTGTGACCTTCGTAATGCTATTTCTTGTGAAACCACTTGATCATTTGTGAATTGTTCATTATTTGCTGGTTCATCATTTATATGGTCATTTTGTGGGTTCGGAATGTTGTTTTGTTGTTCAACCATGTTGTTAAACCTTGATACAACAAGTGGAAGAACAACTGAAGAAGAGACATTAGGAAAATCCATCTGAGTTGGATTTTCAATTTGAATCTCTTGCACATTCACCTTACGTGGTTCATTACTCCCACTAATTTGGCCATTTTCAATAAATCGAGCATTACCAGACTCAATAATTCTCGTACTATGATTAGGACAATAAAATCTGTACCCTTTTGACTTTTCAGGATATCCTATGAAAAATCCACTAACCGTTCTAGCATCAAGTTTCTTTTCATGTGGATTATATATCCTTACTTCTGTTGGGCAACCCCAAACATGAAGATGCCTTAGACTAGGTTTCCTTCCTGTCCACAGTTCATAAGGGGTCTTAGGAACTGCCTTACTAGGAACCCTATTAAGTAAATATGCAGCAGTCTTTAATGCATGCATCCATAATGATAAAGGTACAGTGCAATTATTCAGCATACTCCTAACCATTTCCATAAGAGTAAGATTCGGCCTTTCAGCTACACCATTCTGTTCAGGTGTACCTGGCATTGTGTATTGCGCACAAATGCCATGACTTTCAAGGAACTTTGCAAATGGACCTGGACATTGTCCATTTTCATTCAATTTACCATAATATTCACCACCTCTATCAGATCTCACCACTTTAACCTTTCTATTTAACTGCCTTTCTACCTCATTAATGAATATCTCAAGGATATCCACTGATTGAGTCTTTTCATGCACTAAATATACATAACCATATCGTGAGAAATCATCGATAAAGGCAATAAAATATTTTTCACCACTCCAAGAGGGAACATCAAAAGGGCCACATATATCAGTGTGTATAAGTTCAAGCAATTCACTGCTTCTTGTGGCTGGAGTCTTTAATGTGTGCTTAGTTTGCTTACCTTTAATGCAATCTATACACACGTCCCAGTCAGTAAAATTCAATTGAGGTAAGATTCCACCTTTCACTAACCTCAAAATCCTTTCTTTGGATATGTGACCTAACCTTTGATGCCACAAGAAAGCAGAACATTCATTATGTGCACTACGTTTAATACCTATATTGTGTTCAACATTAAACAGAGATTCAATAAATTCAGCATCAAGATTAAAACGATACAAACTATCAATCAAAGTACCAGAACCAGTTTGTATAATAAAAAAACACCATTACAAATCTTAAAACTGAAACCAATATTATCCAACCTCCCTACAGAAACTAGATTTCTAGCACATTCAGGAACATAGAGACACTTTTCAAGATCCAAATAACAACCAGTGTCTAGGATCAATCTATAAGTCCCAATTCCTTCTATTCGTGCCTTCATTCTGTTTCCCATGAATAGGAACTTTTCAGTTTCGTTTATGGGTTGGATCGAAAGAAATCCCTGTATAATATGAGACACATGAGTAGTTGCACCAGAATCTAACCACCAGGTATTATTAGACACTTCAATAAGATTTGATTCAAAACATACTGAAACATAAAGTATACCTTTCTTTTCAAACCAAATCTTCCTTTTAGGACAGTCCTTCTTAAAGTGACCATTCTTCCTACAGAAGTAGCACTTCAATTCCTTACGGATTTGGCCCTCATTAACCTTCATTGGGGCACTGTCCCTTTTCTTGCCTTTCTTCCCTGATTTGTTCTTGCTGCTACTAGCTCCATTATGAAAAGTGAGATTGATGGAGTGTTCCTTCAATTTCTTTAATCTCCCTTCCTCTTGTATCAACATGGCCTTGATTTCCTGAATGTTCCATTTTTCCTTAAGGGTGTTGTAATTCACCTGGAACTGACCAAACTCAAGAGGAAGTGAGTTAATAATAAATTGAACTAAAAAGGATTCACTCACATCCATTCCCATTGATTTCAGTTTGGCTGCCAAATTCTGCATGTCAGTCACATGATCATGAATGGATTGTGACCAATCAAACTTCTTGGTCGTCAGCTCACTCATCAAGGATCCTACGATGGACTTGTCAGCTATGTCCGATTGGGAGTATTCCTTAATTTTCAGCATATACTCTCTAACATTGTCTATTCTGGGCATTGATGGCTTAACATTTTCAGCCATTGTCATCCTCATTAAGTTCAAGCTTAGCCTGTTAGACCGCTCCCAAGCCTCATAATGAGACTTATCAGCTTCAGTGCTGGTCTTTGTAATGGCTGCTGGCTTTTCAGAGACTAATGCCAGATCCAGGTCCAGAACTCCTAACTGATAATGGATTTGTTCGGACCAATCAGCATAGTTCAATCCATTGAACTTAATCAACCCAGTGCCCATAGCAAACATGTTAAAGGAAGCTGCAACATTACACATATACTCATACGTTAATGCTTTGAGTAAACATAAAATGGATTCAAACAAATAACAACTTTAATTATGCATCTAGATTCACCTTTGGGTAATATTTAAATGCATAGCTTTAATTAATAATGATGCCAAGAAGAAAAATACTTTAATAGACTTTCATTGTGGAGCAACTTGCGAGCCTTTATGCAAGTCAGAGAGAAGCACGCCCGTGCTCATTGCAGCACGCCCGTGCTCCTTTCTGCTATCCAGTTACTTTTTTTTTTATTCCATTCAACTATTCAATAATGCTCCATACAATATGCATGTTATCTTTGGATATACATTCATATTAATTCGTACAATGATAAGTCTCTTTAATGCCATTGATTATAATTAATGGTCTACCTTTGGGTAACCTAACAAATTATAATCAACGAGCTCAATTGTTCAATTTTCACTTTCATGTCATATAACGACATCACACAAATATGAACAGTTGAAAACTGCATAATCAATGTCTAAAACAATCCAAACAAGGCCACTTTGGTGACTAACAAGTTTTCCATTCATTAAACATTGATTTATGCAAAACTTTTATGAAATTAAATTAATATCTCAAAACTTTAACGACATAACCCAATAATATGTCATAACCATTCTCTATAAATAATAACAAAATAATTTATAAAGCATAAAGAAAACAAACAGTTTTCAAATTTCTATAATTTTGGCTTCGCTTATACCATATAAATCAATTTCACCATACGAAATTAATTTTCATTAATTAAGCCAAACAAAACGCTATCATACAAATCTAGAACAGGTACAGGCTCTGATACCACATGTTGAATAAACTTTAATATAGCCCAGATCTATTGTTCATAGAATTTATTTGACAAGAATATACAATAATCGGAAGCGTATCTTGATCCATAACGGCAGATCTATGTTATGGGTTACCTCGTTGAGACAATTCGATTCTCACCGTAACAGCAAATCTACGTTTCTTCACTCTGGCCTTTTGTCCGTAAGTGCTCTCTTAATGGTCAGAGAATAATCAACAGCTGCAGGAGTTTCTTTTATGAGCTCTCTCAAACAAACTATTTCCATATGTGTTTGAGGGAGCCGTCACACTCTCTTGTTTCTGTGTTAACCCTAATCTGTTGATTCCTTTATCTTTTATAAGGCAGAGGAAGGGTATTAAAACCCTAACTGGCTCTTATCCATTAAGCCCAATAACCATCATCTTGGGCCACCTTAATTAGAACCAGCCCTTTAATCACATGGGCCACATACAGATTATTAAAATAATCTAACAAAAACCCCATATCAAAAAAAGAAAACAAAGAAAGAAAGGGAGATGGAGCATGTATGAGCAAGATGATGCAAAAACCTCAAATTAACTCTTAGAAATCAAAATCTTAACTTACTTGACATAGTAGAGAAATCACAATTTCTTTAATTCTACCAGAAAAAATCACCTCCTAAGCTCTAATTCTCCAAGATTAATCACTTACTCAAAGTTTAATAGAGTGAAATTTGTGTGTTTAGTAAGTAGGAAATGAAAAAAAATGGAGAGAAGGAGAGGAAGAAGAGGATGCCTGAAAGAGAGAAGAAGAGAAGAAGAAGAAAAATGGTTGCTAGATGAATAAGTGTTGATTTTTATAAGTCATTAAGGTCAATTTGGTCATTTTCACTACTTCCTTAAAAAGTTATAATTGGATGGTTAAGATTAAGTCAATGGTAATGTAATCCAATGGCTAAAAATATTCTCCAATCAATTTCCCTTCAAATATTATTTATCTCTACAAAATTCTTAAATTTACTCCGTAAAAATAATTTCTCAAATTTCTTAATTAATAAAACACCATAATTCACTATTCACTAATTATCTAAATTCTTCAAATAAATTCATCACTTATTTTCTATCCATAAAAATCATGTATGCATGCTCCAAAAATATTAAATAAAATATAAAATATAAATAGTAATTTTTTCGGACAGAAATAATACCGATTCTCGGACCAGTGATGCTATTCACAAACCGGTAAATTACTGTTTCAAGCACAGAAAAACAGGGCGTTACATATTAAGTGCTTTTACAAGTTAATATCTCATGCATTTAGTTTATAAGTATGTATTCATGCTTTAAATGACGACATATGACTTGAACACGAGAACTTATGATTTGTCATGTGAAATTTTTGCTTATGCATGATTAGTACCTTAACTGATGGTATGATTATATGTTGTCATCACAATATTAGATGCATGAGATTATTGAACACCACTGAGTTTTATACTCAGCGCCTCGATATTTATCACGTGCAAGTTGTAGACTTAAGCGTGTTGTTTGGAGTTCAGATCCAATTTTAGAGCCAAAGATTTCATGTTGGTGGATACAACTTATTCTGTTTTATTTATGTATTATATATGGCATGTAAATTTGAATTATTGGAGATTATATTTGATAAGAAATTTATGTATTAACTTAAGTATTTAGAAGATTATGTATTATGATTTAGAGTCTTTTATGATGAATTTATATTATTATATATTATAGATTTCAGTTAAGAATGTTGTATGGAATCATGTGTTGGATATTCCATAAGACTTTATGTTGATTATGAATGACTATTAGAGCTTTATGATAGAGATTTGAGAATTGAAGTTGATGACGTTGGAGTTGTGTGTATAAATGTTTTTTGTTTTCACAGGTTTAAGTTAAGTCCATTTTTTAGGAGAAACTCTTGTTGTTTCTCTGCAAGATTTGTCAAATCATTTTTTTAAGTTAAATCATGGACTTTCTAGACTTGTGAGACTAAAAGAAAAAATATATAAATGAGTAAAATCAGCAATGACAATGTGAAAAAAAAATAGTAATAAAAAATTATATTTTGACATTATTTAATTCTCCTTTTAGCTATTCTAATATTTTTAGATTTGATTTTTGATCAATCTGGGAGCATCGACATTCAAGCACATCAAGATTAGGGATGGAAGTAGAGTTGATATATGGAAAATTTACACTAACCGCACTCAAACCTACTTAAAAGTTCTGATACTTATGACCTTATACTCATTTAAAATTTTAATACCTGCAGATATGCCATACCTTTTTAATTAATAAACTCACTTTAAATGGATTGGAGTGAATTGAGTATAAAAATCCATTCCGTCTATATATACAGTACCTCACCAAAATTCATTATAGTAAAAATTAATTATTGATATTGCAAAGTTAAAAACTGAAATATTATAGTAATTTTCTATTCATAAATTAAAAATTGATTATAATATCATCAACATAAAATATCATGATCTTCAGAATCTTCTTCAAAATTAATTTTTGATGTTTAATTAAACATTCAACATCTATCAATAAGACAATTCGAAAAAGTTAAGACAAATACAATATAATATTATATTTTATGCTAATAAATATAGGTGTATTAAATAATAATATGTAAAATATAAAAATAAAAAAACTTATATTCATCTTAGCCTTAGAAGGCCACAATGAAAATAAATGGTAAAACTAGAAAGAGATAATTATGAATAAAAGATAATGTTGAAAATTCTAATAGTTTAATATATTTTTTTTTAAGTAATTGATTTTTTCATATTTGAATTAACGTTTGGAGTTTTTGTGTTTGAACTTAATTTATTCTCGTTTAGTAAAAATATCGAGCCAATATACTTAATTTTTTTTTGAAGAAATCAAACTAGGAATTTCATTAAGAGAAAACTGTATACAGATGTAAGATACAGATCAATATGCTTCTATATTTTTGCATAGGAAGTCTAATAATAACAAAGAATAAAAAGACACAATCTTGATTTGAAGTATTTGATTGAGTTGACAGAGCATAATATTTGTATCATCGGCGATGCTTGCTCCACTTGGTGACTATTTATGGCTGCTGTTCGACTTGATGGTCTTTCTGCAAATCCGATCTGATTACCTTCAAATTTCTCCTAGGGATATGCCCTTATTTCTCCATAACTATTTAAATAACAAAAGACGCTAACAAAATCACCATAATGGTGATAACAATAACTCAAAATTATATCTAAGAACAAAATCTCAATATATGGGCAACAACAAATCCTTATAATTAGGCGTAATAACTCAGATCTGTACCCAGAACTAAGGACTATTTGCAAAAATAAACAAAACAAAAAAAAAAAAAGGTGACCACAGGTGGCCGTCCCCGAAAGAAGAAAAAATAGTTTTTAAATTTTAGGTTTGGGAGAGAAAGAGAGAGCGGGTAGGTTATCAAACAGTATTTTGATCAATATACTTAATTTTAACTTGAATTGTATTATATTAAATATTCATAAATTATGTGATGAGTTTTATAGCGTATACTTGCAATTTTAAACTCACACTCAACGTAAACTCGTCATGAATACTTGCTTTAATATGTCATATCCATCTCAAACGTATTCAAACATGTTTTAAATGGATTTTTACAATTTGAATGCCTAGGAAGACTCGCATAATTTTCATTCCTCGTCGGGCTAAATCATTAAAAATCTAAAGTTTATGAGTAGTTTTAATTATATCCTAAATTCAATTTTTTTTTTCTCCTAATATCATGAACTTCAATTTTAATTACAATAACATTCTGATTTCAAATTATAAAATATTATTTTTATTGGACCTATGCTCTTTCTCTCATGATTAGGTTAACCAAAAACTCATCATTTAATAACACCCTAACTAATATAGGTTGCGGATTTAAATTTATAAAAAACCAAGTAAAATAATAAATTTTACTTAGTTATAATTATAAAATATTAGTTTAGATTTTTATTTTGCCATTTTTAAGCATGTGATTTTAGTGAGGGCGTATTAAAATTATACTTTAGTTAGATATCTTATAAAATAAATGTTATTCATTATGGCGTAATTTTATTTTTAAAGAATCATTACTTGTTTTATTATATGAATAAATAAAAAATATTTTATTTTAAGATGAATATATTAATTTTTTAATATTATAAGTACTTATTTATTTATAAATATTGGTGAGATTAATGTGACCATGAGAAAGAATATGGATTTCATAAAAATTATATTTTATTTATTAAATTGAGTACAGTTTGAAATTAGGATTCTATTATAACTAAAATTGAAGTTTAAGATACTAATTTCCGTTTGTTTCGGTAAAATAACTTGTAGGAAAATAACTTGCTGAAAAATATTTTTCATGAAAAATATTTTCTTGAATAATATTTTTTAAATGACTTATTTTCCATTGCTTAGTTATAATGTTGAAAATTAGTTAAAAATATTAAAGTTTATCTCATAAGACCATAAAAATATTAATTTAGAAAATTTAAAATTTTAAAATTTTTTGTTAAATATGAGAAGAATGCAAGAAAAAAATGTAAATTAAGAAAGCTACCGGTGGTCGGTAATGGTGATCGGCGATAGTGATTACGACGATTAATAAATTAAAAAAAATGGATTTATAAGGTTTGTTAATAACTGAAAAATATTTTACTTTCTTAAAAATAAAAAGTCTCTTGAAAAATTACTTAATTTTCTTTTGATCCGGAAAATATTTTCGTTTATTTATTTTTTTAAATATTCTAAATAATAGAAAATTATAAAAAATATATTCCTGTAAATTATTTGACCGAATCAAACGGAGAGAAAAAGAATATTGAATTTACGGTAGAATTAAACTAGTCGCAAACTTTTGACGTTTGTCTTAACGATTTAGTCTCCTAATCAAAACCTTCACTTATTTTCAACTCTATCAATTGCAATGTCGTGTCAGTAGTAATAACTACGTGGCAAAACCTGTGACCACGTGTCACCAACCTCTCCTACGTACCTTGCAAAGAACACCAACCCTTTACATGCACGAATGGACAGGCCAACGGTGCTATGGTGATGTCTCCACCTATGCACTAGATTAATAAAATTTAATATTTTTTTAAATGAGAATATTTCTGGGCATATATTTAAAAAAAAATAATAAAATTAACATATTTTTACAAAATTATGCATTCGATTTACTTGGTGTATGAGTTGGTCATACACCGGGTAGTCTACGTTAAGTTTCTTTCCTATAAAAAGGAATGCAAAGCAAAAGTTCGCTCGTTGTTATAGACAAACAAATAGTTGGCTTTTTCTGAGAAAAAACGATGTCGCTTGGGCCATGGTTAGGCGGTTGGGGTTGGGGGCGCGGGGGGGACTGGTCCTCCACTGATATGTGGGACCCGTGGAGCGGTGGCTGGGGGCAGATCGACGGTGGTTTTCATTAAATTTAAACTGAGCGAGTGCGAGCTAGATCTAGTTTAAACGTTATTCAACATAAAACGTTAGATTTTTAATTTAAAAGATAACGCTTGACCCCAGTTTTGTAATTTAAAAAAAAAAAAAATTTATAGCTCGTTGACATTATTAGCTCGATGAGAAGGTGTTCATTAAATTTATGAAATAAATCCTTGTAAAGGTTTCCTAAGGTTCAAATTGAATCTGAATAGCTCATATTTGATACGTGTTTTTAAAATTTTTTAAAGTTGCCTTTTTAAATAATCCAGTGGAAAAAAAATCAATGAAATTAATAAGCCAACTTAATTTTTAATAACATAAAATGTTATAGGTTGTGCAATGAAACAAAAAGAAGCAAATGTTATAGGTTGTGCAATAGGGGTTTGTGCACTACTTTCACCTGCATGCGAACTAGCAAGAACCGTACTGTCTAAGTTACATGGGCTGTTTAATGAGCGCAGGGGCAAGGAAAGAGGAGGTGAAAGTGCAGGTGGAAGAAGGCAACATAGTGCAAATAACTGGGGAGAAAGTGAAGGAAGAGGAAGAGAAGAATGACAGATGGTATCGCGTGGAGCGTAGGCGAGGCGGCTTCATTTAGGCGATTTAAACTGCCGGAAAATGCCGACACAGATGAGATCAAGTGTAGCCTTGAGAATGGAGTGTTAAGTGTGTTGGTGCCTAAAAAACATGCCGAACAAAGCCAGAGGAATGTTAGATATATTGATTTGGCCTGAGATCGATTTATTATGTCGTTTGTTTGTTGTATATTTAAATGTCTGTTCGTGTGTGTGTGTGTGTGTGTTTGTAAAATAGGTGATGGCTCGTGGAACTGACGATATGAGAAGCAAGTTGATTTTACGTAGTGGATGTATAGAGATTTCAAGTTATATTTCTGTAACATATGATGCCGAAGGGATATTTCGCTGCCATATATTTTGGTTGTTCCTTGAATTTTACGTGCATAAAATTATTCATATTAGTTAATTTCATTAATTTTTATTTTTTAAATGTCCCCATATCAGTTTGGCATATTTAATTGTTTACTGGCTGTAGTCCGTATAAATTTTCTTTTATTTTTTTTATTTTTTATAATGACAATAATGTGTTAATACGATTTTTGAGTTCCACAAACGTGCATTTTGTGGGTTATAGCGGGTGCATAGTGAAAATTTTGAGATTTTAGTATTTCATTTTATTTTTTTAGTTAATATATATATTTCTCTCATTAAATTGAATATATTTCCCTCTAACCGAGTTCGGGCCATTAAAATATGCTTCTTTCACGTTTACTTATTTTGAACAAATTAATAAGGCTTCTTTAACCAAATTAAACATATATTTGAAATCATGGCTAGCCATATGAAATTTACTCATTCGACAGATTTATAAATTTATTTATTTATTATTATTATTATTATTATTATTATTATTATTATTATTATGCAATATATAAACATAGGAATAAGAAAATATAATAGATTTTTTATGGTATCCTTGTGAAATTTAAAGTATTCAATAAAATAACTTTAGTCATGGTCAACTAAAATTGATATTTTAAATTTTTCTTTGATTTGGTTGGATATTTTTTATTAAAACTCATTTGGCCTTTCAAGATTTGTATATGAATATGTGAGGAGAATTGAGAAAAAATTAGAACTATATATTTATATTTTAGATTTGAAGGAACCGTGTATATGAATATGTTCATTTTTTTAATACATTAAGCAAGTGATATTGTTATTATAGTCAAAGTGATCACTACTAGCATTCTGGCTCGTGTTATTTTTTTGGCTCGTGTTATTTTTAAATAATTGAAGTAACTTTTTCATTTTTTTTCCTTTACCTAGTAGTAAAATAGTTTTTTTTTTTTTCCATTATAAATAAATATAGATATTGATTTAGGATTAGGGACAAGGAAATTGGGGATTGAGTAATGACTTGATTTACTTTTTGGACATCTATAAGGTTTCAAGGATCTACATATATAAATTAAGGCTGAAATTATGTTTAGGAGTTAGGTTGAACTTGATTTAATTGTACCCTAAATCCAACTCTCTTCTCTTAGTACCCTGAACTTCAACTTTAGTTACAATAACACCATAATATCAACTTGTATCCAATTTAATGAATAGAATATTATTTTCATTGAACCTATACTCTCTTTTATGGTCATATTAACTAAAAATTTATCGTTTAATAGCACCCTAACTAATATTGGTTATGAATTTAAATTCATAAAAAGCCAAATAAAATAATAAATTTTTAGTTACTTTTTTTTTTGTTTTTTTTTTTTATTTTTGAAAAGAAAATTTTTTAGTTACTTACAAGTATATAATATTAGTTTAGGTTTTGTTTTGCCATTTTTTAAGCTTGGAGTTTTGTTTATACTTGAGTTATATCTCTTATAAAAATAAGTTGTATTTATTACGGAGTCATTTTATTTTTAAGATAAATAGATTATTTTGTATTTTAATATTTATATAAAATAAATATAAATATTTATTTTTTTATAAGCAGTGGTGGTAGAAAAGAAGTTTGATTTTGAGAAAAACTGTTAAATTGGGTCCCATGAAATAATATTTTATTTATTAAATTGGGTACAATTTGAAACTAGGGTGCTATATATTGTAGGCATGGTCGGTTTATTGAACCACCGATTCAAGATTTTTAAAATATTGAACCTGAACTGGCCCTTGAACTGTCGGTTCTGGTCCGGTTTCGGCTCTGGCGCCGGTTCCGATGAACCGACAGTTCCGATCACGGTTTTCGAATTTAAAAAAAATATTGGTAAATTTATTTTAAATAATTTTTACAATGCTCGTACTTATATAAGCAATAAAATTAATTAATTATAAAATAATCAAATAAATTGTGTAACACCCCTTCCCGGTCCACCCGTAAATCCGAATAAACCGAGTCGAGATGCTACAAACTGGTTGACTGTATGGCCTGACATGCTGAAATCATAATGTATACTGAATATAATATCATGCTGATGTTGTTTATATTAATAATTTACTTAATATTTACAAGACATGATACTGGTTTACAAAATGGAATGGGCCCAACTGTGTGCCCTGTACATGCCATGAAAAGGCTAGATAAAAGATACACATTAAAATGAGTAGCTACCCTGAAGACTGAGTCTTCTACAGATGAACTGCAGCAGTTGTAAGCTGACTCTCTATGGTCCAAACTCAAAACCTGCGAGTTAAACAGGTAACTCGCTGAGCAAATAAAGCTCAGTGGATATCTCAACATATAAGAAACAATAAGCACATACATAGATAGAAATAAGCATGTAAATGCATATGGATAATTAAACATATAAGCACATATAGCATGATCCTTTCATTATACCTTGATTATCTTTCGTACTGTTTGTAATACTGTATGATTCATGAAATGTATGTCAAGATATCTGTATGGCTCCATAAGGTTATAGTGAAACCGAAGTGATAACTTCATAAATCATAATGTTTAGTTGATTTCATATCATTTGCATGCTTGAATGTTGTTTTGATACATGTTCTCATGTTGTATTTTGGTGTTACAATGATTGGAGGCATATAAGTGAAGCAAAGGAATACAATTGCATTGAAAATGAAGTCCAAAAGTGCATGAAAACACAAGTCGCGAGCGCGTAGAATGCAAAATGAGAGACAGTGAGTTATCGGGCACAAGTCGCGAGCGCGCACTTGAAAGTCGCGAGCGCATAGTGTGCAAAATGAGAGACAGTGAGTTCCCAGGCCAAATTCGCGAGCACGCGATGAAGGTCGCGAGCGCTTACAGGCCAAGGGTCAAGTCGCGAGCGCGTACTTGAAAGTCGCGAGCGCGAGAAGTGCCAAATGAGAGTCAGAGAGTTTCAGGCGAAAGTCGCGAGCGCGCAGTGCAAATTCGCGAGCGCGAGGTGTGCAACGCGAACTTGTCATGCAATTCGCGCGCGCGCATCGCGTTTTCCAGCCTGCACTGTCTGTACTCTTTTAGTCATATCTCTCAATATACAACTCCGATTTGGATGATTCAAAAACCCATATAAAGCTACACATAGAGGAACAAATAACTCTTCTATGACACTTCCTAATTCCATCATTAAATGGGGTCAAAATCAAGATGAAGTTACTGGTAAAATTTCCAGCAAACTCTGTTTCAACACAAACTCAATATTCAGTTCATTTATTCACTTCCTCCCCTGTTTTCTCACCATTACCAGTCCTCCCACTCAACATGAAGCAATATATTGTCTCACCAGCAACACACCACACAAATTCTCATGCAAAGAAAATGGAAAATGACAAGAGATATCAAACCTTTACTCCAAAAAGCTTGAGCTCTTCTTTAGGTTCTCTTTTCTACAATCTTTGAACTCCCTTCTCCTATAAATAAGAATTCTTATAACTTATCTACAATATAGCTCAATTAGAGGTTGAATAACATAAAGCTTCAAGAAATTCTACTTACTTGGAGAAATTAAAGGTTGCCTTAAGCTTAACTACTAGGAAAATGGATGGAGAAAGAAAGGGAAATGAAGGAGATGAAGAAGATGAAGATAAAGAAGACGTTGAAGATGGAGATGAAGAAAATGAAGAAAGCAAATTGAAATGGAAGTCTCGTCTACCAACTGTCTCTTTAATTGTATGGTACAAATACCAAAGAAGACCTACAGTTTCTACATGTTACATTCTAATACCTCAACTTTATTTTCTCTTTATACCTTGATCTTTTTCTCTCACTCAAGTAAGTCCACTTATAAACCCCTTTCTACCCCAACCGGGTTTGGTTCAACTCGACTCAACTCGACTACTCGACTCTATGCACAGACTCGACTCAGTAGGATGTCACAAATTGTCATTTTATTTTGTCTAAATGTTATTAATTAAATAAATTATTTGAAAAATTTCAAAAATGCTTCAAACAATGTAATTTTTAACTAAGTAAAATATTTAAAGGAAAAAAATGTGAAACTCCCGTTTGTATTAAACAATATAATTATATACTAAATTTTATAAAATAGGCTAAGTGATTATAAGTTTAAAATAAAAATAAAAAATTTTCAGTTCGAACCGGAACTGGACGGGAATTGCCTATCCCGGATTGATTCAGGTTTAAAATTTAATATTCACATAAACCTTAACTAGCCCTTGAACCATTGGTTCCAGTTCAAAACTTTGAACCGACGGTTCCGGTCGTCTACAATAGGATTCGATTCTGATTTGGTTTTAGTTTAAACTAAACCAGTGGCCATGCTTATGCTATTGTAACTAAAATTGAAATTCAGGACACTGGGAGAAAAAAAGTTAGATTTAGGGTACAATAAACTACCCGCAAAGTTAAAAGTGTGTTTAATGATTGAGCCACTTTATTTTTATATCACTAAAATTAAGCACATAGAATTAGCATTACAAGTAGTTTTTATGGCAAAATGTAATGTAAATAAGTATTATATTTATTTTAATCTAAATAAAAATTTATGCTTTAATATTATATAAATAAAAAAAATTAAACGAGTCTAAAGAATGCATATAGTAAACGTGCAACGCATGTCATGAAAAGACTAATTATTATTAAGTTTATATATGCGCAAGTCACGAATTAATAAAAAAAATTCTTATAAAGTTGGTAAAAAAAAAAAAAGTAATCATTCTATAATTTAAAATTAATTAATTATTTAAAGAAGTATTCAACCGAATAATATAAAATTAATATTATAATTTTATAAATATAAAAATATATTCTAATGTAAAAGTATACCATAGTAAATTGAAATTATTGAAAATCATAAATAAAAGTATTATATAAATAATATACACACTAAAAAAGATATGGTTATTTTAATTTCCACCCATATTAAGAAAAATTAATTAAGATACTTTTAACAATAACTTTTACATATACTTTTTCTAATATATCCACCATTATATTCTTATTCTTATTTTAAGACTCTATTTATCAATAACTTTTAAGCTAATTTTTATTATTTTTGACAAAACTTAAAACTCTATTTATATTAATTATGTCGTTTGTTTATAATTGCTTTTAGAGGTTGAAGGTAAGGAGTGAGCAATTCTAAGTTTCTAACCGAGAGTTGAATTGAATTGATTCATTGTGATCGATTCAGATAGTTATTTAGAAATTAGGTTACTGATTGGTTTGGGTGTATAAAACCGTTTGGTTTTCAATTTCGGTTCGGTTACCATATATAACTAGAGATGAACAAACGGTTGGTTTGAACCAAATCAAATCGAACCAAGGACAAAAATACAAACATAATTTTTTTTTTTACAAGAGATCGAACTCAAATCGAAATTGGCATATGAACTGAATTTCACCAAACCAATCGATTCTATTTATTTTGATTGATTTTTGCTATATCAATTCGGTTTTAAGTCAAATTGAAGAATTTCTACGAAATCAACTCGAATTGAATAGTAAATTCAGTTCAAATAAATTGACATACCTAGCCTCCTTTGAATAGCTGACTGAACCAAAATGGGTCGGTTCGGTTCTCATTCACTTCAGTTGGTGCTTTTGCTCACTCCTATATATAACTAATCAAATTTATTTTAAGTTAAAATAGCTAATTTAGTTCGTAACAACTGAATTCAAATCGAACCAAATCGATTTAATTCGGTTTGGATTGATTATTGTACAATTTAGTTTCAGATTTGGATACCATAAAAATATAGTTGGAGAAATCGAAATCGAACTAATTTGATTTGGTTCGACTTGATTAATCAAATGCTCACATTTAGTTGAGGAAGTTATCACATCCACATTTTCATAACATATCATTAGCATGCATTAAATTATTTTTAGAGTCTAATTATATATTAATATGATTTAATTATGATTTTAGATGAATTATAGTGATACTGGCAAATTACAGTGCCATATGAGCAGCTTTACAACTTTTAGTGCCATATCTTCCAAACCCAAGTTGTGTATTGTCCAGTTTGCAAACCCCTTAGGATTAGTCAGTTTTCTTTTTTGATGGAGGTAAGGAGGCTATAACTCAGTAGTAGAGTGTCACCTTGACGAGGTAGAAGTCATCAGTTCGAGCCTGATTCTCCCTAAACCCAATACGAAGTTGGAGTTTCTAACTAAGATAAATGCGCTAACTATGGATATGATGCCGGAAATATTGGTAATTTACAGTGTCGTGAGATTGTGTTTTGAAAACACAATATATTATTAGTATGTTAATTAATTATTATATCATGCGTGTGTGTATATGCAATTCTAGCCTTTAAATTAAAAAAAAAAAAAAAAATTTGCAAACATTGTACAATAAGGACAAAATAAGTTAAAGACAAACTACTTTTCCATGCTAATATAAGACAAACTTTCTCATTGCCTAACCACAAAGTATTACCCGAAGGTTTTTAATCAAGAATCTCTACACTAACCATCTGACAATAACCTATAAATATTATTTTAAAAAGATGCTTTTATACAACAAATAAGCCTGCTACTCAACGTGTAAAAGACCTTGTCCTAAAAGCATCTACACTACAATATCCTAAGGTACAACCCTCTAAAGCGTTCATTAACTCAAAGTACCACCACTCTAAAGCATGTGCACTAAACAACCAAAGGTGGCACATGCTCTCCTCTCATGCAACATCTTTTCTCTCTTTCCTCCTACCTTTCACCATTTGCTCTCTTCATTCACCATTAATGGCCAAAGCTTCTAAGGCCTAAAACACCAGTCAAATCTCATCTTCTCCTCATCAAAATAGAA
Source organism: Jatropha curcas (assembly GCF_041381405.1). Taxonomy (NCBI): domain Eukaryota; kingdom Viridiplantae; phylum Streptophyta; class Magnoliopsida; order Malpighiales; family Euphorbiaceae; genus Jatropha; species Jatropha curcas. Next base: position 12,671,404 of record NC_143159.1, read on the forward strand.
TATGTTATTCCCTCCTTCGAGACCTACAAACTAGTATAATTTGTTTTAAGAAATTTCCGGGCTTCAAAGGTAAAAATCATTCTTTTATGTTACTATTCATTTTTTTCTCTATTTCTTCTCTATTTATTTTTAAACTAAGGCTATATCCATACATCTTATTTCACATATATTATGTTCATGTAAGATGTTAAGAAAAGTTTTCTGTATCTTTGATTTAGGAGGTAAATCTTCTAAATCAAAAGAAGGAGGTGTTGGACAGTTAATGTTAGTGTTTTACTAGGTTTTTAGGCTCGCGCGATGCTGCGAGTGTTTTTTTTTTTTAGCAATATTATAAATAATTTTATACATTTGTATTAAGTTTAAAACAATTTATATGATATATGTTTACGTTAAACTTATGATATTTTTAGAAAAGCATTTATGTATTCATGTCACATTAAATTATAAAGTAACTAATTATACAAATAGGTAAAAATAAATCATATTTATCTTCATAAGCTTCTCTTTCTCCTCCTCTTTGCATTTGCTAAAAATGCAAAGCTCATTCCTCACATTATTCTATGAATAATATGATGAAGGGTGTCTTTCGCCTTCTCTTTGCATTTGCTAAAAATACAAAGTTCATTCCTCACATTATTATATGAATAATATGATGAAGCAATTATACAAATAAGAAACCAAATAGAGAGTAAATACAGTTCTTAAAAAGGAGGCTTAGAATAAAAAATATTAATAAATGATTAAATCATGACTGCAATTAAGGATGTGAGCAAATGAGATAAAAATCTCATCATACTATAATTTCCAAGAATTGCCCGCCAAGACAAATAATTTGTGATAGAATATCATCGTAGCCTCTTTAAAGTAATGTTCTGTATATATTTTGGATGAAACATTGATTTCACTAACAATTAGACAAGAAAAAATAATTATACTAAAATTTGATAGTTGCCTGAGAGTAAAGCCTCATTCTTGAAAAAATAAAATAATACCATTAAAATAAAATACAAAAATTCATAGTTTGTTAAGTTGGAGAGCCACTCATTTCCCTGTATGCATCGTATCATTGTAATAGGAAAAAATGATTGAATGAAAACGAAGTAATGAACAACAAAAAAATAGAACAAAATCGCAGTTGAAAATAATAAATGCTAAACAAAGTATATCTAAACTTTAAAATCTGATATATTATAATCAAAATTCAGCTTTAAAATGTGATTAAATCCAGTAAAATTCATGCAAAATAAATAATAGTGTAACACTCACTGCCCAATCCCGAGAGACCCGATGACGGATGCCACATTCGGTGCCAGAAACACCGTCCTAACTGACATATAGATCACATAATCAATCATATTATGAATTAGAAGTCACTTAGTATTCACAAATTTATCAAATGATATTTTGTTATTAAAATGTATATTTATTTTATGAAAAACAATTTGGGAATATCCTATAGAAAAACTGCAAAAGTTTTCCTTAAAAACTTGGCTCACTAAAAATGTGAATAACAAAACACGCCCAAATCCAAACTCCAAACTCTCACAACTCCAAATAAATACACAACAACACTTCTATAACCTCTTAACTATATAAATCCTCAGTAGCATTTTGATTATTATCAATTGAATACATTCATTATATATATATCAAGTCCTAGTGAACTAATCATGCCAACTATCTTCAAAAAAAAAAAAATTTATATCCAATTATAAAATATGTCTCATACTTATCTCCAAATATATACACTAAAATAATTTGTAATAACATGCTTAAGTTATAATTCAAATAACATAATCTTCAAAAAAAATGTAATAATTATACATGCCAAATTCTTAATTACATAAAACTAAATCTACTACTACCAAATTAGTCTCTTCTGCTCTTATGCTACTCTTCTGTTCTTCAAGCAGCAAAACATAGTCTAGAACATGTGCGTGATAAAATCAATGCACTAAGTATAAAATTCAGTGGTGCTCATAACAACGTGTTGAGTATAAAACTCAGTGCTGCTCATAAATCACAAACATGCCAATGTTGTGATGACAACATATTCAAATTATAAATTTTCATAAAAAGATTTACAAATCATAAAATCATTGAATTTTTAATATACATTAACATTTATAGCATAAGAAATATCAAATAAAACTTACAATAGATAACATAAATAATTTAGTTCTTTTACACCATAAGTCCTTTACTTAAATATTTATTCACCAATAAATATGCTATTATTTTAAAATTATGCACCAAAACATCATGCTTTGGAAATTCATTTGATAACATAAATAATTCATTCTAAACTAAAATTTACTAAAATAATGCAATCTCATTAATTTAATTTTCTTAAAAATATTTTCCAAGGGGCTCAAATATACTTGGGAGAAAAAGAAGCAGATAAGATTTCATAGCTTATTCATAGGGGCTGCAAGAGCCTAACATAACATATAGAGCGCGTCCACCCTAACATAAGACACCCACGTGCCTAGCATATGATCATAGCTTCTTATCATAATGGCATCAAATGCCGAGCATGCTCATCTTACAAAATAAATCAAACCATGCAACAAATTCACACCAAGTATATTAGAGCCCAAAATCCTGATTTATTTCTTAATTCATAACATTTCTCATAAAATTCATTTTCTTTAATCTTCTTAAAATCACAATGAAAACTTAATTTAAACTTAAGTAATTCGTAAAAATTTCATACTTAGGCACAATTTCTTATCATAGGAAAAATTTCTCTTAGCTCATCTTTTTTTTTTTTTTTTTTTTTTTACTTTTCTTAAAGTCATAATAAGATTCATCATGAATAAAACTTTACCAATTAAATCATATTTTCCTTATGAAATTTGATAGCCTTGCAAAGCGGGCAAATCTTTGTATGTTATTTTCATATAAATTGCATGAATACATGATGTTTTTATATATTTTATGTTCGTTTGTGTTGTTTTTGTTTCAAAGTAATTTTCAGGAACACAATTGGAGCAAAGATTTGTTTTATACAAGGAAGGCCAAAACAAGTTGAAAAAAATGGAAGAAATCCTTGAACCAGCCCTCGCGCCGCGAAGCAAGTCGCAACAAAGAAAATGACCAAGTCGCGAGCGCTTGTGAACCCCTCCCCCAAATATCATGGCATATGAGTGCATGTGACTAAGGGTAAAAATGCACGTGAATGTATGAGTCGCCACCTTGTTTAATTATTTTAGGGTAAACTAGGAAAAAACCCTAAGTGACTCCAATTTTAATTAACCTAATTATTAGATTAATTATCCCAATGTTAAGGCATGGTCTACGAACCCGAGGTGGATCCCGAGACTATGTCATGCTGATGAACTAACCGATGGATGAAATGCTTTGCAGGGTAAATGATGCAATTGGACCAAATGAAATGTTTAAGTGATTTCGACTTGCTGCCCGGGGTTAAATCCCGAACGTGCCTACGTACTTCCGTTTGAATGGAAGATCAAAGTCAACGTAGTTCGATAGGCCTTCTTTGAAGGGCTTTGAATGGGTATGCTTAATGCATGAGTGTGTGTGTATGCTTCGTGCATGTTTGCGTATGCTTTGTGCATGATTTTGTGTATGCTTTGTGCATTTTGTGTGTATGCTTTGTGCATTTTGTGTGTATGCTTTATGCATGATTTTGTGTATGCTTTGTGCATGATTTTGTGTATGCTTTGTGCATTTTGTTTAGGCATTTCGCCAAAGATTGATTGATTTTTAGGCATGTTGCCAAAATGTTGGTTTTAAGGCATTTGTGCCAAAAATGGTTGTCGGGCGATTTGTCGCCAAAGTCGTTGATTTTAAGGCTCTTAGCCAAAATGGTTGATTTAGGCAATCTGTTTGCCAAAATGATGTGATTGGGCGATTGTCGCCAAAGTCGTTGATTTTAAGGCTCTTAGCCAAAATGGTTGATTTAGGCAATCTGTTTGCCGAAAGTGTTGATTAGGCGATTGTCGCCAAAATGATTGATTTTAAGGCCTTTGGCCAAAACGTGTTGATTTACGCGATTTGTCGCTAAAATGGTTGATTTTAGGCCTTTGGCCGAAAATTGGTTCATTTTAAGGCATTTTGCCAAAAATGTCGATTTTATGGCTTTGAGCCGAAAATGTGTTGTTTTAGGCAATTAGTTTGCCAAAATGTGCGATTTAGGCTTTAATGCCACAATTATCGATTAATCGGGCGTTCAAGCTTAATCACAATTTATTGTTGAAACGTGATTGATTAAGGCTTTTAGTCACAATTATTGATTAATTGGACTTAAGCCAGATTTGTTCGAAATAAGGCAATTAAACCGTAGTTATTAATTAACTAGGCTCTTTTAGCCAATATTGTCGGATTTAAACTTTAATACCACAGTTATTGATTAACCGGACATTTAAGCTTAATCAAATTAATTAAGGCAGTTTATTTACCAAAAAAAAAAAATGACGTGGATGCATTTATGCAATTGTAGAATTATTAAGAGTAGAAGAGAAATATGCATGAAGTGCTAAAATTAAATAGGCAGAGTTTTGTTTACATACCTGATTTAATCGACGACCGCTTCTTAATTCCAGATTAAGCTCCTCGCTTAGGAAATATTAATTAATTTTAATGTCCAAATATCACAATAAAAATGCAATAAAAATTAAATTAAATGCAAAAAGCGGTAAAGAAAACGCAAGGAGCGTGAGAGGGAGAAGGATTCGTCCGTCAACACAGACAGAGGTGGCAAAAAATGAAGAGGTAAGTGGCTATTTATAGGCCAAAAACGGGCCTAGGGCGGCAGCTGCCGCCGGCGCCGGCGGCAGGTGCCGCCGCGGCGGGCGGCAGGTGGCTGGCGGCAGGTGCCGCCCATGCTGGGCGGTAGGTGCCGCCTGACAGGGCGGCAGGTGCCGCCGAGGCTGGGCGGCAGGTGCCGCCTGACAGGGCGGCTGCTGCCGCCCAGGCGGTGGGGCGGCAGGTGCCGCCGAGGCTGGGCGGCTGCTGCCGCCCAGGCGGTGGGGCGGCAGCTGCCGCCGAGGCTGGGCGGCTGCTGCCGCCGTGACCGGCGGCCGGCGCCGTCGTGTTCGGTGGTGGCCACCTTGTCTCGCTTCGGGAGCTTTTTTGGGAGTTTCGGACCTCCGAAAAATATTCTAGGACCGGTTCTGCGATCCTCATGAAATTCCGGACGTTTCAAGTACCATATTGACATATTTCTAGTAAATGTCCAAAATGGCCTTCGGTCCGGCCGAACAGTTTGCACAGTTGCTGCAGCAAAGTCAAAGTTACTGTAGAAAAGTCAAACTAATTGGCATGGAACTGTAGCAGCGTGTTTTCCTCCATTTAAAGAGTTTCACATGCCACCAACAACATGAGAAGCCTCAAAATTTGAGTATTCACAGCGCTACTCAAGGTCGCATGCGCAACCTACTCCCAGAAGACTCAGCAGGCAAAGTAAAACAAAATTCGCGAGCGCGCCTTCCACATACGCGGGCGTGAGAAGCACTCCTGAGAGTCAGAAGGTTTGCAAGCAAAAGTCGCGAGTGCGACATTCACATGCACGGGCGCGAGAAGCACTTTTGAGAGGCAGAAGAACTTGGAGCAGAAGTCGCGAGCGCGACTTTTAACCTCGCGAGCGCGAGTCGAGATTTCCAGGAGAGGTAATTGCTGCCTTTTCATCAGAAATACATACCTTTCCATGCAAGGATCAGGACTCTTCCCAAGAGAAGTCACCTGAAGCACCTCTTGGCCAACCAATGACCATCATAACCAACATCATTCTCCTCTTCTATAAATTAAAGTCCAAATCAAGAGAAAAATATGCCATATGCAATATGCGATATGCGATATGCAATATGCAATATGCATTATGCAATATGCATTATGTAATAGGCAAAATGTAGTATTATAATATAGTAGAAAATAATAAAGTAGTACTTAGAAATAAGATGACGAGAGTCACTTATTATTGTTTGTGCAAAGAACATCCAGGAGTTCCTCAAGGTGTGACGCCCTCCGGAGGCTTGAGTTTGATTATTTCTATCTTTCTCTTGTTTTATTAAAGACTTTTTGCATGTTGTGCTTCATTACTTTTCTATGCAAAGCAACAATATTAATTGGTTTCATTCAATAAAAGTTCTTTAAGTTATCTTTTGATCTTTGTTTAATCAAACTTACTTAATTATATTCTCAGAAAGAAATAATTTAGTAAGGATCAAAGAGATAGAATTCATTTAGTTGGATTTGCATGTGAATCTTTAACTTGCTTTGTCAAAGTTAAGTCTAACTTATTGAAATAATCAAAGAATAAGAACTAGGTTTAATATTTGATAAAGTAAGGCATTTGTTGTATGTAGAGATACATGCAATAAAAAGAGTAATTTTGTACCGAGAGGTTGAATTATACTTTACCATATGTGATTAAAGAATCGTTTATTGCATGTTACATGATTTGCTATACAAAAAGAAAATCTAATGCATGATCAATTCTTCTAAGTATTCTACTATATCTTTATCTATAGAATTAAGTAGTATATTTAATTATACTCTAAATAGAATTATAGTTTAATCATTTTATGTTTTATTGCTGTAAACATAAGTGTTAAGGATGAGTAGTAAAGCGGACATAACCCGTTCCTCGTGGGATCGATCTTTTTATTACTACGTTGCGATCCGTATACTTGCGGGAACTCAAAAGAGACGCAACAAAATTCAAGGCACATATGATTAAAAGACCCATTTCTCATAAACCTAAAACTTATGAAAATTATCAAATGTATCATACCTATGTAATATATATATATATATATATATATATAGCATGACATAGAAGGTCCATACATCACTTAATAAGGGAATTAAGCAAGCCTTACCTGTAATGCCTCAAAATTTTTGAATCTTAAAATGATATTATTTTATCGGGTCATGAATGGTGCTACAGAGAGGGGGATAATATTTTATTTAGATCCAAGGAAGATATTGAGTATAATTAACTATGAATGGATAGTGATTTACCAGTCTATGAAAAGTACCACCATTCTATGAATAGTATGACTTGTCTGTGAATAGTACTACCGGTCCAGGAGTCGGTATTATTTTGGTCCGGAAAAATTACTATATATGTTTTATATTTTCTTTAATATTTTTGGAGTATGTATGCATGATTTTTAGGGTAGAAAGTAAGTAATGAATATTTTTGGAGAATTTAGATAATTAGTGAATAGTGAATTATGATGCTTTATTAATTAAAGAAATTTGAGGAATTATTTTTATGAAGTAATTTGAGAAATTTGTGGAGATAAATAATATTTTGAAGGAATTGAATTGGAGAATATTTTTAGCCATTAGATGAGATTACTTTTGACTTAATCTTAGCCATCCAATTGTGGAAAAAGACCAAAACACCCTTAGTTGCTTTATAAAGATCAACTCTAATAATTGAGCAACCACTTTTTCTCTTCTTCTTCTTCTCTTCAACACCAACTTCCTCTCCTTCTTCTCTTTGTTTTTCTTCAACTTCTACTTGCTAAATCCACCAAAGTCACCTCATCCAACTTGAGTTAAGTAATTAATCTTCGAGAGTGAAGCTAAAGAAGTGATTTTTGGCGACTAATTTCAAGAAATTTGGAGATTTTCCTACTTGGGTCAAAGGGTGGAGAATCTTCTACCAAAGAGAAGGGCAAGCTAAGGCTTAAAGAGTTTTAGTTAAGCTTGTTTTTAAGGTTAGTGTTCATAAACACACTTACCTTACTTGAATTTTTGATTTTGTGCATATATGCTATCATGTGTATATTTTGGGATTTTGTATGAAATGATTGATTTGTTGAACTTTGGCTCCAATAACATGCTCTTGGGTGATGTTTGATGAATATTTAATATGTGGTAGAAACCTCTACCTTGTATCTATGTCTTTCATGTTCTTTTCATGGTTAAAGTAAGCTGAATTTGGGAAAATGTGTTATTGGGTGAGATTAGGAAAATTTTTTGATCCTTTCTATTCTCTATTTGTGTCTGAGTCCTTCATGAAAGTTGTAGGTCTACTTCTTATCTTTCCAACCCATCCTCTTATGTCCAATTTGGATATATATAGCTCAACTTATGGCTGAAAAACCCAAACTGACTTTGTTATGCCGGGCCACATGCATCTTTGAATTGAGTGCCCATTTTGACCACTATAATGGAAGGATTATGTTCTGAGTTCTTCATGAGAGTTGTTTCCCTATGTCTTGAGACTTCCCTGGTTTTGGATTGGTTTAATTTGAGTGTTTAGTGGAGTAGGAATTTAATAAACATTGGACTTAGTTCTGCTGAATCGGGTCTGGACTGTTAGTCTGTGTTCCTAGCTTCTGTTTACCATCTTACACATTGATCTTAGCTATGGTCCCTTCATAACATTTGTGAATTTTGTCTTAGCTTTCTAATGAATCTAATTTCGTTCAATTTGGAGACCTATAACTCAAGTTATGTCTTAAAAACACAGCAAAGGTCAAGGTTATTTTAATCCTGGAAATTTCCTATGCCTTGAATCATGGGTTTATTTGGCTAAATGAATGTATGAATCATGTGTGATGAGGTTCTCTTGATTATTTATATGTTTGAGTATTTATTTGACAAAAATAAGATATAAGTTTGAAAAGTGTTATTGTGGATATGTTTAAATGGATATAAATGGGAAAAATTGTTGGAAATTTTATAAAGTGTGGAATTAGTTTAGATAATGCATGATGAGGATAGAAATGGATACCTTGGTGCATAAGAGTTATGTTAGTATGCTTGGTTGGAGAAGGAAATTCCTCCCCTTGGTTTTCATTAAGAGGCCAAACCACTCTAGGGTGGTAAGGCTTACTTAATTATTTTTTCTTTTTATGGTATGCTATCTATATATATATATGACATAAATATGATTATTTTGATAACTTTCATATGTTTAGAGTTTTAAAAAAATGGGTATTTAAGGTATATGTGCTTTGAATTTTGAATAAGGAAAGTATGATTTTATATGATAAGAAGTTTCTTATGATAAATTTCATTATGACTTTAAGAAAGTTTGAAAAGAAATGGAATTTATGAGAAGTTTCCTATATTAAGTAATTATGTTTAAGTATGAAGTTTTCATGAGTCACTTAAGTTCAAAAGTAAGCTTACATGTATGATTTCATATGATAAGAAATTTTCTATGTTAAGAAATTTTCATGCGTTACTTATGTTCTAAAGTAAGCTTACATTATGAATTTAAGAAGACTAAAGAATAAGACAAGTTTTATGAGAAGTATTATGAATTAAGAATTAAAATACGGATTTTGGGCTCTAATATACTTGGCGTGAATTTGATGTGAGATTTGATTTTAATAAAACTCTTATCAAAGTAAGAGAACCATTTTTCGAGGATAAACAAATGGGTTAAATAAAGAAAACCAATTTACTAAATGAAATCAACCAAGCCCATTCAACTCGATTCTTTCCAATTTCATTTTTGGAAAAATCACACGTCCTCAGCCTGGCGACTCTGCTGGATATCGAACCCAGAATCTTTGATTTTCAGTTTTGGATTCGATTAGAGAGTTGACTCCAAAAGTTATCCACTTATTCACAATATTTGAATAACGCTATTAACTCTAAATTGATTTTACTTTTTTATACTGATAAATGTCATTCATGTGTTTATCTCTTCTTAAACTCCTTTCTACCCTAAACCCTGAAGGTTATATTGGGGGTTGCGATCCTCTCACTCTATTCGACTGTTTGGATCTGCCATTAATATACACCACCCATAAGTCATGTACCTTTTGGTATATCAAAATAATTGGCACAATTCATTATTACCTTTTGTTTAGACCCAAAACAAAGGGAGGAAACAACCAATTCTTGCTTATGGAACCCAAGACTTAGTAAACCCGACCGAAGTTCATGTAATTGACCCTAGTTCCTTCCTCTAGGTCTACCTTAATAAATTTATGTTTGTTGTATTCAAATAATAAATGTGAGAGATGTTGGTCCAAAACCCCATGATGGTTTATGGGCCCAACCTATATGTCCTAGGGTTTAGAAAAGACTTTGACCTCAAATCGTGTGTGGGAGATATAAGGGTGGAGATCATGCATTTCCTAACTCCCTTCCCCTTTGTTTGTATATAATTGCTATGATTGTGTTGTGCTTTATTCATGCATCACTTAACTTGTTTATTGTAGCCATATAGGTATATTCCTTCATGGCTCGATCACGACATTCAAGGCGTCAAAGGGCAAAGGACTTAAGATAAGTGTTGGAAGCAAAACGAGCCAAAAGAGCTTTTTCCAATAGTGACTATAAGGCCGAAGCCCAAGTGCCTAAGGGGGAAGCTCGTCCGGTTCCAACTCCAATGAAAGAAAATCAATTAGAAGAGGCTCATCAACTCTTACTCGAAATAAAACAAGCACAAGTCGAAGCTATAACTCTCTTCCAAGGTGTGGAGGCGTGATTCACGCTCATGCGTGTGAACCCCTCCCCAAAACATCATGGCATATGGATGCATGTGACTAAGGGTAGAAATGCACGTGAATGTATGAGTCACCACCTTGTTTAATTATTTTAGGGTAAACTAGGAAAAACCCTCAGTGACTCCAATTTTAATTAACCTAATTACTAGATTAATTAACCCAATGTTTAAGGCATGGTCTACGAACCCGAGGTGGATCCCGAGACTATGTCATGCTGATTAAACTAACCAAAGAATGAATGCTTTGCAAGGAAGATGAAGTAGTTGGACCAAAAAAAAAAAATGTTTATGTGATTTCGACTTGCCGCTCGGGGTTAGATCCCAAACGTGCCTACGTACTTCCGTTTGAATGGAAGATCAAAGTCAACGTAGTTCGATAGGCCTTCTTTGAAGGGCTTTGAATGGGTATGCTTAATGCATGAGTGTGTGTATGCTTCGTGCATTTTGTTTAGGCATTTTGCCTGAAAATTGATTGATTTTTAGGCATTTGATGCCAAAAATGTTGATTTTAATGGCTTTTAGCCAAAAAGAATGATTTAGGCAAATGTTGCCAAAAATATTGTGATTTAGGCGATTGTCGCCAAAATGCTTGATTTAAGGCTTTTAGCCAAAAGATTGATTAATTTGAAGGCTTTTAGCCAAAAAGGTTAATTTAGGCAATTTGTTTGCCAAAAGATGATTATTCAGGCGATTGTCGCCAAAGTGATTGTCGCCAAAGTGATTGATTTAAGGCTTTTAGCCAAAATAAGTTGATTAATTTTAGGCATTTTGCCAAAAAAATTGATTTAATTGTAGGCAATTGGTTGCCAAAACGTGATCGATTAAGGCTTTTATCCACAATTATTAATTAATTGGACTTAAGCCGGATTTGTTTGAAATAAAGGCGATTACATCATAGCTATTAATTAACTAGGTATTTTAAGCCAATATTGTCGGGTTTAGGCTTTAATACCACGATTATTAATTAACCGAGCATTTAACCTAAATTTATTTAATTGAGGCAATTTGTTTGCCTAATGATGACATGAATGCATTTATGCAGTTATAGAATTATTAGGAGTAGAAAAGAAGCATGCATGAAGTGCTAAAATTAAATAGGCAGAGTTCAGTTCACGTACCTGATTTAATCGTCGACCGCTTCTTAACTCCAGGTTAAGCTCCTCGTTAAGGGAATTAATTTTAATTTAATTTTAAGTGACCAAGTATCACAACAATAAAATAAAACTAAAATTAAAAAAATGCAAGAAAGCAGTAAAGAATTGCAAAGAGTGTGAATACTCAAATTTTGAGGCTCAAAGAGCCAATTTTCTTGGACTGCAAACAGCCCGACTGGACCCGAGGCCATTTTGAAAGTTCACCGGAAGTGTGCCAATATGGTACTTGAAATGTCCGAAAAATTACGAGGATCACGGAACTGGTCTCGGAATATTTTTTGGAGGTCCGGAACTCCCGGAAAAGCCTCCGGAACGAAAAAAGAAAAAGGGGAAAAGGCACACGTGCCCGCCCAGAATGGGCGGGCACGCCCGCCCAAGCCAGGCGGGCATGCCCCCCGGCATGGGCGGGCACGCCTGCCCAAGCCAGGCAGGCATGCCCGCCCAGCTTGGGCGGACACGCCCGCCCAGCATGGGCGGACACGCCCGCCTAGACCAGGCGGGCAGGGGCGCCCGGGATCACGTTTTTTCCCTATAAAAGCAGCCCCGGTGCTCCGTTTTTACACACTCAGTCTGTGTTGACGGACGCTCCTTCTCCCTACGCTCTTTGCGATTCTTTACTGCTTTCTTGCATTTTTTAATTTTAGTTTTATTTTATTGTTATGATACTTGGTTACTTAAAATTAAATTAAAATTAATTCCCTTAATGAGGAGCTTAACCTGGAGTTAAGAAGCGGTCGACGATTAAATCAGGTACGTAAGTCAAACTTTACCTATTTAATTTTAGCACTTCATGCATGCTTCTTTTCTACTCCTAAAAATTCTACAACTGCATAAATGCATTCATGTCATCATATAGGCAAGTAAATTGCCTCAATTAAAGTATGATTAAGCTAAATGCCCGGTTAATTAATAATCGTGGTATTAAAGCTTAAATCCGACAATATTGGCTTAAAATATCTAGTCTATCAATGGCTATGGTATGATCGCCTTTATTTCGAATAATTTTCGGCTTAAGTCCAGTTCATCAATAATTGTGACTAAGTAGCCTAAATTATTCACGTTCTTTTGGCATTAAATTGCCTACATTGCAGTTTGATTAATTACTTTTGGTAAACAAATTGCCAATAAGTAAGATCAGTCATTTTTTAGCAATAAAACGCTTAAATCAAAGTTTTGGCAAAATGCCTTAAAACTAAATCAATCTTTTTGGCTTTAAAGCCTTAAATCATTCAATTTTGGCAACAGTCGCCTAAATAAATCATCAATCAATTTTGGCAACATCTTGCCTAAATCGACACTTTTTGCTAAAAGCTTTCAAATCAACACATTTTGGCTCAAAGCCTTAAAAATCAATTTTTCGGCAATTAAACTGCCTAAATCACAAAATGTTTTCGGCTAAAAGCCTTAATTCATTTTTTGGCACACAAATAAGTCCAATCAACACTTTTTGGCAAAATGCCTAAAACAATCAATTCTTTTGCACAATGCCTAAACAAAATGCACAAAGCATACACACACTCATGCATAAAGCATTCTCATTCAAAGCCCTCTAAAAGAGGCCTATCGAACTACGTTGACTTTGATCTTCCATTCAAACGGAAGTACGTAGGCACGTTTGGGATTTAACCCCGGGCGGCAAGTCAAAATCACATAAACATTTTTTATTGGTCCCAATTACGTCATCTTTCACCCTGCGAAGCATTCATCTTTGGTTAGTTCATCAGCATGACATAGTCTCGGGATCCACCTCGGGTTCGTAGACCATGCCTTAACTTTGGGATAATTAATCTAGTAACTAGGTTAATTAAAATTGGAGTCACTTAGGGTTTTTCCTAGTTTACCCTAAAATAATTAAATAAGGTGGCGACTCATACATTCACGTGCATTTCTTCCTTTAGTCACATGCATTCATATGCCTATGATGTTTTGGGGAGGGGTTCACAGTTTGGCGACTCTGCTGGGGATCTCTGGTTAATGTAATCATTTTACATGAAGAGGACTACAATTGTTGTATGAACTAACCTGGCCCTTCCTTAGGGTATTATTTTATCATGTTTTGTTTTGCAGGATACCTTGACATGAATCGAGTATTCTTTCTTTAAGAATACGAGATAATATCAGATGAGGAGATTTGAACTTAATTGACAAAGTTGATTAAAACATTTTAAATTTGTTGATTTACTTGCACGATCGAGAATCTTTTTCTCCATTGCATAAAAAATGAATTTCAAATGAATTTCTTCTCTCTCTGTTCAAACTTCTGAGTCTGGATAGCAAGTAGCGCTGATCGGCAGGTCTCTTTGATTATGTCGACGGACAGCCAAAGCATCCTCCCTGTTACCGCAAACCACTCCTAATCCTTTTTGGGGGTGGCCTATGGGTATGCGTACCGTTCGACCCACGCGAAACTCTTTGTTTCACATGTGGTTAGGTATATCCATACTCAAGGTTCAAGGGTCCCTTATAAGCCAATTCTCTATTTGAGTCATAGCCTATAGAACCTATCCTTCAGGACTGTATGCACCCAATGATGTGAATCATATCATTAAACAGATTATGTTGTGATGTTGTGCGCATTCACGCATTCATCCCATACCTCACAAAAAAAAAATTTTCTTTGAGAACTCAGGACCTTTCGAAAAGTCGAGGTGTCCAGCCCTAAGCACTCTACCTTACATATCACATCCCATTGGGTCCTATCCTAGGTGTCCTAGCATACCAACACTACCCTACATTGTTTGGTCATACCACCCCACATCACAAGTGTCAAGTCCAAATACCTTACCCGTACACTACACTATCTCACATACCCTATGAAAACACCTTATATAGGATAGTCTAATCATTCTGACTATGTCCTTTCACAGGTACCCCTCCAAAGACCACCTGTACCCGAAACACCAACTGAGCTCTCACCCATAAGTCCAACAACCCCGACTGCATCAATGGCATCAATCACTGACATCCAAACCCTCATTGAACAATTGGAGGCCAGGCTGGAGGCCAGAATGAATGAGGCATTGGCTGCCCACAGGACTGCCCTGATAGCTGAACTAGGTGGTGGTAATGGAAATGGGGCTTCCGCTGGGAGAAGTGGACCTGCTGCCTCCAATCAAGGACCTACTGCAGAACCGACAAACCCTACCCCTAACTTGGAGGACACCCCCTCTGGAACTGCTTCTGACCTGGAAGCTCAGAAAATGAGAGAAAAATTAGAACTGCTAGAAAGGTTAATCACTGCCCTTAAGACACACAAGGAAGTGGTGGATATGGACTCCTTGTCCCTGTTCCCCGAAGCAAGACTGCCCACAAAGTTCAAAATGCCCAACATGGACAAGTTTGATGGAACCACCTGTCCCAAAACGCACCTGAAAATGTATGTGGGTGCCCTCAACCCGTTTGGCCTGAACAGTGAGCTCTTTGCTCAGTTGTTTCAGCAATCTTTGACTGGTGCCGCATTAAGATGGTTTGTAAGCTTGGATCGTTCCAAAATGAAGAATTGGGAGGACATATGCAATGCTTTCAACACACAGTACCATTATAATATCGAAGTGGATGTTACCCGGAGGGAGCTGGAAACCACTAAACAAAAGAACAATGAGCCCTTCTCCTCGTTCCTTTCGAGGTGGAGAGCCAAAGCTGCTCAAATGATCAACCGACCCTCTGAACAAGAGCAAGTTGACATAATAATCAAGAATTTACTGCCTGTCTACCAGTCACAGCTTCAAACACAGTACTTGCCTACGTTCCAATCGCTCATTGCAACTGCAACTAAGGTGGAAGACTTAATCCAGTTGGGTCAACTCAAAGAAGACTCATACAAGAGGCAGAATCATGCTGGGTCCAGTGAGACAAATGAAATAGCCAGTATAATCCCTACGAATCCTTTACGTGTTGGGAATTTGGGAAACAATCAGCCAAGGAGGCAAACTACTGATCTCGGCATGCCAATCCTTTTGGTGTTCCGAGAAGCAGTGAAAGCAAATTTACTGAAGCCCTTAGAAGCAAGGCCATTACCAAACCCCCTGCCCCGGAATTTCAAAGCCAATGAATACTGTGAGTACCATCGAGGACATGGGCACAAGACCGAATCATGCTGGACTTTAAAAAACCGTCTACAAGACTTGGTTGACAATGGGTCCATCATCCCCAAGAGTAAGCTGAACATCAACTAATTCCTTGCTTAACCATGGGATTAAAAAAAAAATTTGCTGAACAAGAATCGTTCGATCCTTTCGAACTTTTGCTTAGGAATGAATGAAGTTTGTGTCTGAGAAGGTTGAGATCAAACCTCCAAAAGAACAAAGGAATTGTTCAAACAACAACCTGTCTGATCGATTTAAGCATCGAGAAGAACAAAGTCACTTCAGTCAATCCAATCCTAGTCCATCACAGTCCACTTAGAGTCTATCTTTTAGGGTCTAGTTTTCTTTCTTTTCATTTTCATTTCCATTCAAGTTTTCATTTGTAAATCTAAGTGTCCTTTGTACACAAATTTTGTCTTATCAATAAAAAGGGATCAGTTTACGTTCCAATCATGTTTATGCTCTTTCTCTATCCTTTTCCTATGAAAGCGCAAAAAAAAAAAAAAAATCAAAAAAAAAATGATGATAAAAAAAAAGATAATAAAAATTGGCAAAGAAAAATGCATTCATTTGCTCTGCATCAATCAAAGTTGGGGGCATCCTAAGAAGCACCATCAAAGGGGAAGTTTTGAAGCGTAATCATGGAAAGGATCCAGCAAAGGGTACGCAAGACTTCAAACAGTACCGAGGCAAAGCCGATTGAAGGGGTTAGGGCCAGAATGGTTTCTCCAAAAACCCAGGATTGGAAGATGCTCCGACAGAGAGGTGTCTGAATTTTGAGCTTAAAAGGGACAGAATAAAAAAGTTATGTTTGGAATTGGGTTGGGTCTACATGAAGTCGCAATGCTATCCATACACTACTCAAGTCATCTCAGAATCAAGTTGCCTCAAAATTCTTTATGGAGAGGCTGCTTCTAAGCAAGCAAAAAGAAAAAACGGGTCAAAAGGAACCTCTGCACAAAAGAAAGAAATCAAGGACAAATCTATAGGAAATCAAGTTGTCAAAAATGGGTCAACTGCAAGCTCTCCGTTAAATTCAAGCCCATCAAGGGTAGAGGACAAATCATTTCAGCCATAAGGACGAAGACCAAGCGGCTGCTCACATTTTGAAAATCAACAAACACCATCAAGCGCCAAGCATGGCACAAGTACAAGTGTCCTTATAAACAAGGATCATTTCTCAAAACAAGGAAAAAGAAGAGTCTCCTCAAAATTCCTTATGGAGAGGAGAACCATTGAGGAAATAAGTTTCAAATTCAGAGGAAGATAAAGTTCAAGAAAAGGAATCAAATTAACCTCAAGAATTCAAACATGGTGAAGCCACAGACTCAAAGCATAAAAGCTTCTTCAACACTCAAGCCACTCAAGTTACCACCACAATGTGGATATTCAAAACTCTTTGTGATGAATACAAGTCATATTCCAGTCAACCAGTGGTAAAACCACTACAACAACAAAGTCAGATTCACCTAGGCTCATCACTATCATACGGGCTCGAGTCAATAAGTTGATTCAACATCAAGTTGGGAATGGATCCCGTAAAGACATCAAGTCGGGAAGGAATCCCACAAAGACATCAAGCCAGGAAGGAATCCCGTGAAGAAATCAAATCGGAAATGAATTCCATAATCAGCATTAAGGCGGAATTGAATTTTGCCCCAACAGCAAGTCGGAAATAAATTCCGCACCAAGACGGAAAGGAATTCCACACTAACATCAAGTCGGAGATGAATTCCGCACCAGCCAAGCACGAAGTTCGCATCCTGGAAGGAACTACGAAAGACCTGATTCTCCCCATCCCCCGAAGAGTTCTTGGAGATACGTAGGCAGCTGCAAAGGCGCTGTCACAAACATAAGTTTGCATCATGAATAACATTTTCTCTTTGCCAATATAAAAAAAAATAGAGAAGAAAAGAAAAATAAAAGCTGGAGTTGAAAAACCCGAAAGGGCGGCTTCAGGCAAGAATTGAGCCCGCTAGGCTGAAAACCCGAAAGGGCGGTCTAGGCAAAAGTTAGGGCAAAGAGCCTGCTAGAGTCGAAAACCCGAAAGGGCGGCTACTAGGCAAAAGTTAAGGCGGAAAAAAAAGGGGTACTTTCATAGGTCTCCTTGGGAGTATATAAATCATTTTTTCCAAGAATTACTGAGTTCCTTACAAGAAAAATTTGAGTCTCCAAATCGAGTCTCCAATGAGTCTCTAAAATCAAGTCTCCAGTGGTCATTCCACAACGAGTCACAAAAATCGAGTCATTCTCAAAAGTTCGTTTTGAAAGCGTCACTCTTTGAGTCATTCCTCAAAAAAAAAGAGAGAGAGGAAAATGTCAATTCAATCCCCGGGGTTTCCAAAACAACCCTAAAAAATGTCAAACATAATCATTGAGAGGTAATTCTTTAATACCTCGTCTCCACTCGGACCATCGTTTCTTCGATCCTTTCAGACGAGCGAGGTCATCCACATCGTCCGTTTTCCCGAGTCATATAAGTGGCTTTGTTCTCTTCGATTCCTCAATCGATTGGACAAGTACAACACCAATGTTTTGAAGTATTCCATGGTCAGCACCATTCTGGGGGCAAGAACTGATAAGAACCTTCACCATTCTCCCATCACGGAAGTAATCACGGAATTTTTCCCTCATTAAGAAGAAATTCTATTTCAGCTAATAAGGGCATCAATTCTCTCAAGCAGGGGGCAAAGTCCTCCAAGTCGGATTCAGGGGCAAGTGTTAAAAAAAAAAAAAAAAAAAAATACACAACCCAGGGTGAAACCCAACCATCGTCAATCTCTGTTACACAGACCTAGGGTGAAACCCTAACCAATAACCAACCATTTTTTCGTCCAAAACCAAGCCATTCGATCATTTCGACTTTAGGTGGACCCTTGGTTCTCAAAGAAAAAAAAATCTCTTTTCAAGCCCTCGTTAAGAGGCAAAATTTTCTTTTTTAAGTCCTCAAAGAGGCAAAACATCTTTTCAATCTTTTCAAGTCCTCTAAGAGGCAAAAAAAAAAAAACATCTTTAAGTTGCAAATATAAATCCATGCATTTGATCATTTCATTTAAGAAAAAAACAGCGGCGGGGTTTCCTCCTCTGCCCACCCTCAAAATTTGCTCCTTCAGATAGCCACTGGCTCTCATAAATCATTTTTATGATAGCCAGTGGGGGGCAACTGTGAATACTCAAATTTTGAGGCTCAAAGAGCCAATTTTCTTGGACTGCAAACAGCCCAACTGGACCGGAGGCCATTTTGAAAGTTCACCGGAAGTGTGCCAATATGGTACTTGAAATGTCCGAAAAATTACGAGGATCACGGAACTGGTCTCGGAATATTTTTTGGAGGTCCGAAACTCCCGAAAAAGCCTCCGGAATGAAAAAAGAAAAAGGGGAAAAGGCACACGTGCCCGCCCAGCATGGGCCGGCAGGCCCGCCCAAGCCAGGCAGGCATGCCCGCCCAGCTTGGGCGGACACGCCCGCCCAGCATGGGCGGACACGCCCGCCTAGACCAGGCGGGCAGGGGCGCCCGGGATCACGTTTTTTCCCTATAAAAGCAGCCCCGGTGCTCCGTTTTTACACACTCAGTCTGTGTTGACGGACGCTCCTTCTCCCTACGCTCTTTGCGATTCTTTACTGCTTTCTTGCATTTTTTAATTTTAGTTTTATTTTATTGTTGTGATACTTGGTCACTTAAATTAAATTAAAATTAATTCCCTTAACGAGGAGCTTAACCTGGAGTTAAGAAGCGGTCGACGATTAAATCAGGTACGTAAGTCAAACTTTACCTATTTAATTTTAGCACTTCATGCATGCTTCTTTTCTACTCCTAAAAATTCTACAACTGCATAAATGCATTCATGTCATCATATAGGCAAGTAAATTGCCTCAATTAAAGTATGATTAAGCTAAATGCCCGGTTAATTAATAATCGTGGTATTAAAGCTTAAATCCGACAATATTGGCTTAAAATATCTAGTCTATCAATGGCTATGGTATGATCGCCTTTATTTCGAACAATTTTCGGCTTAAGTCCAGTTCATCAATAATTGTGACTAAGTAGCCTAAATTATTCACGTTCTTTTGGCATTAAATTGCCTACATTGCAGTTTGATTAATTACTTTTGGTAAACAAATTGCCAATAAGTAAGATCAGTCATTTTTTAGCAATAAAACGCTTAAATCAAAGTTTTGGCAAAATGCTTTAAAACTAAATCAATCTTTTTGGCTTTAAAGCCTTAAATCATTCAATTTTGGCGACAGTCGCCTAAATAAATCATCAATCAATTTTGGCAACATCTTGCCTAAATCGACACTTTTTGCTAAAAGCTTTCAAATCAACACATTTTGGCTCAAAGCCTTAAAAATCAATTTTTCGGCAATTAAACTGCCTAAATCACAAAATGTTTTCGGCTAAAAGCCTTAATTCATTTTTTGGCACACAAATAAGTCCAATCAACACTTTTTGGAAAAATGCCTAAAACAATCAATTCTTTGGCACAATGCCTAAACAAAATGCACAAAGCATACACACACTCATGCATAAAGCATTCTCATTCAAAGCCCTCTAAAAGAGGCCTATCGAACTACGTTGACTTTGATCTTCCATTCAAACGGAAGTACGTAGGCACGTTTGGGATTTAACCCCGGGCGGCAAGTCAAAATCACATAAACATTTTTTATTGGTCCCAATTACGTCATCTTTCACCCTGCGAAGCATTCATCTTTGGTTAGTTCATCAGCATGACATAGTCTCGGGATCCACCTCGGGTTCGTAGACCATGCCTTAACTTTGGGATAATTAATCTAGTAACTAGGTTAATTAAAATTGGAGTCACTTAGGGTTTTTCCTAGTTTACCCTAAAATAATTAAACAAGGTGGCGACTCATACATTCACGTGCATTTCTTCCTTTAGTCACATGCATTCATATGCCTATGATGTTTTGGGGAGGGGTTCACAAAGAGCGTAGGGAGAAGGAGCGTCCGTCAACACAGACTGAGTGCCGAAAACGGAGTGCCGAGGCCACTATTTATAGGCAAAGACGGACTGTTCCGGCGGCTGGGCTCGGCGACTGGGCTCGGCGGCCGGACCGCTGTGTCCGGCGGCTGGGCCGCCTGGCCGGGCCGCGCGGTGCCGGAGGCTGGGCCGCCGGACCGGGCCGCCGACTCGGGCGGCTGGGCCGCCGTGGCCGGTGGCTGGGCCGCCGGTGGTCCAAAAAAAATTTTGAGCCCAGATCCGCGATCCTCGCGACGTCCCGGACGTTTCAAGTACCATATTGGCATACTTTCGGTGAACTTCCAAAATGGCCTTTGGTCCGGCCGGGCTATTTGCAGTCCGAAAAGAATGGCTCTTCGAGCCTCAAAATTTGGGTGTTCACAGTTGCCCCCCACCGGCAACCATAAAAATGATTTATGGGAGTCGGTGGTTGTCTGAAACACAAATTTTGGAGGCTAAAAACAGATGCGTCTAGAAGACCCGCGTTTTGGCCATTTGCTTATAAATAGCTTGAAATCTCACTATTCACTCATTCTAAACTCTCTACACAAGAGTTCTCTCAAATCCTTTCAACTTTCAAAGTTACAAGACTTCCTTCCTCTATGGCTTCTCCTAGCAGTGACGAGGACTTTCTCGGGTCTCTGGGGATTTCTCTCGATGAGGTCGATCTCATGGCAGATGCTGACACGCACGCCTCCATGACTGGCATCTATGCCCAGGTGAGTTCTTTTCCACCTTTGCATATTTTTATTATCCGGGCCTTAGGCCGAAAAACTGTAGATTTTAGGGCCTTAGGCCAAATTGTGAACTTTTGGGCTTTAGGCCAAATTATGAATTTTGGAATTTCTTTTGCTTACCTCTTTATTAGTATGCACATTAGAATGGAACTAAGATATTACCCTTAGTAAAGAACCGAGGAGTAATTCTTAGGTTGTTTTACCTTTTAGGATACCCGTATCAAATTGGATGTAGCCGAGAGTTCTGTGGCTGGAGTTCCGCTTGAACTATTTGATCAAAATAACCCGGTTGGCGCGATTATCCGTCCATCTTATCTGGGATACCTGAGATATCTTGACATGGGTCGAAGTAACTACAAGGAGCTATTATGTGCTTTGGCTGAGAGGTGGTGGGACACTACCAATACTTTCCACTTTTCTTGGGGCGAGTTGACAATGACCCCTGCAGATTTTTCTGTGATCTCCGGGATCCCTTTCGGCATTCGGCCGATCGAGCTGTATGATGATTGGAGGGTTGATATCTCCTCCGACCGGATGGTGGAGCTGATTGGGATAGACCTGCCTCGGACTGTCGAGCCAGGCTCTGCTACCCCTACTCTGAGTATCTCCAGACGTTGGTTATCCCTCCAGGCCCCAGGCATTTATGCTAGATACGGGCGGGGAGAGCTGACGGCTACTCAGGTGGCCCAATTCACCTTGTTGCTGTTGTTTGCTTCGACCTTCTGGTCCAACAGGAAAGAGAGGTTTAAGCCTTCTATCTTAAAGAGTTTGGAGAACTTAGCCCATTTAGAGGAGTATAACTGGGCCGGTGCTATTCTGAGCCGCATGTATGACGATATGTGTGACTTGAGCCGGGGCCACGGCAAGCTTAGCGGGACCTACTACTTCTGGGAGGTAATGTAAAGAACATTCTCCCTTCCTGTACTCCTTTCTCTTTTTTTTTTTTTTCTCTTCTTTTTTTTTTTTTGATCCCCTTTGTTCTGCAGACTTGGGCATTTGAGCACTTTCCTTATACTCGCCCAGAGTTGCTCCAGCCTAACCCTAAATCAGGGCTGGCGCCTCTGGCTTGGAGATGGTACAAATCAAACCTTCATCCGGTCCGGCATAAGAAGTCGCTGAAGGAGCTGAGAGCTTTTTTTGATACGTGCCTGGTGGAGCAGGTACATGATTAGTGACTCTTATATATGTTAAATAAAAAGGATTTACTAACATATTTGTTTCTTTTATAGGCCGAGGTGGGGCCGATGGCTGCCCGCTTACAGGGCTGGATTCAGGCTGACCCTGATTTCCAGCGGTCAGATACCTTGTCCCAGCGGAGAGTGGTCCTGTCACACCCCATCCTGCGGCGATATTATTTGGGTGAGAGAGTGGACTTTCAGATAAGAGGCTGTCGTTCTGTCCCTTATACCCCTCCCGAGGACATGCGAGCGGGTAAGCAGATGATACTCACAGCTGCTCATACCGAGGGCATCCCCCATGTGGAGTTCCTCATGGGGGGAGATTACGATGAGTTCTGCGGGATTTCTTTGATGCCACCCATCGGATCTCGTTTTGATGATTTCCAAGAACCGGTTCCTTCTCGACCGCTCGGCACCCGTTCTTCTCGGGCTTCGGGCCCCTCGACTAGGACTCCAAGGAGGAGGCCCATGACTGATCCCACCTCTTCTACCCCGACTGCAAGACCGTCGCAGGCTAGGCCCAGCCGGTTGGTAGGTCCTTTCAGAGCTCCCCGAGCTATTTTGGAGGCTACCGGGCCGCTTCACCCAGACCTGGCCAGTCTACGCCTTCCATATGGTATTTCCTACTTTGTTCCCCATGGTCCTCCGGCTTTTCGAGAGGTCTCACTAGAGGATGTGGATCGCACGGTTCTTCCTTCTGAGGACATCACTGAGGTAAAGCCTGACAATCTCTCACGAAAAGGATTCATAGGAGATTCAATATTGACTTATATTTTTCGTTTATATGATCTCCAGGTTCCTGTCGGGTTGATCAATCAGATGATGGAGCTGTTCCTCGGGATGCAGCAGGAACTAGCTGCGGCCTGGACTCAGACAGCCTTTGACGATGAGAGGGGGAGGAGGCCCCGCCACTGATAGCTGTTAGATTTCCCCGCGTTCCTTTGTTTTTTCTTCTACTGTATTTTCTGTACTGAAACTTGACTGCTTTTCTGAACTCGGGCTATATTTCTGTACCGAACTTTATTTGTACCTGCACTTGATTAGTACTGAGAAAATACATGCATGATTATCAAATTTGAGAGAACATAGGGTTTTATTCTAAAACCAACATTCTTCTTCTTCTTCTTCTTCTTCTTCTTTATATTTTTTTATTATTTTTTTTACCATTATTATTATTATTATTATTTTTTCAAAAAAAACAATAAATAATAAATAAAACAAATAAAAGGACATGAATCCCTTCTACAATCATAGCATGCACAGCTGGACTAGGAGTCTCTCCAAAGTTGAAAGGATCAATTTGGGGAGGTATGGTCTTTCTCCTGCTATTACCCTTAGGGGGGTAGTAATTGACTGGATTTTCTTAAGGGCCTGTATTAGACTTTGGGATCCTAAGGCCCATGTTTTCCGGTTTGGGGCAATGATGGAGGAAATGTGCCCTCTCTTTGAGGGGTTTTGTGCCATTATAGGGTGTGACCCCAATGCCCCTTTGGTCAAGCATGAGGTAAAAATTGGGTATGTTAGGTCATTTGAGACCCTGTTTCAGTTTAGCTGACCCCAAGCTAAAGTTATGATCGTTGATGACCAAAAAGCAATTCTGCTGCCTCTGATTGACGAATTCTCAGAGGCTTGCCCAGATGAGCCAAACCGGATGAGGCTGAGGATGCGGGCCTTGGTTTTCTGTTTATTGGCTGGCTTCTTATTTAACCGGGACCCAGGCTTTGGGGATTTGCGTCTTTGCCCCATGGTTCTACAAATGGAGGATATGGGTTGTATTGGCGGCATTGTGCTGGCAGAAACCATTAGGAGCCTTGACAGGGCTGCTTTAGGGTTTGATGACTGGACAGTTTCTCCCATTATTCTCCAGGTATTTCTCCTTATTATCTCTCCTCATTTTTTCTTTCTTTTTAAATCATTCCCTTGTAATAGAAAGGATCCATTACTCAGGTTTGGTTGAAGGATCACCTTCAAGTGGTTACTGCTCCTACTTCTCTTCCTTATAACCCATCTCAGTATCGTATGCGGAGGATCTTAATTTCGCATCCCACTACTGATGCATGGACTTCATGGTTGATTGAGTTGGGTCCGAATGAGATACTGTGGTTCATCTCTTGGTACAACATCAACCGTTTTATCTAGGTTAGCTTTCATCACACCCGGGTTTACCTTCTGGGCCTTACACATTCTACTTGGTACTGTGCTTCGCGCATCTTGAGACAGATGGGGATAGATCAGACTGTTCCAATTACGGATGACTTTCCTGCTGATTCAGCCATTACCCCGGGTGTTACCCGAGCCGTCCTTAGAGCTTGGGTTAGAGATCACCATATGGTTAGGCCCTTGCCTAATCCTGCCAGTATTCAGACTTCTCCTGAGTATCGAGCCTGGTTCATTGCCAATGTCTGGCCAATTGAGAGACCAAGGAGGATCGCACTGCTGAGTGCACTCGAAGGTTGGGTTCAGGCTGATGAGATTGGGACCGGTGAGGAGATTGTGCTGGCTCCTCGGACAGGTGAGGCTGGGCAGAGTTCAACAGCTAGGGGTGACTCGGAGGATGTTGCTCCACGGAGGAGACGGGACACCTAGGCTCCTATAGGCTTTTGGATTTTGGATGTAGTTCTCTTTTTTTTACTTTTATTTGGCTTTTGGAATTTTTTTTCTGGATGTATTTTTTTTGTTTTGGACTTGGATTTAGACTTCATTATTTGTTTGGACTCTTTTGCTTTCCGCCTGACTTTTGGGCTGCTATTGGAATGAGATTTGTCTTTTTAGCTTAAATTAAGAAAATCATTTAGCTTTCCAAGCATTTTCCAACTTTATTTATTTCAAGCTCTAATTTTTGCCTAAGCTGCCCTTTCGGGTTTTCAACTTAGCGAGCTTACCCATTTTTGTCTAAGCCGCCCTTTTTGGGTTTTCAGCCTAGCGGGCCCCGACTTTTGCCTAAGCCGCCCTTTCGGGTTTTCGACTTAGCGGGTTTTCCTCTTTTTTTTCTTGTTTTCTTCCTTTTTTTTTTTTATTCGGCAAAGAAGAATGAAATTATGAAATGATTTTTTTTTATTAATGTTTAGACCGTGCCCAAAGAGGGCTGCCTACATATCTCCGATATATAATTTCTTTTTTCCAAAGAGAATCAGGTCTAATGTAGTTCATCTTACATTATGCAATGATTACAATTACACAAAATATCTTTTTAACTGATCTAAATTACATGGATTAGTGAATTCCAAACCATCCAAATCAGTCAAAATAACGGCTCCGCCTGACAATATCTTCTTTAACACATAGGGTCCAGCCCAATGAAGACGAAACTTCCCACGTGGATCTATGATTGGCTGTCTAATCTCCTTTAGAACCAAACAACCTTCTTCCAGTTTCCGGTCTTTGACCTTCTTATTAAAATGCCGCGCCATTCTTCTTTGATAAACTTGAGTTTGGTGGATTGCTCGCAATCGCTTTTCATCCATACCCAAGAGTTGCAAATGATAATTCTCAGCCCAATTTGCTTCACTGATCTGGCTTTCCCGGATAACCCTCGCCGACTGAACTTCCAGCTCAATAGGCAACACTGCTTCCATGCCATATACTAAGGAATACGGGGTTGCCCCAGTAGGCGTTCTGATTGAAGTCCTGTATCCCCACAAGGCATTTGGCAATTGTTCGTGCCAAGCTCTATGCTTTTGAACCGTCTTCTGCAAAATGACCTTTATGGCCTTGTTTTCAGCCTCTACAGCCCCATTTGTTTGTGGACGATAGGGTGAAGACTTGTGATGCTGAATCCTCTTTTGCTTCAGTAGGTCCGAAAATTCACTTTGAAAGTGAGACCCATTATCAGTAATGATCTCAAATGGTGTTCCATACCGACAAAGGATGTTGGTACGAACGAACTGTGCTGCCTTCTTGGCATTCAAAACGGAATAAGAAACCGCCTCAATCCACTTAGTAAAATAATCAACAGCAACCAGGATGAATTGATGGCCATTGGAAGCCTTTGGATGGATCTTTCCGATCACATCTATGCCCCAAGTTGCGAAAGGCCATGGTGAAGTAATGGGATTCAGATTGACTGGAGGCTGCTTTTGTAGTTTAGCAAAAATTTGACATTCATGGCATTTCTGCGCATGCCTCACGCAATCTGCATTCATGGTCGACCAATAATAACCTAGGTTCATGATTTTTCGAGCCAAGGCTATCCCGTGCATATGTGGACCGGACTCCCCATTATGTAGGGAATTCATGATGTTTTGAGCTTCTCCTTCATCAACGCACCTTAGGTGCAGACCATTCCAACTCCTTTTATACAGGGCTCTCCCGGTAAGGAAATATCCAAATGCTAACTGTCTCAATGTCCGTTGATTAGTCTTGTTGGATCCCTCCGGGTAGACTTCATTCTGAAGATAATTCTGTATATCCCAAAACCACGGCTTGTCATCGACTAGGTTCATGACATGCGCTGGCTGTTTCTGCAGCCGAACCGTCAGAGGTCGAATGACTTGATCTCCCCCTACATTAACCATGGAAGCCAAGGTTGCTAAAGCATCTGCAAACTGATTTTTGGCGCGCGGCAGGTAGTGAAAAGATAGTTCCTCAAACTGTTGGGCCAATTCGTCCAAATGTTGTAGGTAAGGAACCAAACGTTCTTCCTTAATTTTCCATTTCCTTAGAGCTTGAGAGACTATCAGGTTGGAATCTCCAAAAACCTTAAGGATTTTTATTTCTTTTTCCAGGGCCGCTTCTAACCCCTTGATGCAAGCTTCATACTCGGCTTCATTGTTGGTACAGTCGAAATCTAGTTTGACTGCGATTGGGACGTATTCTCCACAAGGAGTTTTGAATACGACTCCAACCCCGTTTCCATGGTAGTTTGAAGCTCCATCGAAGTACATCTCCCAGACCTCACTTTCCACGCTCAACAAGTCTTCGTCAGGAAATTCTACTTCTGGCATTTGGTCTTCGACTGACAATTCTGCTAATTGATCAGCCAAGGCTCCGCCTTTCACTGCCTTCCGTTGTACAAATTTTAAGTCATAGGCTGCGAGCACCGACACCCACTTAGCCATTTTACAGTCAAGAATCGGCCTCTCCATAAGGAATTTCAAGGGGTTCGATTCAAAAATCACATACGTAGTGTAAGACGAGAGGTAGTGCTGCAACTTTGTACAGGCCCAAACTAGAGCTAGGCACAGCTTCTCTATCTTATTGTATTTTAGCTCATATTCCAGCATCCTCTTGCTAAGGTAATACACGGCGTTTTCTACCCTCGTATCTTCAACTTGTTGAGCTAGCATCGCACCCATCGCTTCTTCTGTCACTGATAGGTACAATAACAAAGGCTTTCCTAGCCTTGGTGGCTGTAACACTGGCGGGGATAGCAGATATTGCTTGACTTGGTCGAAAGCTTTCTGACAATCCTCATTCCATTTGACTGCTACTCCTTTCCTGAGTAGTTTGAAAATCGGACCACAAGTATCGGCCAATTGATTGATGAACCGGCTGATGTACTGTAGCCTTCCCAGGAAACCCCGAACTTCTTTTTCTGTCCTTGGTGCTGGCATTTCCAGAATGGCCTTGGCTTTTGAAGGGTTGATCTCTATGCCCTTCCAACTGACCATATGCCCCAGAAATACTCCGGATGTAGCTCCAAACAGACATTTTGTAGGATTGAGCTTTAAATTGTACTTTCGAAGTCTAAGGAAGAACTTCTCAAGCGCTGTCGTATGTTCTTCAGCTGTTTTTGATTTGACAACCATATCGTCCACATATACTTCTACTTCTTTGTGAATCATGTCATGGAAGATGGTTGTCGCCATTCGTTGATAGGTTGCCTCGGCATTTTTGAGCCCAAAAGGCATGACCCTGTAGCAGTAAGTTCCCCACTCCGTGGTGAACGCCGTTTTCTCTTTGTCTGGCTCATGCATCATTATTTGATTATAACCGACAGCAAGATCAGTCAAGGAGACCATCTCGTGTCCAGCCATTCGGTCCACTAACAAGTCGATGTGCGGCAGAGGGAAATCGTCCTTCGGACATGCTTTATTCAAATCACGGTAGTCCACACACATTCGCACTTTTCCATCCTTCTTCGGCACCGGCACGATGTTCGCTAACCACGTCGGGTAGGCAATAGGTTCTATGAACTTGTTCTCCAGCTGCTTGGCAACTTCCTCCTTGATTTTCAAGGACCATTCTGTTTTCAACCTTCTTAGCTTCTGTTTCACTGGCTTAGCCTCTGGATACACTGGAATCTTGTGCACCACTATTGCTGGGTCAATTCCGGTGATGTCACTTGCTTTCCACATGAAGCAATCAACAAATTTCTTCAAACATTCACTGACCTGTTCCCTGTTCATGCAATCAGATGCAATGTATGTATGTTCATTTTCTTCCTTGCCAATTACTATTTTTTCCTTTTCATTTTTTATTTCATTTATTTGATTATTTTTGCTTGGAAATGCTTGGAAAGATAGACACGCAGGGTAATCAAGAATTTGCAATCCTTTATTAATTATGATGGAGTCGTCTTCAAAAAATACATCAAATTTGAGATCTGGATCTTCTAGATCCGATGCAGATGACTCGGAACTGGAACTAGACTCTGACTCGGTTTCAGACTCGGGGTCAGACTCGGACTCAGTACAGGACTCGATTACAGACTCTGGTACTAGGCTTGACTCGGGAGGGGGTTTATCAGCCATGCGCTCCTCCTCGCTGTACCAGTTGGTGAGGGGCCCTTCATTCGGGTTGATCAGATCTAGCAGGTCTCGGTTCCCATCATTTCCTGTGATAACCGCAACTTCGTCAAAGAGACTAGGTTGCATGAAGTCTTCTGCTTCCAGTTCAGTTACTGTTTTGGGCCTGTTGCCCCAGACATCTGAGAATATCTCCAACCCAGGCAGCATCTTCTTAGCGGTTGGGCAGCAAAAGGGTTCTCGGAAGCCACAGTAAGGAACTGCTTCTCCCAATTTACAGAAATAACTGTTCAAAGTCAGAAAGTAAGGCCGTATCTGTACACTCCCTTTCCTTCCCCTTCTGGTTCTCTTGGCACGGTCTTCATTAGTGGGCTCATAGCCTAGTCCGAAGGTTCCCTCATTCACTGGACACTCCCAGGCTTGCAGTTTGGGGTATGTTTTCCCAAATCTGGCCATAACCATTCTTGGCAGATAGGACATCTTAAGCATCAAGGGCACTATGCAGTTTATTTGCACCGTCCCGAAATCAAAGAGAATTCGAGAGTTTGCAGTCTTTCCTTCTATGAACTGCACAGTATCATACTGAAATCCCGAGAGGGGTAGGTTGGCAGTCTCAGGGTTGACCTCAAAGAGAGGCTGGCCCTTTGGCTTTTTGAGCTGACTGTAGTCATCCCCCTGAATGGTGATAACTTTGTCCTCATATGGAAACTTGACCTTTTGGTGCAAGGACGAGGGTATTGCCTTAGTGTGGTGTATCCATGGTCGGCCTAGAAGCAGGTTGAAGCTAGTTGGTACATCAATTACCTGGAAGGGGACTTCCATCACAGCTGGCCCAACTGTTAACTTTAGCGTAGCAACCCCCAATACTTCCCTCCGGGTGCTGTCATAGGCCTTCACTATCTGGTCCGAGGGAGTGAAGTCAGTTTCTTCCAACCCTAGACAGCTGGCTACTCTCAGTGGGCAGACGTTCAGCGCCGACCCATTATCAATGAGAACCATGGGCACGGTTTTGTCTCGAGTCTGAACAGTGACATAAAGAGCATTGTTATGACTGCCTCCCTCCTTGGGCAAATCGTCATCAGAGAAACCGATGCTTCGTGTTTTAGATGATTGGGTGAGGGTGGATACTAGCACTTCAGGGCTAACTTCCACAGGCGTCTGAAGTTGACTCAAAGCCTTGCAAAGAGCTTGGCGATGAGGAAAGGATGATGCCAAAAGTTCCCAGATTGACACCCTAGCTTGTGTCTTTTTTAATTGTGACAGCACCGGGTCCTCCTTTGGCTCCTCTACCCTCTGGTAGGGTTTATTTTGAATTTTGTCCAAAACTAACGGTTCATATTGTCTCCCGCTCCTGGTTATAGCATCAAGTTCTCCGGTTAGGTCATTCAAATCCAAGACATAGATGTTATTCATTTCTAGGAACAGTTCGAAAGGATCGATCAGTTCCTGATCAGCCATAATAGCATTTACCCCGTGATTTGGTAAGGGGTTAGTACTAATGTTTGGCTTACTTCTGGGAATAATTGAACCGTTGTCCACCAGGTCCTGGATGCGGTTCTTGAGCGTCCAACACGCTTCAGTCTTGTGCCCATGCCCCTGATGATACTCACAGTATTCATCAGCCCTGTAATTCCTTGGTAATGGATTTGGTGGTTGCCTTGCTTCCAAAGGTTTGATGTAGTTGGCCTTGACGGTCTCTCGGAATACCACAAGGATCGGCATCCCGAGATCAGTATAAGTTCTTCTGGACGATTGATTATTATTTCTCATGTTCCCCACACGTAAAGGATTCGTGGGGGTGATGCTAGCCACTTCGTGGACCTTGCTAGCTTGGCTAGGTTTCTTATACTTTGAGGTTCCTGAGTCTTCTTTCAGTTGCCCCATCTGAATCAGATCTTCTACTTTCATAGCAGTGGCAATGAGCGACTGGAATGTTGGTAGGTACTGAGTCTGTAGTTGCTGTTGGTAGACAGGCTGCAGATTTTTTATTATTATGTCTACCTGCTCTTGTTCAGAAGGCCGGTTAATCATTTGGGCAGCTTTGGCCCTCCACCTCGTAAGGAACGAGGAAAAGGGTTCATTGTTTTTCTGCTTGGTGGTTTCTAGTTCTCTTCGAGTGACATCCACCTCCATGTTATAGCGGTATTGGGAATTAAATGCATTGCAGATGTCTTCCCATGTTTTCATTTTGGATCGGTCTAAGCTGACAAACCACCTCAATGCGGCACCGGTAAGAGATTGTTGGAACAACTGAGCAAGGAGCTTGCTGCTCAATCCAAATGGGTTAAGAGCACCTACATACATTTTCAAATGAGTCTTAGGACAAGTGGTTCCATCAAATTTGTCCATGTTGGGCATCTTGAACTTAGTTGGCAACCGGGCTTCAGGGAACAAGGACAAGGAGTCCATGTCCACCACTTCCTTGTGGGTTTTGAGAGCAGTGATGGACCTTTCTAGGAGCTCTAGTTTTTCTCTCATTCTCTGAGCTTCCAGCTCAGAGGCAGTTTTAGAGGGCATATCATCCAGGTTTAGGGCAGGGTTTGCAGGTTCAGCAGCAGGACCCTGATTGGAGGCAGTAGGTCCACTTCCCCCAGCGGAAGCCCCATTTCCATTATCATTCCCATTACCCAGTTCAGCTATCAGGGCGGTCCTTTGGGCAGCCAGTGCTTCATTCATTCTAGCTTCCATTCTAGCCTCTAGTTGTTCAATGAGGGTTTGGATATCAGCAAGTGATGCCATTGGTGCAGATAAAGTTGTAGGAGTTGCAGGTGAAGCTGGTGTAGCTGGTGAAGCTAGTGAAGCTGGTGATAGTACTGTAGGTGTGGCTGGCACAGATGTGGGCACTTGGATCGTGGACACCTGTAAGGATAAGGGTAGCTGGATTAGGTACAGTGGTCGGTGTATCAGGTAGCTGATGTGAGGTGAATTGACTCTCTTGTCCAACTGTGCATGACTGAAAGTAAAAGAGTGTTTCATGCTCTCTTTGTGTTTACCCCATGTTTATGACATGTCGTGAATGCGCATAACAACACGTCATAATCTGTTTAATGATATGATTCACATCATTGGGTGCATACAGTCCTAAAGGGTAGGTTCTATAGGCTATGACTCAAATAGAGAATCGGCTTATAAGGGACCCTTGAACCTTGAGTATGGATATACCTAACCACATGTGAAACAAAGAGTTTCGCGCGGGTCCAACGGTACGCATACCCATGGGCCACCCCTAAAAGGATTAGGGGCGGTTTGCGATAACAGGGAGGACGCTTTGGCTATCCGTCAACATAATCAATGAGACCTGCCGATCAGCGCTACTTGCTATCCAGACTCAGAAGTTTGAACAGAGAGAGAAGAAATTCATTTGAAATTCATTTTTTTATGCAATGGAGAAAAAGATTCTCAATCGTGCAAATAGATCAACAAATTTAAATGTCTTAATCAAATTTGTCACTTAAGTTCAAATTTCCTCTTATCGAGTATTCTTAAAGAAAGAACACTCGATTTATGTCAAGGTACCCTGTAAAACAAAGCATAATAAAGTAATGCCCTAAAGAAGGGCAGGTTAGTTTATTCAACAATTGTAGTCCACTTTTTATGCAAAAAGATTACATAAGATTGTCCCCAGTGAAATCGCCAAACTGTGAACCCCTCCCCAAAACATCATGGCATATGGATGCATGTGACTAAGGGTAGAAATGCACGTGCATGTATGATTCGCCACCTTGTTTAATTATTTTAGGGTAAACTAGGAAAAACCCTAAGTGACTCCAATTTTAATTAACCTAATTACTAGATTAATTAACCCAATGTTTAAGGCATGGTCTACGAACCCGAGGTGGATCCCGAGACTATGTCATGCTGATTAAACTAACCAAAGAATGAATGCTTTGCAAGGAAGATGAAGTAATTGGACCAAAAAAAAATGTTTATGTGATTTCGACTTGCCGCTCGGGGTTAGATCCCAAACGTGCCTACGTACTTCCGTTTGAATGGAAGATCAAAGTCAACGTAGTTCGATAGGCCTTCTTTAAAGGGCTTTGAATGGGTATGCTTAATGCATGAGTGTGTGTATGCTTCGTGCATTTTGTTTAGGCATTTTGCCTGAAAATTGATTGATTTTTAGGCATTTGATGCCAAAAATGTTGATTTTAATGGCTTTTAGCCAAAAAGAATGATTTAGGCAAATGTTGCCAAAAATATTGTGATTTAGGCGATTGTCGCCAAAATGCTTGATTTAAGGCTTTTAGCCAAAAGATTGATTAATTTGAAAGCTTTTAGCCAAAAAGGTTGATTTAGGCAATTTTTTTGCCAAAAGATGATTATTTAGGCGATTGTCGCCAAAGTGATTGTCGCCAAAGTGATTGATTTAAGGCTTTTAGCCAAAATAAGTTGATTAATTTTAGGCATTTTGCCAAAAAAATTGATTTAATTGTAGGCAATTGGTTGCCAAAACGTGATCGATTAAGGCTTTTAGCCACAATTATTAATTAATTGGACTTAAGCCGGATTTGTTTGAAATAAAGGCGATTACACCATAGCTATTAATTAACTAGGTATTTTAAGCCAATATTGTCGGGTTTAGGCTTTAATACCACGATTATTAATTAACCGGGCATTTAACCTAAATTTATTTAATTGAGGCAATTTGTTTGCCTAATGATGACATGAATGCATTTATGCAGTTATAGAATTATTAGGAGTAGAAAAGAAGCATGCATGAAGTGCTAAAATTAAATAGGCAGAGTTCAGTTCACGTACCTGATTTAATCGTCGACCGCTTCTTAACTCCAGGTTAAGCTCCTCGTTAAGGGAATTAATTTTAATTTAATTTTAAGTGACCAAGTATCACAACAATAAAATAAAACTAAAATTAAAAAAATGCAAGAAAGCAGTAAAGAATCGCAAAGAGCGTAAGGAGAAGGAGCGTCCGTCAACACAGACTGAGTGCCGAAAACGGAGTGCCGAGGCCACTATTTATAGGCAAAGACGGACTGTTCCGGCGGCCGGGCCGCCGGGCTCGGCGGCTGGGCCGCTGGACTCGGCGGCCGGGCGCGGCGGCCGGCCGCCGGGCTCAGCGGCTGGGTTTGGCGGCCGGCGTCCGGGCCGCCGGTTCTCGGCGGTCGGACCGCCGTGTCCGGCGGCTGGGCCGCCGGGACAGGCCGCCGGTCCCGGTGGCTGGGCCGTCGGTCCCGGCGGCTGGCTGCCGTGGTCGGTGGCTGGGCCGCCGGTGGTCGGTGGTCTTGTTATCTTTTCGCTCCGGAGGCCTTTCCGGGCACTCCGGACCTCCAAAAAAAATTTCGGGCCCAGATCCGCGATCCTCGCGACGTCCCGGACGTTTCAAGTACCATATTGGCATACTTTCGGTGAACTTCCAAAATGGCCTTTGGTCCGGCCGAGCTATTTACAGTCTGAAAAGAATGGCTCTTCGAGCCTCAAAATTTGGGTGTTCACAATGCGCAATATCGTCAATCGCCTTATGGAAATTGAACACTTCATTCTAGAGGATGTGAAGCCATATCAAACCTTTTAGGCTTTGAGGTTCAAAAGTTGTAAATATTTAGTTAGGGTCTAAAATGAACAATTAATGTACAAAGTCCACTTTTGGAAAGTAATGAAATGAATCTATTTTGAGCCAAATGTTTTTAATGCCAAAAAGAAAGAGAAAAGAAAGAAAAATTTTAAATGTCTATAAATAAAGAACACTGCTCAAGTATTAGCACGATTGAGGCAAAAAGAAAGGGATACAAAAAAAAAAAAAAAAAAAGAAAGAGGGGGCATTATAAGTATTTGGCTATGAAATAGGGCACGTTTTGCTCCTAATAGTTCTCAAGAGCCCTTCTCTGATTTTTGGATTTGAACAGTCGTGATAAAACCACTACGAAATATATCATTAGTTGCATCACACGATGCCATGATTGTATGATTGCATTTTGTGTGCCATTCCATATTCATGCATCGACGCATACATGTATCATGTCGTGAAGCATATTTTCACAAAAACAGTACAATCCTTTTCCATTGTCGACCAAAAGAAACCCTATTTGAGAATTTTCTTAGCAAGTGCTTTTTTGTTCATGTTGGTACCGCATATCCCTGCATGAATCTATTCCATAATCCCTTCAGCTTCTTTCTTCGATACGCATTTTAACAATACCCCGTCTGACATTCTTTTGTACAACTGACCATCTAAGACTATAAATTGTAATTCCAAATGTTGTATAGCCCTTCTATCATCTCTAGTAGATGAATCTGGTTATACCCTTTTGGTCATCCAATGTAGGACATCATAAAACCATGGCTTCTCTTCTTTCTCAATATCTAAAATCTTTTCCCCTTCATAACAAGGTATGCTACCGAAAAACATCATAAATTGTTTTTTAGGCATTACTGAAATCTCTTTCTAAGCTGATGCGAAGTTAGCCAAGACATCTGGTACTCGATTGTTTACTTTACTTGTATGTATGAAGGTTACTTCCTTGAAGTTTTGAAAAATAATGCGCAAATGGTAAATGTAAGGCTTCAGCTTGTCCTCTTTAACTTCCCAATTGCCATTAGCGTGCTCGATCACCAATTTCAAATTACCAACAACGTCAACTTCTTCAGCTTTAACTGTAATCAAAGCTTCTAACCCAAAAAGGCAGGCTTCATAGTCTTCCAAGTTATTCGTGACTACAAATTATAACCTCTTCAACATCAGGATAACTTCTCCTTATGGGGATTTTAGTAAAACGCCTAACCCGAATCCTTTACTATGAGCTGAACCATCAAAGTAGAGCTTTCATTCTTTCTTTTCTATCAAACTCAAATGTTCATCAGGAAAATTAATCTCCCACTGTTTATTGTCTTTAACTGGATGAGCTGTTAGAAATTTTACAACTACTTGTCCTTTAACGGTTTTCTTTGTGGCATATTCGATGTCAAATTCTGACAATAGGATTAGCCATCTTGCTAGTTTCCCCACTAGTGTTGGTGTTACATATAAATATCTGAGTGGATCCATTCTCAATAATGCTATCACTTTATAAGACTGAAAATAGCGTTGAAGTTTTCTGGTAGCTCATACCATTACTAAGGAAGTTCTTTCAATCAAGTTATATTTCTGTTCATTTAGAAGAAGCCTTTTACTCAAGTAATACACTTCCTTTTTAGCACCAGCTTCATCAGCTTGTGCTAACATGGCTGCAATTCCAGTATCTTCCACTATCAAGTATAGAATTAAGGGTTTCCCTAGCTTTGGTGGGCACAAAATCGGGGGATTTGACAAATATTCCTTGATTTTGTCAAAAGCTATCTAGCAGTGATCGTTCCACTTTGTTGGCTGATCTTTCTTTAAAAGCTTGAAGATTGGATCACATACTATAGACAACTTCGATATGAACCTGCTAATATATTGAATCTTTCCCCAAAAAGCTTCTCACTTGCTTTTTCATCTTGGGCGGCTCCATTTCTTGGATCGCCTTGATGTTGTCTGGATCGATCTCTATTCCTTTAGGTCCTATTATGAATCAAATCACATTTCCAGAAGTTACCCCAAACATACATTTCTTCGGGTTCAACCACAACTTGTGTTTAATAACTCTGTTCATGAGCTACTCAAGGGCTGTTGGATGCTCTTCTGGTGTCTTCATCATGACAATCGTATCATTGATATACACCTCTAACTCCTTGTGGATCATGTCATGAAACAATGTAGTTGTCATCCTTTGATAAGTAGCCCTAACATTCTTTAAGACAAACGGCATCACCCGATAACAGAATGTACCAAACTTCATCACAAATGTTGTCTTGCCTTTATCTAATAATGCCACGAGAATCTGGTTATACCTTGCAAACCCATCCATAATGGAGTAGCATCCCATCACCGTTGCACTGTCGATTAGGATATCAATATTAGGGAGAGGAAAATCATCCTTTGGTGATGTTTTTTTCAAATCCCTGTAGTCCACAGACATTCTAACCCTTCCGTCTTTCTTTGGAACTTGGACTATGTTTGCCAACCATTCTAGATAGTAAACCACTACAAAAAAACCTGCATCTATCTGTTTAGTCACTTCCTCTTTAATTTTCTCGGCCCATTATGTTCTTAACCTTCTTCTCTTCTGCTTCACTAGTTTGGCTCCAGGATACAGAGGAATTTTGTGCTCAACTATAGACCTATCTATCCCTGGCCCCTCAACCCCTCTTCTTTGGGTGCTTTCTCTTTTTTCTCTTTTTCTAACTCAGGCTTTGGTTCCTTGGGCTCAACCGCCAAGATATAAATAACGTCAGTAAATATCTCTACAACGGGGTACGTCTTTCCATTGTGCTGAAAAGGCTCTATTACTAGACATGGAGAGGAATGCCCACTCAAATGGACAAATCATCCATCCATGTCTAACCAGTCGTATGTTCTTTTTGGTGAGCTTCCAAACTTATACCCCAAGCCTTGACGGCCTCTTTGAGTGTGGATTTCAGGTAGCTTTGTAATGCCTTGCTGATTCTTTCCAAGCCCTTTTCCTTCTTTATAGTTCATTTTCTTCATGATGTTGGAGACAGTGGGTCCCATGTTAGTGCTTAGCATAGCAACATGAAAACCAATCCATGGGAGGATAACTTGCTTATCCACATTTAGTGTAGCTATGCTTCTCTCATTAGCAGTAGGTATGGTCATTCCCATTGTAAGGAAATTTAATTTTCTAGTGTAGCGTTGAAGGCACACATCCCAAGGAATGATACTGAGGGCCAACCATTCCTCTTTGCTATCCCAAACATTAAGGACCATAACATAGATTTGTTCCGACATCTTTCTCTCTCTTTCCTCCTCTTCTTTAAACTTGGTCAGCACCTCCTCGAGAGTCTTTCCCAGACTCGACCATATATAAGTTCTTAGGAGGTGGCACGTTCCTAAAATTTGAAAGTGGATTAGTCCTCGTGCTCGGCCTTGATTTTTCTAGATTAGTAGTTTTGCCATTATCGATCAGATCTTGTATCTGATGCTTCAATCGCAAGCAATTATCAGTTTTATGGCCCTCACCCTGATGGAATTGGCAATAAGCACTCTATCGTAGTTCTTTGGCAAAATGGTCGGAGGAGGTCTCGGTGCAAGCAGTCATATCAGACCCGCCGTTTTTACTTTCTCAAATACCCTAGAGAGAAGAATGCCAAAGTTAGAAAATCTCCTTAGGGTCACATTTGTAGCTCTCAAATCTAGAGCGGCTATTGTTGTGTTCTTATTGTTGCTCGGAGTCTTAGCTGACTGACTCGATCCTTGGAACCCGAACTTATTGAAGCTTCAGGCCCGATACTTCTTATCTTCTCTTATTTTATCTTCGATGATAGTCCCCACCTCATAAACTTGAGAAAATTATGTTAAAGGCATATAATACAGCTTTTAACAGAAGGTCAGCAGAGTCTGCTTAATGAATATCTTGATTTGCTCCTTGGTATCCGGATAGTTTCTCATTTACGTCATCTTGGCTCTCCATCTAAACATATAATCAGTCAAGGTCTCATCATTTTTCTACACAGTTGCTTCTAAATCTCGTAAATTGACGCTCATTTGGAGATTGTCAGAGTATTCCTTGATGAAAACCGTTGTCAACTCATTCCAATCTCTTCTCGAGACTGTAATACCAAGTTTGGGCAGATCTATTAAGGACGTTGGGAACATCTTCAAAATTTCTCTTGACGGCAGACTCGCCAACTCCATGACAGATTTGTACTGCATGAGGTGCACCTTTGGGTCACCATTACCATCATACTTTGCCACTTTTGGCATCTTATAGGACATCGAGGTAGCTTGCCTCAGCTCTAACTCCTCATCCTCATTGTTATCGAGGTCAATATACTGGTCCATTCCCTTGGACTTCATAAACACATTCAGTTTCTTGAGCTTTTTGTGGGTCTCTTTTATGAATGGCACAACCCAAGAGGGGGGTGAATTGAATTTTCTAAAAATTTAATTTTCAAAAATAAAATTAGAATTCTATTGCAGCGGAATTAGAAAGCATTTGGAAATACTCTGTGAAGAACAGTTATTATATTTAGAACTATTTTACAAAGCTTATTGCTATTTAGAAAGATTCTACGAAAAACAGTTATTGCATTTTAAAACTGTTTCATAAAGCTTTAAGCAAAATTAGAAAACTGATTATAATTCATATTGTGATTTATACTGAATGTAGAAGGACATATTAGAACTTTGTATAATCACAATACATAATCCAGAGTTCTAATGTTCCATAGAGATAAAGCTTATTCACGTTTAGAAACAGAAACTTATTAACAACTTTGCATTTCTGAAAAGATTAACAGTTGTGTAAATAAAATATAATCAAGCAGAACTTCAAAAAATAAAAAAAGATAAACATAGAGATTTATAGTGTTTGATAATAACCAGCCTACATCCACTCTCCAAGACTCATCTTAAGATCCTCCAGTATGTTATCTCTCTTCAACGGTAAGAGACAAACTAAACTTTACAAGGAAATAGATCAACACCTAGATATAACCTTTGTCTCACTAGATTTCTCAAAGGTTCTAGTCAACCTCAACCCTTTCTGTTTTTGCAAAGAACATAAACTCACATTAA
Organism: Jatropha curcas; assembly: GCF_041381405.1. Lineage (NCBI taxonomy): Eukaryota > Viridiplantae > Streptophyta > Magnoliopsida > Malpighiales > Euphorbiaceae > Jatropha > Jatropha curcas. Next base: position 12,711,243 of record NC_143159.1, read on the forward strand.
GACATTAGATTCTCACATAAGGAGAAGGTCGCTTGATAACCTATTACACCATAGCTTTTCACCTAAGCTATTACACAAAAGTTTTTTTGATTAGAAACCTCTAGTCTATAACAGATTAAAGAATCTAAATAGACAAAGAGAAATGCAATTATAAGCACAGGAAGACCAGAAAATAGATTTAGAAAATAAATTTAAAGTTCAGAACTGTTCTTCAGAAAACGTTATTAAAAAGTTTTCTTTTCTCCTAAAAATATTTTTTTGAAGGAAATAGACGAAAAAAAAATAAGGGGGTTTGAAGAGAGAGCTTTGAGAGATTTAAAAATTTTATTCAATGGACTTTTACTCTTGCAAAAACCTCAACGTTTTCAAAAGAAGAAAAATGTGTTTTATAAGAGAGGTGGATTAAGTTTTTAGAAAACAATGATCTTTCGTTTTAAAGAGTATTTAGACTTTTCGAAAATAAAAAGATATATGAATCATTTGTAAATACTCAATTATTTGTTGCCAAAAATATTTAAGTCAACATCTTTTTCATTTATCCTACAATATATCCTAAGATACTAACAATTAAAAAAAATCTTCAATAATCTTCATGGTCTTTAAAGAATCTTGGATTTGTAGGAACTTGCCTTCTTTAGTAATTTTCACATTTAAAAATCTACATAAAATAATTTTAGCACATACAATAATATTAAATTTATTTGTGTTGCATAATCATCAAAATCTCAACAAAATTGACCCTTAAGCCAACACTTCTTATCCAACTTTTCAAAATTTTCTAAGATGATCGGCTGACTCAACCCTCTTGGCGGACATTTTCTTGAAAATTCATCATCTTGCCAAGTATCGTCTACATGCTCCTTTTTCTCAGACTCTCATTTAGCCTCTTTGGCATCTTCAATAACTACTTCTTTCCCTTTATTGAACCTCATAAGCTTCTCAAGGCTAGATGCCACTATTCTTTCAATCATCTTCTCCATTTCAGACAAAGGAATAATGGGTTCGACCATTCTATCAGCAGAAGTAAGGATTAAAACTAGCGAATCTGTTTGAACTTGAGAGTTTTCAATCTCAAAGCGGGAGCCCAACGGACTAGAAGAAACTGAACTAGGTAAAACAAAGGGAGTTGAAGGTTCTTCAACTCTAATCAACTGACTGTCTATGTTTGACCACTGACTATTTTCGATGCTTTTTGTCTTTGTGGAGCTATCTTGACTGCACAAAATGAATGTTAGAAAACATAGCATAATGCATGTATGCATGAATGCATGCTTATGAAGTGGCGTGTAATAATGCGATCATACGCTCACAACATCATGAAATGCACCTAATGTTATATTCCATCATGGCTTTATCATGACTATTCAAATCCAAAATCAAAGAAAGGCCTTTTGAGAACTGTTAGGAGCAAAACGTGCCTTATTTCACAACCAAATATTTATAATGAACTTATTGCTTATTCTTTTATTTTGTATCGCTTTCTTTTTGCCTCAAGTGTGATAACACTTGGGCAGGGTTTTTATTCATATACAATTGAGATTTTTTCTCTTTTCCCTTTCTTTTATTACTTTTTTTATTGCATTACTAATATTTGGCTTAAAAATAGACGCTTTCATTACTTCTCCAAAAGTGAACTTTTTACATTGATTGTTGTTTTGAGGCCCTAGCTAAATATTTACAATTCCTAAACTTCCAAGCCTAAGAGGTTTGACAAGGCTTCGCATCCTCTAGAGTGAAATGGCCAATTTCCAGAAGGCAGTTGGCGATATTGAGCATCAGCGTGAATCACGCTTCCACACCTTGGAAGAGAGTCATAGCTTCGAGTTGCGCTTGCTTTATTTCAAGCAGGAGTTGATGAGCCTCTTCTAATTGGTTTTCCTTCGTTGGAGTTGGAATCAGAGGAGCTTCCCTCTTAGGCATTTGAGCCTCGGCCTTACAGTCACCATTGGATAGAGCTCTTTTAGCTCGTTTTGCCTCCAACACTTGTCTTAGGTCTTTCGCCCTTTGGCACTTTGATCGTCGGGATCACGCCATGATGGAATATACCCTATATGGTGTGAACCCCTCCCCAAACATCATGGCATATGAATGCATGTGACTAAGGGCAGAAATGCACGTGAATGTATGAGTCGCCACCTTGTTTAATTATTTTAGGGTAAACTAGGAAAAAACCCTAAGTGACTCCGATTTTAATTAACCTAAATGCTAGATTAACTAACCCAATGTTAAGGCATGGTCTACGAACCCGAGGTGGATCCCGAGACTATGTCATGCTGATGAACTAACCAAAACAATGAATGCTTTGCAGGGTAAATGATGTAATTGAAAATGTTTATGTGATTTCAACTTGCCGCTCGGGGTTAAATCCCAAACGTGCCTACGTACTTCCGTTTGAATGGAAGATCAAAGTCCACGTAGTTCGATGGGCCTCTTTTAGAGGGCTTTGAATGGGTATGCTTTATGCATGGGTGTGTGTATGCTTCGTGCATTTTGCTTAGGCATTTTGCCAAAGAGTTGATTGATTTGATTGTTTCAGGCATTTGTTGCCAAAAGGAAGTGTTTGATTGGGCTTATTGTTGCCAAAGTTGATGACATTGATAGGGCAATTTATTTGCCAAAAATGGATTAAGGCTTTTAGCCAAAGAGTTTTGTGATTTAGGCAAATTGTTTACCAAAAGATTGATTATTTAAAGGCTTTTAGCCAAAATGTGTTGATTTGAAGGCTTTTAGCCAAAAAGTTTGATTTAGGCAATTGTTGCCAAAAATTGATATGATTTAGGCGATTGTCGCCAAAATTGGTTTTTTGAAGGCTTTTAGCCAAAATGGGTGATTAAGGCAGTTTGTTTGCCAAAATTGATTGATTTAAGGCAATTTATTTGCCAAAAGTGATTATTTGAAGGCTTTTAGCCAAAATTTTGATTTAAGCTATTTGTCGCTAAAAACAAGATTAATCTCACTTATAGGCAATTTGTTTGCCAAAAGTGATCAATTGAATTGCAATGTAGGCAACTTATTGCCAAGAAAACGTGTTTAATTAAGGCTGTTTAGCCACAATTATTGATTAATTGGACTTAAGCCGGACTGTTCGAAATAAAGGCGATTATACCATAGCTATTAATTAACTAGGTATTTTAAGCCAATATTGTCGAATTTAGGCTTTAATACCACGATTATTGATTAACCGGGCATTTAGCCTAAATTATTTAATTGAGGCAGTTTATTTGCCTAATGATTGATGTGAATGCATTTATGCAGTTGTAGAATTATTAGGAGTAGAAGAGAAGCATGCATGAAGTGCTAAAATTAAATAGGCAGAGTTTAGTTCATGTATCTGATTTAATCGTCGACCGCTTCTTAACTCCAGGTTAAACTCCTCGTTAAGGGAATATTAATTACTTTGATTTTAATGACCACTTAACAAAGCAAGAAAGCAATTAAAGCTAAACTAAAATGCAGAAAGCAGTAAAGAATCGCAAGGAGCGTAGGGGAGAAGGAGCGTCCGTCAACACAGACTGAGTGAGTTGAAAGGTCACACCGGGCCTGTATTTATAGGCGAAACGGACTGTTTCGGCGGCCGGGCCGCCGGAGCTCGGCGGCTGGGCTGCCGGAGCTGGTGACCTAGGCCGCCGGGTCCGGCAGCCCGAGCTACCGAGGCCGGTGGTTCTGCTATTTTTTGTTCCGGGGGTTTTTCCGGAAGTTCCGGACCTCCAAAAAATATTCCGGGACCAGTTCCGTGATCCTTGTAATTTTCTGGACGTTTCAAGTACCATATTGGCATACTTCCAGTGAACTTTCCGAATGGCCTCCAGCCCGGCCGGACTGTTTGCAGTCCGGGAAAACTGACTCTTTGAGCCTCAAAATTTGGGTATTCACAGTTGCCCCCCACCGGCAACCATAAAAAAAAGATTTATGGGAGTCGGTGGTTGTCTGAAACGCAAATTTTGGAGGCGAAAATCGGACGCGTCCAGAAGACCCGTCTTTTGGCTATTTGCTTATAAATAGCTTGAAACTCACCATTTTATTCATTCTACAATCCCAAAACAAAAGAGCTGTCTCAAATTCTCTCATCTTCCTCAAAGTTTCAAGGCTTCTCCTATGGCTTCCCCAAGCTACAGCATCGGTGAGGATTTTCTCGAGTCTCTGGGGATTTCTCTCAACGAGGTGGATCTTATGGCAGACGCTGATTCTCACGCCTCCATGACCGGCATCTTCGCCCAGGTAGGCTCCCTTGACTTTTATTTGCACATAATTTATTATTTGGGCCTTAAGCCAAATGGTGAATTTTGGGCCTTAGGCCGAATGGTGAAATTCTGGGCCTTAGGCCGAATTGTGAAATTCTGGGCCTTAGGCCGAATTGTGAATTTTGGGCCTTAGGCCGAATTGTGAATTTTTGGGCCTTAGGCCAAATTGTGAATTTTGATTTTTTGGGCCTTAGGCCAAATTGTGCAATTTTGGGCCTCTATGGCCAATTGTTGATCTTGGGCCTTAGGCCGAATTGTGAATTTTGGGCCTTAGGCCAAATTGTGAATTTTGGGGCCTTAGGCCAAATTGTGACTTTTTGGGCCTTAGGCCAAATTGTGAATTTTGGGGCCTTAGGCTAAATTGTGAATTTTGGAAATTTTCCTATGCTTACTGTTTTTATTAGTATGCATGCTAGGGTAGAACTAAGTTATTACCCTTAGTAAGGAACCGAGGAGTAACTCTTAGGTTGATTTACCTTTTAGGACTCCCGTATTAAATTGGATGTGGGTGAGAGTTCTGTGGCTGAAGTCCCGCTCGAAATATTTGATCAAAACAACCCGGTTGGCGCGATTATCCGCCCGTCTTATCTGGGCTATCTGAGACATCTTGACATGGGTCGGAGCAACTATAAGGAGTTATTGTGTGCCTTGGCCGAGAGGTGGTGGGACACCACCAATACTTTCCACTTCTCTTGGGGCGAGTTGACACTGACCCCTGCGGACTTCTCGGTGATATCCGGGATCCCTTTCGGCATTCGACCGATTGAGCTGTATGATGACTGGAGGACTGAGATCTCCCCCGACCGGATGGTGGAGCTGATTGGGATAGACCTACCACGGATTGTCGAGTCAGGCTTTGCCACCCCTGCTTTGAGCATTTCTAGACGCTGGTTATCCCTCCAGGCCCCTGACATCTATGCTAGATACGGGCGGGGAGAGCTGACGGCTACTCAGGTGGCCCGATTCACCTCGTTGCTGCTGTTTGCCTCGACCTTCTGGTCCAACAGGAAAGAGAAGTTTAACCCTTCTATCTTGAAGAGTTTGGAAAATTTGGCCCATTTGGAGGAGTATGACTGGGCCGGTGCTATTCTGAGCCGCATGTACGACGATATGTGCGACCTGAGTCGAGGTCACTGCAAACTCAGCGGGACCTACTATTTTTGGGAGGTAATGTAAAGAACATTCTTCTTTTCTGTGTTTTTCTGTTCGTCTTGATTTTCTTTTCCACTGATTCTCTCTCTTTTTTTTTTGTTTCGCAGACTTAGGCATTCGAGTACTTTCCTTACACTCACCCAGAGCTGCTTCAGACTGATCTCAGATCAGGGCTGGCGCCTTTGGCTTGGAGATGGTACAAATCAAACCTTCATATCGTTCGGTGCAAGAAATCGCTGAAGGAGCTGAGAACCTTTTTTGCTACTTGTCCTCTGGAGCAGGTATGTGCTTAGTGATTCTTACATATGTTAAATAAAAAGGATTTACTAACATATTTGCATCTTTTATAGGCTGAAGTGGGGCCAATGACTGCCCGTCTACAGAGCTGGATTCAGGCTGATCCTGATTTCCAGCGGTCAGACGCCTTGTCTCGGCGGAGGGTGGTCCTGTCGCACCCCATCCTGCGGCGATATTATTTGGGTGAGAGGGTGGACATTCAGATAAGAGGCTGCCAGACTGTCCCTTATTCCCCTCCTGAGGACATGCGAGTAGGTAGGCAGATGGTGCTCACTACTGCTCATACTGAGGGTATTCCACATGTGGAGCTCCTTATGGGAGGAGATTACGATGAGTTCTGCGGAATCTCTTTGATGCCGCCCATTGGATCTCGGCTTGATAATTTCCAGGGGCCGGTTCCTTCTCAGCCACTTGGCACCCGTTCTTCTTGGGCTTCGGGTCCCTCGACTAGGACTCGAAGGAGGCGGCCCATGACCGATCCCACTTCTTCCACTCCGATTGGGGGTCCGTCGCAGGCCGGGCCTAGCCGATCGATAGGTCCTTTCAGGGCTCCCCGGGCTATTTTGGAGGCTACCGGGCCACTTCACCCAGACCTGGCCAATCTACGTCTACCATATAGTATTTCTCACTTTGTTCCTGACAACCCTCCAGCTCTTCGAGAAGTCTCCCTGGAGGGTGTGGATCGCCCGACTCTTCCTTCCGAGGACATCACTGAGGTAAAGCCTGACACATCTCTCTCACAAAAAGGATTCATAAGAGATTTGAGATTGACTTGTATTTTCCTTTGTATGATTTCCAGGTTCCTGTCGGGTTGGTCAATCAGATGATGGAGCTGGTTCTCGGGATGCAGCAAGAACTAAGTTACGGCCTGGACTCAGATAGCCTTTGATGATCAGAGGAGGAGGAGGCCCCGCCGCTGATAGTTGCTAGATTTTCCAGCTTTCCTTTGTTTTTCTCTTACTGTAGTTTCTGTACTGAACTTTATTTGTACCTGCACTTTGGTTAGTACTGAAAATATGTATGCATGGTTATCAAATATGAAAGAAAATAGGATTTTATTTCCGCCCATTTTATGGAAAATATATACATTTTTTTTTAGAAAAGGACATTTTTTCCCTTTTTTTTTTTGGCACTGGAAATTATATACATATATATATGTATGTAAAAAACAATTTTTTTTTTTTTTGGCGGTGGCCGCCGGCTGGGCCGCCTGCGGGCGTGCTTTTTCTCTATAAAAGCCGCCTTTGGCCCTTTTTTTCTTTCACTCACTTATTTTCTCGAAAATTGTGCTAAAAAAGCAGTTCCCGGTCAGTTTCTTCTCTCTTCTTTTTTTTTTCTATTTTTTCTATTATATTTATTTATTTTTTTTTTATAAACAAAAAGAGGAAAAAAAAGAAATAAAATAAACAAAAAAAACAATGAATCCCTTCTACAACCATAGCATGCACAGCTGGACTAGGAGTCTCTCCAAAGTTGAAAAGATCAATTTGGGGAGGTACGGTCTTTCTCCTGTTATTACTCTTAGGGGTGTAATAGTTGATTGGGATTTTTTATGGGCCTGTATTAGACTTTGGGACCCTGAAGCTCACGTTTTCCAGTTTGGGGCCATGATGGAGGAGATTTGCCCTCTTTTTGAGGAGTTTTGTGCTATTATAGGGTGTGACCCCAATGCCCCTTTGGTCAAGCATGAGGTAAAAATCGGGTATGTTAGGTCGTTTGAAACCCTGTTTCAGTTCAGCCGACCCCAAGCTAGGGCTATGATCGTTGATGACCAGAAAGCAATCTTGCTGCCCCTGATTGACGAATTCTCAGAGGCTTGCCCAGACGACTCAGACCGGATGAGGTTGAGGATGCGGGCCTTGGTTTTCTATTTATTGGCTGGCTTCTTGTTTAACCAAGACCCAGGCTTTGGGGATTTGCATCTTTGCCCCATGGTTCGGCAAATGGAGGATATGGGCTGCATTGGCGGCATTGTGCTGGCCGAGACTATTAGGAGTCTTGATAGGGCTGCTTTAGGGTTCGATGACTGGACTGCCTCTCCCATCATTCTCCAAGTATTTCCCCTTGTTATCTTTCCTCATTTTCTTCTCTTTTTTACTTTATTCCCTTGTAATAGAAAGGATCCATTACTCAGGTTTGGTTGAAGGACCACCTTCAAGTGGTTGCTACTCCTACTCTCTTGCCCTATAATCCCACTCAGTATCGTATGCGGAGGATTTTGATCACACACCCATCTACTGATGCATGGACTTCACGGCTGATTGAGTTGGGTCCAAATGAGATACTGTGGTTCATCTCCTGGTACAACATCACCCGCTTTATTGAGGTCAGCTTTCGCCATTCTCGGGTTTACCTTTTAGGCCTCACACACTGTACTTGGTACTGTGCTTCGCGTGTTTTGAGGCAAATGGGGATAGACCAGACTGTTCCGATTATGGATGACTTTTCAGCTGATTCAGCCGTTACCCCGAGCGTTACCCGAGCCGTCCTTAGGGCTTGGGTTAGAGATCATCGTATGGTTAGGCCTTTACCTAATCCTGCCAGTGTTCATACTTCTCCTGAGTATCGGGCTTGGTTCATTACTGCTGTTTGGCCGATTGAGAGACCAAGGAGGACTGCACTGCTGAGTGTACTCGAAGGTTGGGTTCAGGCTGACGCTGATGATGAGGTTGGGACTGGTGAGGAGATTGTGCTGGCTCCTCAGACAGGGGAGGTTGGACAGAGTTTAACAGCTAGGGATGACTCAGAGGATGTTGCTCCACGGAGGAGATGGGACACCTAGACTCCTATAAGCTTTTGGACTTTATTGTTGTTTTTTGACTTTTGTTTTGGCTTTGGATTTTGGATGTTTTGCCTTTTTGGCTTTTTATTTGAGACTCTGGTTTAGACTTTATTATTTATTTGGACTTTTTGCTTTCTGCCTGACTTTGGGCTGCTACTGGAATGAGATTTGACTTTTTAGCTTAAATTGAGAGTATCATTTAGCTTTCCAAGCATTTTCCAACTTTATTTATTTCAAGCTCTAATTTTTTGCCTAAGCCACCCTTTTCGGGTTTTCGACTTAGCAAGCTGCCCATTTTTGCCTAAGCCGCCCTTTTTGGGTTTTTAGCTTAGCGGGCCCCTACTTTTGCCTAAGCCGCCCTTTCGGGTTTTCGACTTAGCGGGTTTTTTCTTTCTTTTTTTTTCCTTTTTTTTTCTTTCCTTTTTTTTCTTTCCCCCCTTTTTTATTTGGCAAAGAAGAAATTATGAAATGATTTTTTATTAATGTTTAGACCGCGCCCAATGAGGGCTGCCTACATATCTCCGATATATAATTTCTTTTTTCCGAGGAGAATCAGGTCTAATGTAGCTCTTTTTACATTATGCAAATGATTATAATTACACAAAATATCTTTTTAACTGATCCAAATTACATGGATTTGTGAATTCCAAACCATCCAAATCAGTCAAAATAACGGCTCCGCCAGACAGTATCTTCTTCAACACATAGGGTCCAGCCCAATGAGGACGAAACTTCCCACGTGGGTCTATGATTGGCTGTCTTATTTCCTTCAGGACCAAACAACCTTCTTCCAGTTTCTGGTTTTTGACCTTCTTATTAAAATGCCGCGCCATTCTTCTTTGATAAACTTGAGTTTGGTGGATTGCTCGCAGTCGCTTTTCATCCATACCCAAGAGTTGCAAATGATAATTCTCAGCCCAATCTGCTTCGCTGATCTGGCTTTCCCGGATAATTCTCGCCGACTGAACTTCCAGCTCAATAGGCAACACTGCTTCCATACCATATATTAAGGAATACGGGGTTGCCCCAGTAGGCGTCCTAATTGAAGTTCTGTATCCCCACAAGGCATTTGGTAATTGTTCGTGCCAAGCTCTATGCTTTTGAACCGTCTTCTGCAAAATGACTTTTATAGCCTTGTTTGTAGCCTCTACTGCCCCATTTGTTTGTGGACGATAGGGTGAAGACTTGTGGTGCTGAATTTTCTTTTGCTTCAGTAGGTCCGAAAATTCACTTTGAAAGTGAGACTCGTTATCCGTGACGATCTCGAATGGCGTTCCGTACCGACAAAGGATGTTAGTACGAACGAACTGTGCTGCCTTCTTGGCATTCAAGACCGAATAGGAGGCGGCCTCAATCCACTTAGTGAAATAATCAACAGCAACCAAGATGAATTGATGGCCATTGGAAGCCTTCGGGTGAATCTTTCCGATCACGTCTATGCCCCAGGTTGCGAAGGGCCAGGGTGAAGTAATGGGATTCAGATTGACCGGAGGCTGCTTTTGCAGCTTAGCAAAGATCTGACACTCATGGCACTTCTGCGCGTGCCTCACGCAATCTGTATTCATGGTTGACCAGTAATAACCCAGGTTCATAATTTTTCGAGCCAGAGCTATCCCGTGCATGTGTGGACCGGACTCCCCATTATGTAAGGAATCCATGATGGCTTGAGCTTCTCCCTCATCAACGCACCTTAGGTGCAAGCCATTCCAACTTCTCTTATACAGAACTCCCCCAGTAAGGAAATATCTAGATGCTAACTGTCTCAATGTCCGTTGATCAGTCTTGCTGGACCCTTCCGGGTAGGCTTAATACTGAAGATAATTCTGTATATCCCAAAACCAGGGCTTGTCATCGACTAGATTCATGACATGTGCCGGCTGTTTCTGGAGCTGAACTGTCAGAGGTCGAATGACTTGATCTCCCCCTACATTAACCATGGAGGCCAAAGTAGCCAGAGCATCAGTAAACTGATTTTTGGCTCGCGGCAAGTAGTGGAAAGATAATTCTTCAAACTGCTGAGCCAATTCGTCCAAGCATTGCAGGTAAGGAACCAAACGCTCTTCCTTAATCTTCCATTTTCTTAGGGCTTGAGAGACTATCAGATTGGAATCTCCGAAAACCCTGAGGATTTTTATTCCTTTTTCCAGGGCTGCTTCTAACCCTTTTATGCAAGCTTCATACTCGGCTTAATTGTTAGTGCAGTCGAAATCTAGTTTAACTGCAATTGGGATGTATTCTCCACAAAGCGTTTTGAATACGACTCCAATCCCATTTCCATGGTAGTTTGAAGCTCCATCGAAGTACATCTCCCAGACTTCACTTTCCAAGCTCAACAAGTCTTCATCAGGAAATTCTACCTCCGGCATTTGGTCTTCGACCGGTAATTCTGCTAACTAATCAGCCAAGGCTCCGCCTTTCACTGCCTTCCGCTGTACGAATTTTAAGTCATAAGCTGCGAGCACTGACACCCACTTTGCCATCTTACAGTCAAGAACCAGCCTTTCCATAAGGAATTTCAAGGGGTTCGATTCAGAGATGACATATGTAGTGTAAGACGAGAGGTAGTGCTGCAGCTTTGTACAGGCCCACACTAGTGCCAGACACAGCTTCTCCATCTTATTGTATTTTAGCTCATATTCCAGCATCCTCTTGCTAAGGTAATACACGGCATTTTCTATCCTTGTATCTTCTGCTTGTTGAGCTAGCATTGCACCCATCGCTTCTTCCGTCACTGATAGGTACAATAGCAAAGGCTTTCCTAGCCTTGGTGGCTGTAAAACTGGCGGGGATAGTAGATATTGCTTGACTTGGTCGAAAGCTTTCTGATAATCCTCATTCCATTTGACTGCTACTCCTTTCCTGAGTAATTGAAAATCGGACCACAAGTATCGGCCAACTGATTGATGAACCGGCTGATGTACTGTAGCCTTCCCAGGAAACCCCGAACTTCTTTTTCTGTCTTTGGTGCTGGCATTTCCAGAATAGCTTTGGCTTTCGAAGGGTCAATCTCTATGCCCTTCCGACTGACCATATGCCCCAGAAATACTCCGGATGTAGCTCCAAACAGACATTTTGTCGGGTTGAGCTTGAAGTTGTACTTTCGAAGTCTAAGGAAGAACTTCTCAAGTGATGTTGTGTGTTCTTCAGCTGTTTTTGATTTAACGACTATATCGTCCACATACACTTCTACTTCTTTATGAATCATATCGTGGAAGATGGTCGTTACCATTCTTTGATAAGTTGCCCCGGCATTTTTGAGCCCAAAGGGCATGACCCTGTAGCAGTAGGTTCCCCACTCCGTGATGAATGTCGTTTTCTCCTTGTCCGGTAAATGCATCATTATCTGATTGTACCCGACAGCGAGATTAGTCAAGGAGACCATCTCGTGTCCAGCCATTCGGTCAACCAACAAGTCAATGTGTGGCAGGGGGAAGTCGTCCTTTGGACATGCTTTATTCAAATCCCGGTAATCCACACACATTCTGACTTTGCCATCTTTCTTTGGCACCGGCACAATGTTTGCTAGCCACGTCGAGTAGGCAATGGGTTCTATGAACTTGTTCTCCAGTTGCTTGGCAACTTCCTCCTTGATTTTCAAGGACCATTCTGTTTTCAGCCTTCTTAGCTTCTGCTTCACTGGCTTAGCCTCAGGGTATACTGGAATCTTGTGCACCACTATTGCTGGGTCAATTCCCGTGGTGTCACTTGCCTTCCACATGAAGCAATCGGCAAAATTCTTCAAACATTCACTGACCTGTTCCCTGTTCACACAGTCATATGCAATGTATGTATGTTCATTTTCTTCTTTGCCAATTATCATTTTTTCTTTTTCATTTTTTTATTTTGTTTATTTCTTTTTCATTTTTGCTTGGAAATGCTTGGAAAGATAGACACGCGGGGTAGTCAAAAATTTGCAAGCCTTTATTGATTATGACGGAATCGTCTTCAAAAGTTACATCAAATTTGAAAATTGGATCTTCTAGATCCGACACAGACGACTCAAAACTGGACTCTGACTCGGTTTCAGACTCGGGGTCAGACTCAGACTCAATACAGGACTTGATTACAGAGTTAGGTACTAGGTTTATCAGCAGCGCGCTCCTCCTCGGCGTACCAATTGTTGAGCGGTCCTTCATTCGGCTTGATCAGGTTGAGCAGGTCTTGATTCCCATCATTTCCTGTGATAACCGCAACCTCATCAAAGAGACTAGGCTGCATGAAGTCTTCTGTTTCCAGTTCGGTTATTGTTCCGGGCTTGTTGCCCCAGACATCTGAGAATATCTCTAACCCAGGCAGCATCTTCTTAGCGGTCGGGCAGCAAAATGGTTCTCGAAAGCCACAGTAAGGAACTGCTTCACCCGGTTTGCAGAAGTAACTGTTCAAAGTCAGAAGGTAAGGCCGCATCTGTACACTCTCCTTCCTTCCCCTTCTGGTTCTCTTAGCACGGTCCTCATTAGTGGGTTCATAACCTAGTCCAAAGGTCCCTTCATTCGCTGGGCACTCCCAGGCTTGCAGTTTGGGATATGTCTTCCCGGACCTTGCCATAACCATTCCTGGCAAATAGGCCATCTTAAGCATCAAAGGCACTATGCAGTTTATTTGTACTGTACCGAAATCAAAGAGAATTCGAGAGTTCGCAGTCTTTCCTTCTATGAACTGCACAGTGTCATACTGAAATCCCGAGAGGGGCAAGTTGGCAGTTTCAGGGTTGACCTCAAAGAGAGGCTGGCCCATTGGTTTCTTAAGCTGGCTGTAGTCATCCCCCTGAATGGTGATAACTTTGTCCTCATAGGGAAACTTGACCTTTTGGTGCAAGGATGAGGGTATTGCCTTAGTGTGGTGTATCCATGGTCGGCCCAGAAGCAGGTTGAAGCTAGTTGGTACATCAATTACCTGGAATGGGACTTCCATCACAGTTGGCCCGACTGTTAACTTCAGCGTAGCAACCCCCAACACTTCCCTTCGGGTGCTGTCATAGGCTTTCACTATCTGGTCAGATGGGGCGAAATCCGTTTCCTCCAACCCTAGGCAGCTGACTACCTTTAGTGGACAGACGTTTAGTGCTGACCCATTGTCAATGAGAACCATGGGCACAATTTTGTCTCTGGTTTGAACCGTGACGTAAAGGGCATTATTGTGACTGCCTCCCTCCTTGGGAAAGTCATCATCAGAAAACCCGATGCTTTGCATTTTAGATGATTGGGTGAGGGTGGACACTAGCACTTCAGGGCTAACCTCTACCGATGTCTGAAGTTGGCTCAAACCCTTGCAAAGAGCTTGGCGATGAGGAAAGGATGATGCCAACAGTTCCCAAATTGATACTTTAGCTTGTGTCTTTTTTAGCTGTGCAAGTACCGGGTCTTCCTTTGGCTCCTCTACCCTCTGGTAGGGCTTATTTTGGATTTTATCCAGGACCAATGGTTCATATTGCCTTCCGCTCCTGGTGATGGCGTCGACCTCTTCAGTTAGGTCATTCAGATCCAGGACACAGATGTTATTCATTTCTAGGAACAGTTCGAAAGGATCGATCAGTTCCTGGTTAGCCATTATAGCATTTACCCCGTGATTTGGTAAGGGGTTAGTGCTAATGTTAGGCTTGCTTCTAGGAATAATTGAACCGTTATCCACCAGATCCTGGATGCGGTTCTTGAGTGTCCAGCATGCTTCCGTCTTATGCCCATATCCTTGATGATACTCACAGTATTCATCAGCCCTGTAGTTCCTTGGCAGCGGATTGGGAGGTGGCCTTGCTTCTAAAGGCTTGATGTAGTTGGCTTTTACAGCCTCTCGAAAAACCAAAAGGATTGGCATCCCGAGATCAGTATAAGTTCTTCTGGACTGATTGCCATTTCTCATATTCCCCACACGTAAAGGGTTGGTGGGGGTGATGCTTGCCACTTCGTGGACTTTGCCAGGTTGGCTAGGTTTCTTATATTTGGAGGTTCCTGAGTCTTCTTTCAGTTGCCCCATTTGAATCAGATCTTCTACTTTCGTAGTAGTGGCAATGAGCGACTGAAACGTTGGTAGATACTGGGTTCGTAGTTGTTGCTGGTAGACGGGTTGCAGGTTCTTTATTATTATGTCCACCTATTCTTGTTCTGAAGGCCGGTTAATCATTTGGGTGGCCTTGGCCCTCCACCTCGTAAGGAACGAGGAAAAGGGTTCATTGTTTTTCTGTTTGGTGGTTTCTAGTTCTCTTCGAGTAACATCCACCTCCATATTATAGTGGTATTGGGAATTAAATGCATTGCAAATGTCTTCCCAGGTCTTCATCTTAGACCGATCCAGGCTAACAAACCATCTTAATGCAGCACCGGTGAGAGATTGTTGGAACAACTGAGCAAGGAGCTCGCTGCTCAATCCAAACGGGTTAAGGGCACCCACATACATTTTCAAGTGAGTTTTAGGACAAGTAGTTCCATCAAATTTGTCCATGTTGGGCATCTTGAATTTTGTGGGCAGTCTTGCTTCAGGGAACAAGGACAAGGAGTCCATGTCCACCACTTCCTTGTGGGTTTTGAGAGCAGTGATAGATCTTTCTAGGAGTTCTAGTTTCTCTCTCATTCTCTGAGCTTCCAGCTCAGAAGCAGTTTTGGAGGGCACATCATCCAGGTTTAGGGTAGGGTTTGTTGGTTCAGCAGCAGGACCCTGATTGGAGGCAGCAGGTCCACTTCCCCCGGCCGAAGCCCCATTTCCATTACCATTGCCCAGCTCAACTATCAGGGCAGTCCTTTGGGCAGCCAATGCCTCATTCATTCTGGCCTCCATTCTGGCCTCCAGTTGTTCGATGAGGGTTTGGATGTCGGTGAGTGATGCCATTGGTGCAGGTGGGGTTGTTGGAGTTGTAGGTGAAGTTGGTGTAGCTGGTGAAGCTGGTGAAGCTGGTGAGGTCGGTGACAGCACTGTAGGTGTGGCTGGCACTGATGCTGGCACTTGAACAGGGGGTACCTGTAAGGATAAGGGTAGTTGGATTAGGTACAGCGGTCGGTGTATCAGGGTAACTGATGTGAGGTAGATCGACTCTTTGTCCAACTGTGCATGACTAAGAAAAGGGTCCTTTGTGTTCCTCTTAATGTGATGATATGTCATGAATGCACACAACATCACGTCATAATTTGTTCATGATATGATTCACATCATTGGGTGCATACAGTCCTAAGGGATAGGTTCTATAGGCTATGACGCAAATAGAGAATCGGCTTATTAAGGGACCCTTGAACCTTGAGCATGGATATACCTAACCACATGTGAAACAAAGAGTTTCGCGTGGGTCCAACGGTACGCAGACTCATGGGCCATCCCCAAAAAGATTAGGGATGGTTTGCGGTAATAGGGAGGACGCTTTGGCTGTCCGTCGACATAATCAAAGAGACCTGCTGATCAGCGCTACTTGCTATCCAGACTCAGAAGTTTGAACAGAGAGAGAAGAAATTCATTTGAAATTCATTTTTTATGCAATGGAGAAAAGGATTCTCAATCGTGCAAATAAATCAACAATTTAAAATGATTTAATTAAATTGTACAATTAAGTCCAAATTCTCCTTATCCGTATTCTTAAAGAAAGAATACTTCATTCAATGTTAAGGTACCCTGCAAAACAATGCATAGTAAAATAAAACCCTAAAGAAGGGCTGGTTAGTTTACACAGCAATTGTAGTCTACTTTTATGCAAAAAGATCACATAAGTATATCCCCAGTAGAGTCGCCAAACTGTCAACCCCTCCCCAAACATCATGGCATATGAATGCATGTGACTAATGGCAGAAATGCACGTGAATGTATGAGTCGCCACCTTGTTTAATTATTTTAGGGTAAACTAGGAAAAAACCTTAAGTGACTCCGATTTTAATTAACCTAAATGCTAGATTAACTAACCCAATGTTAAGGCATAGTCTACGAACCCGAGGTGGATCCCGAGACTATGTCATGCTGATGAACTAACCAAAACAATGAATGCTTTGCAGGGTAAATGATGTAATTGAAAATGTTTATGTGATTTCAACTTGCCGCTCGGGGTTAAATCCCAAACGTGCTTACGTACTTCCGTTTGAATGGAAGATCAAAGTCCACGTAGTTCGATGGGCCTCTTTTAGAGGGCTTTGAATGGGTATGCTTTATGCATGGGTGTGTGTATGCTTCGTGCATTTTGCTTAGGCATTTTGCCAAAGAGTTGATTGATTTGATTGTTTCAGGCATTTGTTGCCAAAAGGAAGTGTTTGATTGGGCTTATTGTTGCCAAAGTTGATGACATTGATTGGGCAATTTATTTGCCAAAAATGGATTAAGGCTTTTAGCCAAAGAGTTTTGTGATTTAGGCAATTTGTTTGCCAAAAGATTGGTTATTTAAAGGCTTTTAGCCAAAAAGTTTGATTTAGGCAATTGTTGCCAAAAATTGATATGATTTAGGTGATTGTCGCCAAAATTGGTTTTTTGAAGGCTTTTAGCCAAAATGGGTGATTAAGGCAGTTTGTTTGCCAAAAAATGTTGATTAGGCGATTGTCGCCAAAATTGATTGATTTAAGGCAATTTATTTGCCAAAAGTGATTATTTGAAGGCTTTTAGCCAAAATTTTGATTTAAGCGATTTGTCGCTAAAAACAAGATTAATCTAACTTATAGGCAATTTGTTTGCCAAAAGTGATCAATTGAATTGCAATGTAGGCAACTTATTGCCAAGAAAACGTGTTTAATTAAGGCTGTTTAGCCACAATTATTGATTAATTGGACTTAAGCCGGACTATTCGAAATAAAGGCGATTATACTATAGCTATAGCTATTAATTAACTAGGTATTTTAAGCCAATATTGTCGAATTTAGGCTTTAATACCACGATTATTGATTAACCGGGCATTTAGCCTAAATTATTTAATTGAGGCAGTTTATTTGCCTAATGATTGATGTGAATGCATTTATGCAGTTGTAGAATTATTAGGAGTAGAAGAGAAGCATGCATGAAGTGCTAAAATTAAATAGGCAGAGTTTAGTTCATGTACCTGATTTAATCGTCGACCGCTTCTTAACTCCAGGTTAAGCTCCTCGTTAAGGGAATATTAATTACTTTGATTTTAATGACCACTTAACAAAGCAAGAAAGCAATTAAAGCTAAACTAAAATGCAGAAAGCAGTAAAGAATCGCAAGGAGCGTAGGGGAGAAGGAGCGTCCGTCAACACAGACTGAGTGAGTTGAAAGGTCAAACCGGGCCTGTATTTATAGGCGAAACGGACTGTTTCGGCGGCCGGGCCGCTGGAGCTCGGCGGCTGGGCCGCCGGAGCTGGTGACCTGGGCCACCGGGTCCAGCGGCCCGAGCCACCGAGGCCGGTGGTTCTGCTATTTTTTGTTCCGGGGGTTTTTCCGGAAGTTCCGGACCTCCAAAAAATATTCCGGGACCAGTTCCGTGATCCTTGTAATTTTCCGGACGTTTCAAGTACCATATTGGCATACTTCTAGTGAACTTTCCGAATGGCTCCGGCCCGGCCGGACTGTTTGCAGTCCGGGAAAACTGGCTCTTTGAGCCTCAAAATTTGGGTATTTACATATGGCTATAATAAAACAACTTAAATGATGCATGAATGAGGTAAGACACATTCATAGCAATTATATTCAAACAAGGGGAGAAACGGGGTAAGGAAATGCATGACCTTCACCCTTATATCTCCCACACACGATTCAAGGTACGGTCTTTTCTAACCTTAGGACATATAGGTTGGGCCCATAAACCATCATGGCAATTTAGATCGACGCCTCTCGCATTTATCGTATGAGTGCAACAATCAAATCTTCTTAAGGTACACCTAGAGGAAGGAACAAGGGTCATTTATATGTGCTTAAGCCAGGCTTATTAAGTCTTGGGTTTCATGAGCGAGAATTGGTTGTTTCCTCTCATTTGCTTTAGGTCTAAGCGAAATGTGATAACAAATTGTGCCAATTTTTTTTATATACCAAATGGTACTTGACTTTTGGGTGGTGTATATTAGTGGCGGAACCAAATAGTCGAATAGGGTATAAGGACCACAACTCCCAATATCACCTTAGGGTTTAGGGTAGAGGAGATTAAGAAGAGATAAATGCATGAATGACATTTATAAGTACGAAAAGTAAACCTAATTTATAGTTAATAACATTATTAAAGATTGCGAATAATTGGACAACTTTCGGAGTCAACTCTCTTATTCGAACCCAAAACCAAAAATCAAAGATTCTTGGTTCGATCCCTGGTGGAGTCGCTAGGCTGAGGATGCTTGATTTTGCCTAAAAGATTGGAAAGAATCAAATCGAACAGGCTTAATTTATTTTTTTTAATAAAAATAGTTTTCTTTTTATTAAATCCGTTTAGTCCTCAGAAAAAGATTTTCTTACTTTGGTAAGAGTTTTATTTTGGAGTCGCCACCCTTATTAGGGAAAATTCTCGAATCAGCTGATTCGTTGGAATCGATTAATCTAGTTTTAAATCAGAGTTAGGGTTTGGGAGTTAGGCATGAAATGGGAAGGTGTTAGGCATCCATTTTGCCCGGCTAAATCGGCCTCTTAGTTGTCCATTGATTCACAATAATATAATTATGCAATTAACTAAAAATTGAGATGTAAAACCTTTTATACACTTTCTTGCAAAACATGTCAAGCATACATTTAATCTCATCCAAAAAACATAAGATAAATCAATCAAAGGAGGGAAGGTAAGGAGAAAAGAGTTACAAACCACCCTAAACATTACAATCTACCCTCAAACCCTCCAAATTTCCCAAACGCAAATAATAATTACATCAAGCAATAGTAGGAATCCCATTAAGGACCCTTTTACATTTTGCAATAAGAAGTTTAAATCAAAAATAAATTCAAACCACAAGCAACAATCATAATGGATAACAAGTAACCAAAAAATTACATATTAATTACAAGATCATAATACAATTAATCTTCCAATAGTCATGAATATAACGAATGTAAATAATATAAGATTAACAAATAAAGTGTTAGGACAATAACAATGAACATTAAACTAAATGACAAGAATTTAAAGGACAGAAGTAACAAAGTACAGAAATGATAAAGCACTAGTAAAGTAAAGGTCAGTAATTAAATGACATATTTTTAAAGGTTCTACATGATTTAAGCACAGTAAAGGTCAATAATTAAATGACATAGTTTTAAAGGTTCTAGATGATTTAAGCTCATGATCTTGATGTTCAGCCTAGAGGGATGAACAAATCCATTAATCACTACTTTCAATCATGTTTTATATGTTTATTTGATCCATATATGACCTAATATGCATCACAAACCTTTTAAGGTCGGAGCTTGGCCACCAGACCACCGAATCAGGACATTTATTGGATAAGAATAGGAGTTTCTGGGCACTTGTGGAGTGAACCAAGGGGAAGAGGTGCACACTACTGTTGTCTCGCGCCATAAAGGTGCAGAAACCCCTGTTTAGTTGATCCTAGGTTTCCCTCACAATCAGACCCAGAAATAGTGTTTTAAACACTAAAAAAAGCAAAGAAAAAGATGAAGAAAGCGTTTAAAGGTTCTCAGAAATTACCTTTTGTGGTTTCTTTGGTGATTTACTCAAAAATGGATGAAGGGAAACCTAACACTTGATCCTTGATTCAAAAATCCAAGATTCAGGATTAGAGTTTGTGTTTTTAGGATTTTCGATTATCTAAAAGGGGTTTTTAATTGATTAACCAATAAATTCTCAACACAAATCCAAGGTTAACACAAGTTGCCTTTAGATTTCTTAGTTGAGTTTTGAAAATGCAAGCGTTTTCCCTTATTTCCAAAAAGAGTACTCCATTTACACACCCCTCAATGCCTATTTATAAGCAAATGAGGGTAGGTGGCTCCATTTTAGGGCTGACGTGGCAAAAAAAAACCATTGTCGAGCCCCGCAATGGGAGCAAGCCCACTTTTACAAAATCAGACCAGGTGTGAATACTCAAATTTTGAGGCTCAAAAAGCCTGTTTTCCCATACTGCAAACAGTCCGGCCGGACCGGAGGCCATTCGAAAAGTTCACCGAAAGTATGCCAATATGGTACTTGAAACGTCCGAAAAATTACGAGGATCGCGGAACTGGTCCCGGAATATTTTTTTGAGGTACGGAACTCCCGAAAAAGCCCTTGGAACGAAAAGTAGCAAGTGGATAGGTTAGGGCGGCAGCCGCCCTCCAGTCTGGTTTTTCCTATAAATACAGCCCCGAATCGACAGTTTTACTGACTCAGTCTGTGTTGACGGACGCTCTCTTCTCTCCTACGCTCCTTGCGGTTCTTTTACTGCTTTTCTACATTTAGTGTAGGCTTTTATTACTCTGCTGTTGTGATATTTGGTCACTTAATTAAATTAATTTTAATTAATATTCCCCAAACGAGGAGCTTAATCTGGAATTTTCAAGCTGAAGCTAAGAAGCGGCCGCCGATTAACTCAGGTAATAGCGAAACCTTGCCTATTTAATTTCGGCATTTTGTGCATATTCTCTTCTACTCCTAATTCTAATTAAACAACTGCATTCACACCATAATCATTTTGGCAGCAAACTGCCTCAAGTAAATAAGTTTAGGCTAAAATGCCCGGTTAATCAATAATCGTGGTATTAATGCTAAACTTCGAACATATTGGCTGGAGTGCCTAGTTAATTAATAACTACGGTGTAATTGCCTTTATTTCGAACAGTTCGGCTAAAAGTCCAATTAATCAATAATTGTGGCTAAAAGTCTCAATCAATCACGTTTTTGGCAACAAATTGCTTACAGCTCAATCAATCACGCTTTTGGCAACAAATTGCCTATAATTCCAATAACCATTTTTTGGGCGACAAATCGCCCAACAAACCCCTTTTGGCACAAATGCCTTAATCATTTTGGCGACAAATCGCCTAACCAATTTTTGGCAACAAATTGCCCAACTTTTGGCACAAATGCCTTAATCAACCATTTTGGCGATAAATAGCCCAAACATCATTTTCTGGCAATAAATTGCCCAATCAAACCTCTTTTGGCAACAAATGCCTAAAACAACGAATCAATCAATCTTTGGCAAAATGCCTAAAAAAATGCACGAAGCATACACACACTCAGGCATGAAGCATACCCCTTCAAGATGCCTTTAAATAGGCTTTATCGAACTACGTTGGCTTTGATCTCTCATTCAAACGAGAGTACGTAGGCACGTTCGGGATTTGAGCCCGAGCGGCAAGTCGAAATCATCAAAACACTTTATTAGTCCAATTGCATCATTACCTGGCAAAGCATTCACACTTAGGTTAGTTAATCAGCATGACATAGTCTCGGGATCCACCTCGGGTTCGTAGATTGTGCCTTAAACTTTGGGATAATTAACCTAGACTTAGGTTAATTAAAATTGGAGTCATTTAGGGTTCTTTCTTAGTTTTCCCTTATAAAAATAAACTAGGTGGCGACTTCATAAAACACACATGTGAGCATACCTCATTTGAGCACCAGTTTTGCCTTCGGGGGAGGGTTCACAGTTTGGCGACTTCACTGGGGAGTTATGTAATCATTTTGCATAAAGTGGACTACAATTGCTGCATCAACTAACCTGCCCTTCTTCAGGGTATTATTTTGTTGTGCTTTGTTTTGTACAGGTACCCTAACACGAATCAAGTGTTCTTTCTTTAAGAATACTTGATAAGGAAATTTGGACTTAAGTGTAAAATTTAATGAAAACATTTAAATTTGTTGATTTATTTGCACGATTGAGAATCTTTTCCTCCATTGCATAAAAAACGAATTTCAAATGAATTTCTTCTCTTCTGTTCAAACTTCTGAGTCTGGATAGCAAGTAGCGCTGATCGGCAGGTCTCTTTGATTATGTTGACGGACAGCCAAAGCGTCCTCCCTGTTACCCCAAACCATCCCTAATCCTTTTGGGGGTGGCCCATGAGTATGCGTACTGTTGGACCCACGCGAAACTCTTAGTTTCACATGTGGTTAGGTATATCCTTACTCAAGGTTCAAGGGTCCCTTAATAAGCCAATTTTCTATTTGTGTCATAGCCTATAGAACCTATCCTTTAGGGCTGTATGCACCCAATGATGTGAATCATATCATTAAAACGAATTATGACGTGATGTTGTGCGCATTCATGACATATCATCTCATAAACATTAAAGACATTAAAAAGAACACAAAATATTCTTTTTAGTCATGCACAATTGGACAAGGGAGTCGATCTACCTCGCACTCAGCTACCCTGATACACAATACTACCCACTGTACCTTAATCCAGTTACCCTTATCCTTACAGATACCCACTGTTCGAGTGCCTATCCAAGTTCCAGTCACACCTACAGTGCTATCACCAACCTCACCAGCTTCACCAGCTTCACCAACTTCACCAACGTCAACTGCACCAATGGCATCACTTGCTGACATCCAAAATCTTATGGAACAATTGGAAGCCAGAATGGAGGCTAGAATGAATGAGGCATTAGCTGCCCAGAGAACTGCCCTAATAGCTGAACTAGGTAGTGGTAATGGAAATGGGGCTTCCGCTGGGGGAAGTGATCCTGCTACCTCCAATCAGGGACCTGCTGCTGGACCGACGTCCTCAAACCCTGCCCTTAACCTGGATGACATGCCCTCCAGAACTGCTGCTGAGCTGGAAGCTCAGAAAATGAAAGAAAAACTGGAACTCTTGGAAAGGTCAATCACTGCCCTTAAAACACATAAGGAAGTGGTGGACATGGACTCCTTGTCCTTGTTCCCTGAAGCAAGATTGCCGACAAAGTTCAAGATGCCTAACATGGACAAGTTTGATGGAACCACTTGTCCCAAAATGCACCTGAAAATGTATGTGGGTGCCCTCAACCCGTTTGGCTTGAACAACGAGCTCCTTGCTTAGTTGTTTCAACAATCCCTGACTGGTGCTGCTTTGAGATGGTTTGTCAGCCTGGATCGGACTAAAATGAAGACCTGGGAAGACATGTACAATGCGTTTAACACGCAGTACCATTATAATATAGAAGTGGATGTTACTCGGAGAGAACTGGAAACCACCAAACAAAAGAACAACGAACCCTTTTCCTCGTTCCTTACGAGGTGGAGGGCCAAGGCCGCCCAAATGATCAATCGGCCTTCAGAACAAGAACAGGTAGACATAATCATCAAAAATCTGCTGCCTGTCTACCAACAACAACTGCAAACTCAGTACCTACCAACGTTTCAGTCGCTCATTGCTACTGCAACCAAGGTAGAGGATTTAATCCAAATGGGTCAACTGAAAGAAGACTCGGGTACCTCAAAATATAAGAAGCCTAGCCAAGCTAGCAAAGTTCACGAAGTGGCAAGTATCACCCCCATGAATCCTTTACGTGTGGGGAATATGAGAAATGGCAGCCAGTCGCGGAGGACTTACACTGATCTTGGGATGCCAATCCTTTTTGTATTTTGAGAGGCTGTCAAGACAAATTACATTAAGCCTTTTGGAAGCAAGGCCACCACCCAACCCATTGCCGAGGAACTATAGGGCTGATGAATACTATGAGTACCATCAAGGTAACGGGCACAAGACTGAAGCGTGCTGGACGCTTAAGAATCGCATCCAAGACCTGGTGGATAACGGTTCAATCATTCCAAAGAGCAAGCCAAATATTAGCACTAACCCTTTACCAAATCACGGGATAAATGCTATCGTTGCTGATCAGGAATTGATCGATCCTTTCGAACTATTCCTAGAAATGAATGACATCTGTGTCCTGGACCTGAATGACTTATTTGAAGAGATCGATGCGATGACCAGGAGTGGGAGACAGTATGAACCAATAGTTCTGGACAAAGTCCAAAATAAGCCCTACCAAGGGGCAGCTGAGCCAAAGGAAGACCCGGTACTCTCGCAGTTAAAAAAGACCCAGGCTAGGGTATCAATTTGGGAACTTCTGGCATCATCTTTCCCTCATCGCCAAGCTCTTTGCAAGGCCTTGAGTCAGCTACAAACATCGGTGGAGGTTAGCCCTGAAGTGCTGGTATCCACCCTTACACAAGCATCCAAGATGCAAAGCATTGGGTTTTCTGACGATGACTTGCCCAAAGAAGGAAGCAGTCACAATGCTGCACTCTACGTTACTGTTCAGACTAGAGAAAAGACTGTGCCCATGGTTCTCATTGACAATGGGTCAGCGTTGAATGTCTGCCCACTAAGGGTAGCTAGTTGTCTGGGGTTGGAGGAAGCAGATTTCAGTCCATCGGACTAGATAGTCAAAGCTTATGACAGTACCCGGAGGGAAGTGTTGGGGGTTGCTACATTGAAATTAGCAATTGGGCCAGCTATGATGGAGGTCCCGTTCCAAGTAATTGATGTGCCTACTAGTTTCAACCTACTCTTGGGACGACCATGGATACATCATACTAAGGCAGTGCCCTCTTCTCTGCATCAAAAGGTCAAGTTTCCTTAAAAGGACAAAGTTATCACTATTCAAGGGGATGACTATAGCCAACTGAAGAAGACAAAGGGCCAGCCTCTCTTTGAGGTCAGTCCTGAGAATGCCAACCTGCCCCTCTCGGGATTTCAATATGACACAGTACAGTGTATAGAAGGAAAAACTGCAAACTCTCAAATTCTCTTTGATTTCGGGACGACACAAATAAACTGCATGGTTCCTTTAATGCTGAAGATTTCCTACCTGCCGGGAATGGTTATGGCTAGGTCCGGAAAGACATACCCCACACTGCAAGCTTGGGAGTGTCTGGTGAACCAAGGGACCTTTGGGCTAGGTTATGAGCCCACTGATGAAGACCTTGCTGAAAGAACCAGGAGAAGAAAGAAGAAGAGTATACAAATGCGGCCTTACCTTTTGACTTTGAATGGTCATTTCTGCAAACCGGGAGAAACAATTCCTTATTGTGGCTTCTAGGAACCATTCTACTTCCCGACAGCTAAGAAAATGCTACCCAGACTGGAAATATTTGCTGATGCCCGGGACAGCAAGCCAGAGGCAATAACCGAGCTGGAGATAGAAGATCTCATGGAGCCCAGTCTCTTTGACGAGGTTGCAGTTATTACTGGTAATGATGGGAACCAAGACTTGCTGAGCCTGATCAAGCCGAATAAAGGGCCTCTCACCAACTGGTATACCGAGGAGGAGCGCGCTGCTGACAAAACCCTTCCTGAGCCAAACCTAGAGTCTAGACCTGATGTCAAGTCTTGTACTGAGTCTGAGTTTGACCCTGAGTCTGAAATCGAGTCAGAGTCCAGTTCCGAGTCTTCTGTATCGGATTTGGAAGATCCGGATTTTAAATTTGATGTAATTTTTGAGGACAATCCCGTCCGTATCAATAAAAGCTTACAGATCATTGGCTACCCTGCGTGTCAATCTTTCCAAGCATATCCCAAGAAAAATAACGAAAAAGAAATAAATGAAATAAAAAATGAAAAAGAGAAAATAATCATTGGCAAAGAAGAAAATGAACACACATACATTGCATCTGACTGTGTGAACAGGGAACAGATCATTGAATGCTTGAAGAAGTTTGCCGATTGCTTCATGTGGAAGGTTAGTGACATCACGGGAATTGACCCAGCAATAGCAGTACACAAGATTCCAGTGTACCCCGAGGCTAAGCCGGTAAAACAGAAGCTAAGGAGGCTGAAAACAGAATGGTCCTTGAAAATCAAGGAGGAAGTAACTAAGCAATTGGAAAACAAGTTCATAGAGCCCATTGCCTACCCGACATGGTTAGCAAACATAATGCCGGTTCCTAAGAAGGATGGAAAGGTGCGAATGTGTGTCGACTACCGAGATCTGAATAAAGCATGTCTGAAGGACGATTTTCCTTTGCCTCATATTGACTTGTTGGTTGACCGAATGGCTGGACACGAGATGGTCTCCTTGACTGATCTCGCTGTCGGGTACAATCAGATAATGATGCATTTGCCAGACAAAGAGAAGACGGCATTCATCACAGAGTGGGGAACCTACTGCTATAGGGTCATGCCTTTTGGGCTCAAAAATGCCGGGGCAACTTATCAAAGAATGGCAACAACTGTCTTCCACGACATGATTCATAAAGAAGTTGAGGTGTATGTGGACGACATGGTTGTTAAATCGAAAACAGCTGAAGAACATACCACAGCACTTGAGAAGTTCTTCCTTAGGCTTCGAAAGTACAATTCAAAGCTCAACCCGGCAAAATGTCTGTTTGGAGCTACATCCGGAGTATTTCTGGGGCATATGGTCAGCCGGAAAGGCATAGAGATTGACCCTTCAAAAGCCAAAGCCATTTTGGAAATGCCAGCACTGAAGACAGAAAAGGAAGTTCGGGGTTTCCTGGGAAGGCTACAGTATATCAGCCGGTTCATTAATCAATTGGCCGATACTTGTGGTCGATCTTCAAATTACTCAGGAAAGGGGTATCCGTCAAATGGAACGAAGATTGTCAGAAAGCCTTTGATCAGGTCAAACAGTATCTATTATCTCTGCCAGTCTTGCAACCACCAAGGCCAGGAAAACCTTTGCTATTGTACCTATCAGTGACAGAAGAAGCGATGGGTGCAATGCTAGCTCAACAAGCAGAAGACACCAGGGTAGAAAATGCAGCGTACTACCTTAGCAAAAGGATGCTAGACTATGAGCTGAAGTATAATAAGATAGAGAAGTTATGTCTGGCTCTAGTTTGGGCTTGTACAAAGCTGCAGCACTACCTTTCATCCTATACCACATATGTTATCTTTGAATCGAACCCCTTGAAATTCCTTATGGAGAGGCCGGTTCTTGACAGTAAGATGGCTAAGTGGGTGTCAGTGCTCGCAGCCTA
Organism: Jatropha curcas; assembly: GCF_041381405.1. Taxonomy (NCBI): domain Eukaryota; kingdom Viridiplantae; phylum Streptophyta; class Magnoliopsida; order Malpighiales; family Euphorbiaceae; genus Jatropha; species Jatropha curcas. Next base: position 12,738,478 of record NC_143159.1, read on the forward strand.
TGACTTGAAATTTGTACAACGGAAGGCAGTAAAAGGAGGAGCCTTGGCTGACCAATTGGCTGAACTGCCTGTGGAAGACGAAATGAAAGAAGTGGAGTTTCCCAAGCTCTAAGGAAGTGGAAAATTAAGGAAGAGTGTTTGGTTCCTTACCTACAACGCTTGGATGAATTGGCTCAATAATTCGAGGATCTGTCCTTCCATTACTTGCCCCGAGCCAAGAACCAGTTTGCTGATGCCCTTGCTACTTTAGCTTCCATGGTCAATGTAGAGGGGAATCAAATCATTCGACCTTTGACAGTTCGGCTACAGAAATAGCCGGCCCACATCATGAATTTGGTCGATGACAAGCCCAGGTTTTGGGCCATACAGAATTATCTTCGGAACGAGGCTTACCCGGATGGATCCTCTAAGACTGATCAACGGACACTGAGGCAGTTAACATCCGGATATTTCCTTACTGGAGGAGTTCCATATAAAAGAAGTTGGAACGGTTTGCACCTAAGATGCGTAGATTAAGGGGAAGCTCAAACCATTATGGATTCCTTACACAACGGGGAGTCCGGTCCACACATGCACGGGATAGCTCTGGCTCGAAAAATCATGAACCTGGGTTATTATTGGTCAACTATGAATGCAGATTGCGTGAGGCACGCGCAGAAGTGCCATGAGTGTCAAATTTTTGCTAAGCGGCAAAAACAGCCTCCGGTTAATTTGAATCCCATTGCTTCACCTTGGCCCTTCGCAACTTGGGGCATAGATGTGATCGGAAAGATCCACCCAAAGGCTTCCAATGGTCATCAATTCATCCTCGTTGCTGTGGATTATTTCACTAAGTGGATTGAGGCAGCCTCTTATTCGGTTTTGAATGCCAAGAAGGCGGCACAGTTCGTTCGTACCAACATCCTTTGTCGGTACGGAACACCATTCGAGATCATCACTGATAATAGGTCCCGCTTTCAGAGTGAATTTTCGAATTTGTTGAAAGAAAAGAGAATCCAACATCATAAGTCCTCACCCTATCGTCCACAAACAAATGGGGCTGTAGAGGCTGCAAATAAGGCTATAAAAGTCATTTTGCAGAAGACAGTTCAAAAGCACAAAGCTTGGCATGAACAGTTACCGAATGCCCTATGGGGATATAGGACTTCAATCAGAACGCCCATTGGAGCAACTCCATATTCCTTGGTATATGGTATGGAGGCAGTGCTGCCTATTGAACTGGAAGTTCAGTCGGCAAGAATCATCCGGGAAAGCCAAATCAGCGAAGCAGATTGGGTCCAGAGTTACCACCTCCAACTCCTGGGTATTGATGAGAAAAGGTTACAAGCGATCCACCGAACGCAGGTTTACCAGGGGAGAATGGCTCGGCATTTTAATAAGAAGGTCAAAGATCGAAAATTGGAAGAAGGTTGTTTGGTCTTGAAGGAAATTAGACAACTAGTCGTAGACTCACGTGGGAAGTTCCGCCCTCATTGGGCTGGGCCTTACATTCTGAAGAGAATACTGTCAGGCGGAGCCATCATTTTGACTGATTTAGATGGTTTGGAGTTCATGAATCCATGTAATTTAGATCAGTTAAAAAGATATTATGTGTAATTATAATCATTGCATGATGTAAAAAAGAGCTACATTAGACCTGATTCTCCTCGGAAAAAAAGAAATTATGTATCGGAGATATGTAGGCAACCCTCTTTGGGCGCGGTCTAAACATTAATGAAAAAAATCATTTCATAATTCATTCTTCTTTGCCAAAAAAAAAGAGGAAAGAAAAGAGAAAAAGTGAAAAAAAAAGAAGAACCCGCTAAGTTGAAAACCCGAAAAGGGCGGCTTAGGCAAAAGTCGGGGCCCGCTAAGCTGAAAACCCAAAAGGGCGGCTTAGGCAAAAATGGGTAGCTCGCTAAGCTGAAAACCCGAAAGGGCGGTTTAGGCAAAAGTTAGAGCTTGAATAAATAAAATGGGAAATGCTTGGAAAGCCCAAAAGTCAAAACTGTAATGTCATTCCAATAGAGTCAAGCAAAAGAGTCCATAAAGTTCAAAAAACAAAAAAAATAATAAAAGTCTAAGTCCAAAAAACATACATCCAAAGAAAAATCCAAAGTCAAAATTCCAGATAAAGTCTAGAGTCCATAAAAAAAAAAAAATCTAAGTGTCCCGTCGCCTACGTGGGACAACATCCTCAATGTCGTCTTTAGGTGTTGAACCCTCTCCAACCTCGCCTGTCCGAGGAGCCATCACAATCTCCTCATCAGTCCCGTCCGCATCATCAGTACCAACCTGAGCCCAACTCTCAAGTGCACTCAGCAGTGCGGTCCTCCTTGGCCTCTCAATCGGCCAAACAGCAGCAATGAACCAGGTTCGGTACTCTGGAGAAGTATGAACGCCGGCAGGATTAGGTAGGGGCCTAACCATGTGATGATCTCTAACCCAGGCCTTAAGGATGGCTCGGGTAACACCTGGAGTAATAACTTATGCAGGCCTGTAGAAAATCCCAGTCTATAACTATGTGAACCCCTACCCCAAACATCATGGCATATGAATGCGTATGACTAAGGGCAGAAATGCACGTGAATGTATGAGTCGCCACCTTGTTTAATTTTAGGGTAAACTAGGAAAAAACCTTAAGTGACTCCGATTTTAATTAACCTAAATGCTAGATTAACTAACCCAATGTTAAGGCATGGTCTACGAACCCGAGGTGGATCCCGAGACTATGTCATGCTGATGAACTAACCTATGGATGAATGCTTTGCAGGGTAAATGATGTGATTAGACTAATGAAAAATGTTTATGTGATTTCGACTTGCCGCTCGGGGTTAAATCCCAAACGTGCCTACGTACTTCCGTTTGAATGGAAGATCAAAGTCAACGTAGTTCGATAGGCCTCTTTTAGAGGGCTTTGAATGGGTATGCTTTATGCATGAGTGTGTGTATGCTTCGTGCATTTTGTTTAGGCATTCTGCCTGAAAATTGATTTTTAGGCATTTGATGCCAAAATTGTTGATTTAAGGCTTTTAGCCAAAAAGAATGATTTAGGCAAATTGTTGCCAAAAGATTTATGTGATTTAGGCGATTGTCGCCAAAATGCTTGATTTTAAGGCTTTTAGCCAAAAGTTTGATTAATTTAAAGGCTCTTAGCCAAAGAAGGTTGATTTAGGCAATCTGTTTGCCAAAAGATGATTATTTAGGCGATTGTCGCCAAAATGATTGATTTAAGGCTTTTAGCCAAAATAAGTTGATTAATTTAAGGCATTTTGCCAAAAGATTGATTTAAGCGATTTGTCGCTGAAAGTAGTTAATCTAATTTATGGGCAATGTGTTTGCCAAAAAAAATTGATTAACCGAATTGTAATGTAGGCTATTTTATTGCCAAGAAAAAAACGTGTTTAATTAAGGCCTTTTAGCCACAATTATTGATTAATTGGACTTAAGCCGAATTTATTCGAAATAAAGGCAATTTCACCATAGTTATTGATTAACTAGGCTTTTTTAGCCAATATTGTCGGATTTAAGCTTAACACCACGATTATTAATTAACCGGGCATTTAGCCTAAATTTATTTAATTGAGGCAGCTTATTTGCCTAATGATTGACGTGAATGCATTTATGCAGTTGTAGAATTATTAGGAGTAGAAGAGAAGCATGCATGAAGTGCTAAAATTAAATAGGCAGAGTTTAGTTCATGTACCTGATTTAATCGTCGACCGCTTCTTAACTCCAGGTTAAGCTCCTCGTTAAGGTAATATTAATTAATTTAAATTTAGTGACCACTTAACAAAGCAAAGAAAGCAATAAAGCTAAACTAAAATGCAGAAAAGCAATAAAGAATCGCAAGGAGCGTAGGGGAGAAGGAGCGTCCGTCAACACAGACTGAGTGCCTTGAAATGAGTGCCGGGGCCACTATTTCTGGGAGGTAATGTAAAGAACATTCTTCTTTTCTGTGTTTTTTTGTTCGTCTTGATTTTCTTTTCCACTGATTCTCTCTGTTTTTTTTTGTGTTTCGCAGACTTGGGCATTCGAGTACTTTCCTTACACTCGCCCAGAGCTGCTTCAGACTGATCTCGGATCAGGGCTGGCGCCTTTGGCTTGGAGATGGTACAAATCAAACCTTCATATCATTCGGTGCAAGAAATCGCTGAAGGAGCTGAGAACCTTTTTTGATACTTGTCCTCTGGAGCAGGTATGTGCTTAGTGATTCTTAGATATGTTAAATAAAAAGGATTTATTAACATATTTGCATCTTTTATAGGCTGAAGTGGGGCCAATGACTGCCCGTCTACAGAGCTGGATTCAGGCTAATCCTGATTTCCAGCGGTCAGACGCCTTGTCTCGGCGGAGGGTGGTCCTGTCGCACCCCATCCTGCGGCGATATTATTTGGGCGAGAGGGTGGACATTCAGATAAGAGGCTGCCAGACTGTCCCTTATTCCCCTCCTGAGGACATGCGAGCAGGTAGGTGTGAATACCCAAATTTTGAGGCTCAGAAAGCCTGTTTTCCCGGACTGCAAACAGTCCGGCCGGACCGGAGGCTATTTCGGAAGTTCACCGAAAATATGTCAATATGGTACTTAAAACGTCCGGAATATCGCGAGGATCGCGGAACAGGTCCCGGAATATTTTTCGGAGGTCCGGAACTCCCAAAAAGGCCCTCGGAACGAGGCACGGTGTCCACACCGGCCACGGCGGCGCCGGCCGCCGGGCACGGCGGCAGCAGCCGCCCCACTTCCTGGGCGAGGCCTGCCGCCCAGCGCGGGCGAGGCCTATCGCCCCGCGCGGGCGAGGCCTGTCGCCCCGCGAGGGCGGGGCCTGCCGCGCGCGCGGGCGAGGCCAGCCGCCCAGCGCGCGCGGGGCCTGTCGCCCCGCGCAGGCGGGGCCTGGCCCCCCTACGCCCCTGGGCGGCACCTGCCGCCCAGCTTGGGCGACACCTGCCGCCCAGACCAGGCGGGGCCTGCCGCCCCACCGACTGGGCGGCAGCTGCCGCCCTCCCAGGCGGCACCCCCCGCCCAGCGTGGGCGGGGCCTGCCGCCCCACCGACAGGGCGGCAGCTGCCGCCCTCCTGGGCGGCACCTGCCGCCCAGCCCCCCGGGCGGCAGCTGCCGCCCTCCCGGCGGCACCTGCCGCCCGGGACCCGAAAATGGCCTATAAATAGGCCATTTTCAGTCCAATTTTGACACCCCTTGGTCTGTATTGACGAACGAATCCTCCTCCCTCTCACGCTCATTGCGTTTTCTTTACCGCTTTTTGCATTTTATTTAATTTTTATTGCATTTTTATTGTGATATTTGGACATTAAAATTAAACAAATTAAAATTAATTAATATTTCCTAAGCGAGGAGCTTAATCTGGAGTTAAGAAGCGGTCGTCGATTAAATCAGGTATGTAAACGAAACTCTGCCTATTTAATTTTAGCACTTCATGCATGCTTCTCTTCTACTCCTAATAATTCTACAATTGCATAAATGCATTCACGTCATCATTTAGATAAATGAACTGCCTTAATTAATTTGATTAAGCTTAAATGCCAGGTTAATCAATAATCGTGGTATTAAAGCCTTAAATCCGACAATAGCGGCTAAAGAGCCTAGTTAATTAATAACTACGGTTCAATCGCCTTATTTCGAACAAATCCGCCTAAAAGTCTAATTAATCAATAATTGTGACTAACGGCCTCATTCAAATCACGTTTTTTTTCATGGCAATAAAATGCCTACAGTTTAATCAATCACAATTTTGGCAACAAATCGACATATTTTGGCACAAATGCCTTAAAATCAACACTTTTGAGCGACAAATCGCTTAAATGAACCATTTTGGCACAAATGCTTTAAAATCAATTACTTTGGCGACAATCGCCCCATCACATCGTTTTGGCAAACAAATTGCCTAAATCACATCATTTTGACTCAAAGCCTCAAAATCAACCATTTTGGCGACAATCGCCTAAATTACACATTTTAGCAAACGAATTGCTTAAATCAATACTTTTTCGGCTCGAAGCCTTAAAATCGATCAATTTCGGCTCAAAGCTTTAAAATCAACAACTTTCGGCGATTAAATCGCCTAAATAAAACATTTTGGCTAAGAGCCTTAAAATCAACGATTTTGACGACAAATCGCTCGACAAAAATCATTTTCGGCAATAATAAGCCCGAACACCAATTTTGGCAAGAATAAGCCCAAATCAACTCTTTTGGCTAAAAGCCTCAAAATGAATCTTTTGGTAATAAACGCCTAAAATCAATCAATCTTTGGCAAAATGCCTAAACAAAATGCACGAAGCATACATACAATCATGCACGAAGCATACATACAATCATGCACGAAGCATACAAACAATCATGCATTAAGCATACCATTCAAAGCCCTCTAAAAGAGGCCTATCGAACTACGTTGACTTTGATCTTCCATTCAAACGGAAGTACGTAGGCACGTTAGGGATTTAACCCCGAGCGGCAAGTCAAAATCACTCAAACATTTCATTAATCCATCATTCACCTTGCAAAGCATTCATTCATCGGTTAGTTTATCAGCATGACATAGTCTCGGGATCCACCTCGGGTTTGCAGACTGTACCTTAAACATTGGGATAATTAATCTAGTAACTAGGTTAATTAAAATTGGAGTCACTCAGGGTTTTTTCCTAGTTTACCCTTAAATAATTAAACAAGGTGGCGACTCACACACATCATGTGCATTTCTTCCTTAGTCACATGCATCCATATGCTTATGACATTTGGGGAAGGGGTTCACAGTAGGCAGATGGTGCTCACTGCTGCTCATACTGAGGGCATTCCACATGTGGAGTTACTTATGGGAGGAGATTACGATGAGTTCTGCGGAATCTCTTTGATGCCGCCCATTGGATCTCGGCTTGATAATTTCCAGAGGCCAGTTCCTTCTCAGCCACTTGGCACCCATTCTTCTCGGGCTTCGGGTCCCTCGACTAGGACTCCAAGGAGGAGGCCCATGACCGATCCCACTTCTTCCACTCCGGTTGGGGGTCCGTCGCAGGCCGGGCCTAGCCGATCGACAGGTCCTTTCAGGGCTCCCCGGGCTATTTTGGAGGCTATCGGGCCACTTCACCCAGACCTTGCCAATCTACGTCTACCATATAGTATTTCTTACTTTGTTCCTGACAGCCCTCCAGCTCTTCGAGAAGTCTCCCTGGAGGGTGTGGATCGCCCGACTCTTCCTTCCGAGGACATCACTGAGGTAAAGCCTAACACATCTCTCTCACAAAAAGGATTCATAAGAGATTTGAGATTGACTTGCATTTTCCTTTGTATGATTTCCAGGTTCCTGTCGGGTTGGTCAGTCAGATGATGGAGCTGGTTCTCGGGATGCAGCAAGAACTAGCTGCGGCCTGGACCCAGATGGCCTTTACCCAGATGGCCTTTGATGATCAGAGGAGGAGGAGGCCTCGCCACTGATAGTTGCTAGATTTTCCAGCTTTCCTTTTTTCTCTTACTGTATTTTCTGTACTGAACTTTATTTGTACCTGCACTTTGGTTAGTACTGAAAATATGTATGCATGGTTGACAGCGTTTTTCGCAAGTGTACGAAATCGCAACAAGTAATATAGAGTAAAAGAGTATCGTATCCACAGGGATTGTTTATCAATTACCAAAATTATGTTAACCTATTATTATTTAGACGACGATAAGAGAGATTCGCTGTAAGGTAAAATAAAATTTAAATTAAAAATAGAAGAGATCAAACACAAAATTCAGGTGAAAAGAAATCAGAGGATTAAGCTACTAGGGAATTTGATTTCACTTAATTCTATCCAGCTTATTCTATTAGTTCATTAATCAACTTTAATTGTTCAAGTAGGAGAAACAACCCTAAAGTTACTAACAAGCTCTCCCGATTTATTGTTAGCTATTCTAATCCAGTTTAATTACCTATCTTTGATAGTGAAATTAAACATAGATCAAATCATCAGGTTTTATGGTTGTTTTGTGAGTTCACAACTTAATAATTTATTAACTTATGAAAACCCCCCTTGAGTCAAACCATATAGCTTCCGCATCAAGTTATTATTCTCAAGTAAATTATTATCTTTTTCATATCAATAATCCTTCTCCCGAATGTAATTATTGAAATAATTCAATCCAGGGGAAATTCTCTGCCTGGAAGCCTTAAGCACAATAATAAGTTATAACAAGAACAAAGAAAAATAAATCTAATATTATAAACTGGAATCGAATTAAATTACATCAAATCCCTAGTATAAGAGTTTAGCTAGACATAGTAATTAAATTAAACTCAATCATACTTGAATCATTCATCATATTTAAAGACAGGCAATAAAGAAAGAAACAAGATGAAGAGTTTAGAATAAAAACTGTATCACAACTACGTTGATGGCTTCCTTGAATCTTGGCACAATTATTTGATGCTTGGAATCTTTGAGAGAGAGAAAGAATGTGTAAAGAAATTGCATCAAAAAAACTAGATCCTATGCTATGAGAAGTTCCTCTCTTTATATAGAGTTCCTGAAGACAAGTCTGACTCCTTTTAGGAAATAGAATCCTTATTTAGTGCAAAATCCTTTATAGGAGATCATGACTATTTAGGTTCTTGATTTCTTCTTGATTAGGACTCCTTTTTCCCCAAGAATAGGCCTAGGTCTTGTTTAGTGTGTTTAGGAAACTCCCTGAAGTCGGCCCATGTGAGAAAAACTTGATTTGCGTATTAAATTTACGCTGGTTTCACCTGCGCAGCACGGGCGTGCTATATGGCACGGGCTGGGTGTGCTTGAGTTTGGAAGTCTGGCCAATGAAGCACGGGGCGTGCTAGGTAGCACGGGCTAGTGAAGCACCGAGGCACGGGCGTGCCACTTAGCACGGGAAAGGCGTGCTCTTCTCTGGAAGTCTGCCTAGAGCTGCCATGGGCGTGCTATATGGCACGCCCTGGTATACTTGTAGCACGGCCGTGCCTTTTGACACACCCTGACCGTGCTCTCTTCTGTCTCTCCGTTGGATTCCTTGGCTTCTAGCACGGCTGTGCCTTTTAGCACGGCCCGGGCGTGCCACAAGTTAAGTGCCTTGTGTTATAAAATTCTTTTCTGTGCCAAATTCCTGAAATTTTCTCTTAGATCAAGCGGATTAAAGATCAAGGAAGCTTTTGAACACAATTATACTAAAAGTGATTTAAAGTAAAAAAAACTTACTCAAAATCTAATAAAAACTATATTAAAAACACTATAAAATTAACACCTATCAAAATTCCCCAAACTTAAACCATTGCTTGTCCTCAAGCAACAAAATTAAAATAATTTGACGACACTAGCTTACCATGGTTGGAGATGATCTCAATAAACTTTTCAATATATCATGAATAATAAATAAGTGGATAGACTCAATTGTTCTCCATGCTATTCACATTTAAGCTTGTCTTTTATTTCTTGAAGAAAACATGTTCATTGAGTAAAATACAAGTTTAAAGAGATTGTCAACACTAATACTTATTCAAATTATGATAAACAGGACATGAATCATCTAAAGCATTTAAAAATAAGACAATTGATAAAAGTGGCATTCCCATATGCAGAATTAGTCATCCTTTCTCCACGATATAAATGTATACGATTAAAAAATCAGAAGGTCTTTATTTTGGGTTGTAATGGGGCTTTCTTGGTGTAAATTTTGCTTAATCAAAGAAAGAGATAAAATGTAGACAAAGAGTACAAAAGAATGTATAACATTCAAGATTCTATTTTAATTGAACTATTTCTAGTTCTAGGGAGTGTCTTGTTTTGAAACTTTCTTACTAGCTAGAGGCATCTTGGATAAGCTCTTTTCTTAATATTTTGGCACTTTTCTTCCTTGCCCTTTTTCTATTTTTCTTCAATTCTTTTGATTGCTTTTCATGTGCCTCTTTCTTGATTCTTTCTTCTTTTCTTTATTTGCTAGTATTATTTGATGAATTCTCCCTCTTTTGTTGCTACATTCTAATTAAAAATCAAATCTTTCAATCATACAATCCTTTGTACTTAGGGTAGGAAATTTGAATTTTGGCTTTAATGGCTTGGTTTATTGAGGGTGAAGAAGAAAATTTTACGGTTTTAAGGCTTCAAAGTTGGTTTCAAGAGTCATATTTTTAATTTAGGTGGTCTAGGCTAAATATAGGTTTCAACAAAAAATTGCCTAAATCATCTCTTTCAAAATGTAAACATTTAAATTTTTCGCCTCGAAGGGATTTCTAAGTTTTGTTCTAGGAATGCCGAGGTTTAAAATACTTTAGAGTGAAACACACCTATACATCATAATTCTCATAAAAATCAGTGTTTAAAAGTCTAGAAACAAATAATTTAGATCAATAAACATGTTTAAATCAAAATTTCAAATTCAAAACTTAACTATGCTAGAATTGAGAATCAATTATGTTTAACACTTTTTACTAGACATGAGCACCTTCAAGCTTGCTTGTAATCATTCCAACCATGTTAAACAAAACAAAAATATTTAGCTAAAATTCCCTTCCCCCAATTCAATCAATCACATTATCCCCAATGTGTATAAATTCCCCAAACTTATTGCATTGCTTAGAAAGAAAGCAGTAAGAGAGAAGAAGAAAACTTACCAACATTGTATTGAACAATACAATAGAAAGGTTGTGGAATGTGTCTTAGCTAAAGGAGCAACTAAACATTAAGAACAAAAAATTACTAAGAAGTTATAAAAATCCACATAACAAACAACCAAGCAAACAAGTTAAAATGAAAGTAATTAAGACAATGTATTAGAACAATTAAACAGAAATAAAACAAAAGAAAAGAAGAGTGAGAAATCCGTCAATTCTCCGGTGGTGGGGGTGGCTGCAGAAGCTGGAGGATGGTCTGGAGTTGGCCTTGCATGGTGTCCATCTGAGAATCAAGACTGCCATTCATAATCTCGATGGACTGGAAACGGTCTGCGATCATTGTTTCCATCCCATTAAGGCGCGTGTCAAAGAGGTCCATTCGAGACATCATTCTTGCAAGGACTTCATCATTCGACATGTTGGATGTGCCTTGGAACGATGGACCAGCGCCGGAAGTACCTGCACCAAAAGAAGAGGTAAAAGGTGGAGGGTTATCCTCCTCCATGTTAGCACCATCTGCTGCCTCTGCTCCTGCCTCATCAGTATTGATCTCTGGAGCACCCACTACTTGGTACGCATCTCTGACTTTTTCAATCAATTTCATATGGATCATAACATCTAAATCCAGTCTAGTACCACGCCCCCCACCGACACTATCATAAATTGGCTTAGCCGGGTTCCAAACCTGTAAGTACCTAGCAATCCGGGTCACAAAACACCCCACCATTATAGCCCCTTTGTCGGCTCCAGCCACCCTCGCAAATTTTTGGCAGAGCCAATAACCAACATTCAACAAAACCCCATTTTCAATAGCCCACAGAAAATATAATTCGTTCAAACTTAGCACCCCGTCGCTCTCACTCCTTCCAAAAATGGTATTAGACAAGAATTTGTGAATGTATCGCAAGGAAGGTTTTTTTAATTTGGAGGCTTTTGAATATCTAGGATTATAATTCACTTCACCTGTCAAATTTTGCCAAGTATTTCGCGCACTAAAATCACTAGATATTTGTATCTGGCTATTGTCTGTAGGAAACCCAAAAATGTGGCTCATTTCATTCACAATTAGTTCAAAGTCTTGACTAATAAGCCTAAAGTTAACCCTGCTTGGTGGCGAATCAGGCAAAAACGGAATAAAAGCGTGATAGGAACTCAGAAATTCTAGAGTGAGAGGTGCAAAAACTAAGTCCTTCATATCAAGAAATTCCCCCCACCCTATTCGTTTAAGTGGCTCTAACACAATATCTCTAAGACCCACTTGTGCTAAAGCAGCCTCATCAATAAATCGATTGGGTAAAATAGGCCGAAAAGATAATTTTGTGTACCTTTCTTGTTGATCTGATGAGGCAAAGTCGAAAGGAAGTGCAGGAGGTGAAGGAGGTTGAGGAGCCGTGGAGGATCGCGTAGTTGAACGCTTTCGAGCTGCAATGGAGGATGCGGGTCTGCTGCGTTTGTATCTAGGAGGCATTGTTGGATTTGATTAGCTGAAAATTTGGGTGGAGAGTGTTTGATTTGAGAGAAAAAAAAAAAGAAGAAAAGAGAGAATTTGAGAGAGAAGAGGTGACGGCTAGGGCGTGCGAGGTGGGGAAGAGAGGGTTTGGGGCGTGCTCTTTAAATAGGGGCGCCAATAAATGAATTGGTCTGATCGTGGCACGGCCGTGCTGATAAGCACGGCCTGGGCGTGCTTCCCTCTGACCTGCAAAACAACAGAACGGACGTACCTGGCACGGGCGTGCTGGTGGGCACGCCTTGGGCGTGCTTGTCTCTGCCTCTCAAGGGATTTTTTCCCTTTTCAGTAGCACGGGCGTGCCACTTAGCACGGCTAGGCCGTGCTCTTCTCTGACCTTCAAATGTTTTCGTGCCTTTTCTATGGCACGAGCGTGCTGGTGGGCATGCCTGGGGCGTGCTGGCTTCTCACCTTATGGCACGGGCGTGCCATTTAGCACGGCTAGGGCGTGCTCGGTTCTGGATTTCCACTTTTTCTACAAAAAATTCTAAATAAAAAAAACACTTATGGAGAAAATTCGGGGAATTTTTTACAAACAAAATAGAGAAGAAAAACACATAAATGGACGAAAATTAAGCAGGAAAAGTAGATGGGTTGTCTCCCACAAGCACTTTTGTTTAACGTCGTTAAGTTCGACGCACTTATCCTGGCTTAGGCTAGGCAAGACCAATTGTACTCTTGATGGGTTCAAAGTTTTCATCATGATAGCTTCTCAAACGTTGAGCATTTACCTTGAAACTGCGATTCGACTTACCATCCACTATTTCAATCGCGCCATGAGGAAAGATTTCCTTGATTGTGAATGGTCCAGACCATCTAGAGCGCAACTTGCCAGGGAATAACCAGAGCCTAGAGTTATAGAGCAACACCTGCTGGCCCACCTTTAGATCCCTCATGATAATGCGCTTATCGTGCCATTGTTTAGTGCGATCGTTGTATATTTTAGCACTTTCATAAGCATGGAGGCGCATTTCATCCATCATGTTCAGTTGTAACAAGTGTTTTTGTCCCACTTCTTTGGCATTAAAGTTAAGAAATTGAATGGCCCAAAACGCCTTATGTTCTAACTCTACAGGAAGATGACAAGCCTTACCATACACCATGCGATATGGAGACATACCTATAGGTGTTTTGAATGCCGTTCTGTAGGCCCATAGAGCATCGTCTAGCTTTTTGGACCAATCCTTTCGTGATTGTCCAACAGTGGTTTCGAGGATCTTTTTGATTTCTCTGTTAGTGACCTCTACTTGTCCACTTGTTTGAGGATGATATGGAGTACCTACACGATGAGTGACACCATATTTTGCAAGAAGGGAGTCTAAATATTTATTGCAAAAATGCTTACCTCCGTCCGTGATTATTGCCCTAGGGGTACCATGCCTTGTAAAAATGTTTTTCTTGATGAAGCTCATTACACTTTTGGCATCGTTATTTGGAAGAGCAACAGCCTCTGCCCATTTTGACACATAATCCACCGCCACTAGAATGTATTGATTTGAATATGATGGCGGAAAAGGTCCCATGAAGTCCAGACCCCATACGTCGAAGATTTCGAATTCAAGGATGCTATTTAGGGGCATCTCATGTCTCTTCAAAATGTTACCTAACCTTTGACAACGATCACAAATACGAACATAGTTATAAGCATCTTTAAAGAGATTAGGCCAATACAAACCACTTTCTAGTATACGCGCGGCTGTCTTGCTTGCTCCAAAGTGACCTCCACATTCCATTGAATGGCAGAACTTAAGGACACTTTCTATTTCAGTTTCCGGTATACATCTTCTGAAAAGCTGATCACTGCAATACTTGAACAAAAATGGCTCCTCCCAATAGTAGAATTTGACATCATGAAAAAATTTTTTTCTTTGTTGGTAAGAAAAGTTGGGAGGAGGAATTTTGCAAACATGATAATTAACTATGTCAGCGTACCAGAGGGTTTCAGCATTTGCTATTAGAAGAAGTTGCTCATGAGGAAAGCTTTCATTGATTTGTAGTTCGCTTGTATCTTCTTCCCCCAATTCAAGCCTGGAAAGATGGTCAGCAACGAGGTTCTCGGTCCCCTTTTTGTCGCGAATTTCTAGGTCAAATTCTTGCAATAAAAGTACCCAACGAATGAGTCTCGGTTTTGCATCTTTCTTTTCCAGCAAGTATTTGATGGCGGAGTGATCTGTGTAGACTATTGTTTTAGCTCCAATTAGATATGCCCTGAATTTGTCAAAAGCAAAAATAATAGCCAATAATTCTTTTTCCGTAGTTGCATAGTTTAATTGTGCATCATTCAATGTGCGACTTGCATAATAAATAACATGCAACTTCTTGTCTTTTCTTTGTCCAAGAACAGCTCCTACAGCATGATCACTAGCATCACACATTAGTTCAAAAGGCAAAGTCCAATCTGGTGTAGTGATGATCGGGGCTGAGATTAATTCCTTCTTCAACCTGTTAAAAGCATCTAAACATTCTTTGTCAAAATCAAATGGAACATCTTTAACTAACAAATTGCAAAGAGGTTTAGTGATTTTGGAGAAGTCTTTTATGAACCTCCTGTAAAACCCTGCATGCCCAAGAAAACTTCTTATACCTTTCACTGTGTTAGGAGGAGGGAGTTTTTCAATTACCTCAATTTTTGCCTTGTCTACTTCAATTCCTTTTTGAGAGATTTTATGCCCTAAGACAATACCTTCACTCACCATGAAGTGACATTTTTCCCAATTTAACACAAGGTTAGTATCTTCACATCGTTGCATTACTAAAGATAAGTTATGAAGGCATGCATCGAAGGAAGAACCAAACACAGAAAAGTCATCCATGAAGATTTCAATAAATTTTTCTACCATATCTGAAAAGATGGACATCATGCACCTTTGAAAGGTTGCAGGGGCATTGCATAGCCCAAAAGGCATTCTCCTGTAGGCAAAAGTGCCATAAGGACAGGTGAATGTGGTTTTCTCTTGGTCTTCAGGGGCTATAGGTATTTGGAAGTACCCTGAATAGCCATCTAAGAAACAATAAAAAGGATAACCTGCAAGTCTCTCAAGCATTTGATCAATAAAGGGAAGGGGAAAGTGATCTTTGCGTGCTGCTTTATTTAGTTTTCTGTAATCTATACACACACGCCAACCTGTGACTGTTCTTGTGGGGATGAGTTCATTGTTTTCATTAGAGATAACAGTCATACCTCCCTTCTTTGGAACAACTTGGACAGGACTTACCCAATTACTGTCTGAAATCGGATAAATGATACCGGCATCTAGGAGTTTGATGATTTCAGCCTTGACTACCTCCTTCATGTTTGGGTTCAGTCGCCTTTGGTGCTCGATTGAAGGCTTGTAGTCTTCTTCCATCAAGATCTTATGCATGCACACACTCGGGCTTATCCCTTGTAGATCTGAGATAGACCATCCTAATGCCTTCTTATGCCTTCGTAGAACCTGTAACAACCTTTCCTCTTGATCAAGCGTTAGGTGAGAAGAAATAATAACAGGAAAAGAATGGTTCTCACCTAAGAATGCATGTTTTAAATGAGGTGGAAGTTGTTTCAGTTCATGCTTAGGAAGTTCCTTTTCTTTTTCATCCAGGGTGCTCGGTTCATTAATGTTATTTTCGACATGCAAAGTGTTCTCCACACATTCATCAACAACATCAATTCTAAAACAGTCTCCATAATCCATAGGAAGTTTACAAGATTTAAGTACATCAAAGACAATCTCTTCCTGTCCAACTCTTAAGGTCAACTTACCCTCATAGACATCAATTAATGCTCTTGCAGTTGCAAGAAAGGGCCTTCCCAGAATTAGAGATCCTTCCCTGTCTTCATCAATGTCAAGAATAATAAAATCAATAGGAAAGATGAATGTACCTACCTTTACAAGCACGTCTTCTACAATCCCTCTAGGATATTTAATTGAACGATCTGCTAGTTGCAAAGACATCCTTGTTGGTTTGAGCTCTCCCATACCTAGCATCTTAAAAACTTCATAGGACATAAGATTAATGCTAGCACCTAAATCTGCCAAAGCTTTTTCAAAGTCAAGATTACCAATGTTACAAGGGATAGAAAAACTTCCTGGATCTTTTAACTTTGGAGGCAGTTTGTTTTGGATAATCGCACTGCACTCCTCGGTTAACATTACCGTTTCTTGATCATCAATTTTTCGTTTCTTGCTCAAGATATCTTTTAGGAATTTAGCATAGCTAGGCATTTGAGCAAGAGCTTCAGCAAAAGGAATATTGATTTGAAGCTTCTTAAACACATCCAGGAACTTGAGGAAGCTCTTGT
Source organism: Jatropha curcas (assembly GCF_041381405.1). NCBI lineage: Eukaryota > Viridiplantae > Streptophyta > Magnoliopsida > Malpighiales > Euphorbiaceae > Jatropha > Jatropha curcas. The sequence continues at coordinate 12,754,850 of NC_143159.1, forward strand.
CATCTTGTGCTTTTTTTAATCTTTGTGGAAAGGGTACAGGGGGAACATATGGTTTTACCTTTTCTTTTTCCTCTAAGTCAATGATAGGTACCTTTGTTTGTTCTTTTTCTTCTTTTTCTTTCCTTGGTGGTTCATCTAATTGTTTGCCGCTCCTCAAGGTAATAGCTTGCACTTGTTCCTTTGGATTCTTTTCAGTATTGCTAGGTAACGTACCTTGGGGTTGAGATGCCATCAAGTTTGCAAACTGTCCCAATTGGATCTCCAAATTTCTTATTGCGGCCTGCTGGATTTTATGGTTCTCTCTAGTTTCATTCATGAACTCCATATGTGATTTGGAAAGAGCAGTGAGGAGGTCGTCATGAGATTTCTTTTTAGGAGGGTGGAAACCTGGTGGTGCATTCAAGGCATTGTTAGGATTACCATAGGATAGATTAGGATGGTTCCTTAACCTGTTGTCATATGAATTTGAATAAGGGTAATTCTTCCTTCCTTGATTCATCACATAGTTCACTTGCTCCAAAGTTTGTGGATTTAAAGAGTCCATGATACATTCTCCAATTCCATGTTGTCCATTGCACCTATCACAAACTTGCATAACAGAATTTACAGGATTAGTGGTTAACATGTCCAATTTCCTTACCATGTTATCTACCTTGGCATTAAGTGCTGTAATGGCGTCTATTTCATAGACTCCTGCAGTTTTTCTCCTTTCGGTATTGTTTTGGTAATGGCTATTGCTTGCCATTTCCTCTATCAACTCATATACTTCATCAATTCCTTTCTTTTGAAAGGATCCACCTGTAGCTGCATCTAAGGTAATTTTGATGTTAGGAGATAATGCATTATAGAAAGTTTGTACCTGTAACCACTTGGGCAAACTGTGATGTGGGCACTTTCTTAACAAGTCCTTGAATCTTTCCCAAGCTTCATACAAGCTCTCTTGATCATGATGAGCGAATGTCATTATCTCATTGCGCAACTTGGTGGTTTTTGAGGACGGAAAGAATTTAGCTAAGAATTTTTGAGCTAATTCATCCCATGTGGTGAAACTTCCAGCTGGACATGATTGTAACCAGGATCTTGCTTTATCCCTAAGAGTAAATGGAAAAAGTCTTAATTTGATTGCATCTTCAGAAACACCATTTTGTTTGAATGTGTCACAAATTTCCAAAAAATTGGTGATGTGAGCATTAGGATCTTCACTAGGCAAACCCCCATACTGGATCGAGGTAGAGAGCATTCGGATGATTGCGGGTTTAATCTCAAAGTTATTGGCTTCGACCCTAGGTCTAGTAATACTTGAGGTTGTCCCATTCAAATTAGGTGTTGTGTAATCTCTCAAGGTATGGACCGGATGTTGAAGTGGTGGCCCGACTATGTTCTCATTTATGTTTTTGTCAGCCATGTCTGCCTGTTGTTCGATTTTTACTTCTTGTGGTTTTCTTGCAGCGTTGAGCCTTCGAAGAGTTCGTTCAATTTCCGGATCAAAGATTAGAGGTTCAGTCCTCCTTGATCTCCTTTGCATAAAACAACCTGGAACAGTACTTAAAAGGAAATTAAATAAAAACGAAAGAGTGTCTAAATTAATAACAGGGTAATTCGTATTGATATTTATATGCCAATCCCCGGCAACGGCGCCAAAAACTTAACAGCGTTTTTCGCAAGTGTACGAAATCGCAACAAGTAATATAGAGTAAGAGAGTATCGTATCCACAGGGATTGTTTATCAATTACCAAAATTATGTTAACCTATTATTATTTAGACGACGATAAGAGAGATTCGCTGTAAGGTAAAATAAAATTTAAATTAAAAATAGAAGAAATCAAACACAAAATTCAGGTGAAAAGAAATCAGAGGATTAAGCTACTAGGGAATTTGATTTCACTTAATTCTATCCAGCTTATTCTATTAGTTCATTAATCAACTTTAATTGTTCAAGTAGGAGAAACAACCCTAAAGTTACTAACAAGCTCTCCCGATTTATTGTTAGCTATTCTAATCCAGTTTAATTACCTATCTTTGATAGTGAAATTAAACATAGATCAAATCATCAGGTTTTATGGTTGTTTTGTGAGTTCACAACTTAATAATTTATTAACTTATGAAAACCCCCCTTGAGTCAAACCATATAGCTTCCACATCAAGTTATTATTCTCAAGTAAATTATTATCTTTTTCATATCAATAATCCTTCTCCCGAATGTAATTATTGAAATAATTCAATCCAGGGGAAATTTTCTGCCTGGAAGCCTTAAGCACAATAATAAGTTATAACAAGAACAAAGAAAAATAAATCTAATATTATAAACTGGAATCGAATTAAATTACATCAAATCCCTAGTATAAGAGTTTAGCTAGACATAGTAATTAAATTAAACTCAATCATACTTGAATCATTCATCATATTTAAAGACAGGCAATAAAGAAAGAAACAAGATGAAGAGTTTAGAATAAAAACTGTATCACAACTACGTTGATGGCTTCCTTGAATCTTGGCACAATTATTTGATGCTTGGAATCTTTGAGAGAGAGAAAGAATGTGTAAAGAAATTGCATCAAAAAAACCAGATCCTATGCTATGAGAAGTTCCTCTCTTTATATAGAGTTCCTGAAGACAAGTCTGACTCCTTTTAGGAAATAGAATCCTTATTTAGTGCAAAATCCTTTATAGGAGATCATGACTGTTTAGGTTCTTGATTTCTTCTTGATTAGGACTCCTTTTTCCCCAAGAATAGGCCCAGGTCTTGTTTAGTGTGTTTAGGAAACTCCCTGAAGTCGGCCCATGTGAGAAAAACTTGATTTGCGTATTAAATTTATGCTGGTTTCGCCTGCGCAGCACGGGCGTGCTATATGGCACGGGCTGGGTGTGCTTGAGTCTGGAAGTCTGGCCAATGAAGCACGGGGCGTGCTAGGTAGCACGGGCTAGTGAAGCACCGAGGCACGGGCGTGCCACTTAGCACGGGAAGGGCGTGCTCTTCTCTGGAAGTCTGCCTAGAGCTGCCATAGGCGTGCTATATGGCACGCCTTGGTATCCTTGTAGCACAGCCGTGCCTTTTGACACACCCTGACTGTGCTCTCTTCTGTCTCTCCGTTGGATTCCTTGGCTTCTAGCACGGCTGTGCCTTTTAGCACGGCCCGAGCGTGCCACAAGTTAAGTGCCTTGTGTTATAAAATTCTTTTCTGTGCCAAATTCCTGAAATTTTCTCTTAGATCAAGCGGATTAAAGATCAAGGAAGCTTTTGAACACAATTATACTAAAAGTGATTTAAAGTAAAAAAAACTTACTCAAAATCTAATAAAAACTATATTAAAAACACTATAAAATTAACACCTATCAATGGTTATGAAAGAAAATAGGATTTTATTCCCGCCCATTTTATGGAAAATATATACATTTTTTTTTGCACTGGAAATTATATACATATATATATGTATGTAAAAACAATTTTTTTTTTTTGGCGGTGGCCGCCGGGCTAGGCCGCTAGCTCCGGCGGCTGGGCCGCCAGCGGGCGTGCTTTTTCTCTATAAAAGCCGCCTTTGGCCCTTTTTTTCTTTCACTCACTTATTTTCTCGAAAATTGTGCTAAAAAAAAGCAGTTCCCGGTCAGTTTCTTCTCTCTTCTTTTTTTTCTCTATTTTTTCTATTATATTTATTTATTTTTTTTTAAGAAACAAAAAGAGGAAAAAAAGAAATAAAATAAACAAAAAAAACAATGAATCCCTTCTACAACCATAGCATGCACAGCTGGACTAGGAGTTTCTCCAAAGTTGAAAAGATCAATTTGGGGAGGTACGGTCTTTCTCCTGTCATTACTCTTAGGGGTGTAATAGTTGATTGGGATTTTTTACGGGCCTATATTAGACTTTGGGACCCTGAAGCCCACGTTTTCCGGTTTGGGGCCATGATGGAGGAGATGTGCCCTCTTTTTGAGGAGTTTTGTGCTATTATGGAGTGTGACCCCAATGCCCCTTTGGTCAAGCATGAGGTAAAAATCGGGTATGTTAGGTCGTTTGAAACTCTGTTTCAGTTCAGCCGACCCCAAGCTAGGGCTATGATCGTTGATGACCAGAAAGCAATCTTGCTGCCCCTGATTGACGAATTCTCAGAGGCTTGCCCAGACGACCTAGACCGGATGAGGTTGAGGATGCGGGCCTTGGTTTTCTGTTTATTGGCTGGCTTCTTGTTTAACCAGGACCCAGGCTTTGGGGATTTGCGTCTTTACCCCATGGTTCGGCAAATGGAGGATATGGGCTGCATTGGCGGGATTGAGCTGGCCGAGACTATTAGGAGTCTTGATAGGGCTGCTTTAGGGTTCGATGACTGGACTGTCTCTCCCATCATTCTCCAGGTATTTCCCCTTGTTATCTTTCCTCATTTTCTTCTCTTTTTTACTTTATTTCCTTGTAATAAAAAGGATCCATTACTCAGGTCTGGTTGAAGGACCACCTTCAAGTGGTTGCTACTCCTACTCTCTTGCCCTATAATCCCACTCAGTATCGTATGCGGAGGATTTTGATCACACACCCATCTACTGATGCATGGACTTCATGGCTGATTGAGTTGGGTCCAAATGAGATACTGTGGTTCATCTCCTGGTACAACATCACCCGCTTTATTTAGGTCAGCTTTCGCCATTCTCGGGTTTACCTTTTAGGCCTCACACACTGTACTTGGTACTGTGCTTCGCGCGTTTTGAGGCAAATGGGGATAGACCAGACTGTTCCGATTATGGATGACTTTTCAGCTGATTCAGCCATTACCCCGGGCGTTACACGAGCCGTCGTTAGGGCTTGGGTTAGAGATCATCGTATGGTTAGGCCTTTACCTAATCCTGCCAGTGTTCAGACTTCTCCTGAGTATCGGGCTTGGTTCATTACTGCTGTTTGGCCAATTGAGAGACCAAGGAGGACTGCACTGCTGAGTGTACTCGAAGGTTGGGTTCAGGCTGACGCTGATGATGAGGTTGGGACTGGTGAGGAGATTGTGCTGGCTCCTCGAACAGGCGAGGTCGGACAGAGTTTAACAGCTAGGGATGACTCAGAGGATGTTGCTCCACGGAGGAGACGGGACACTTAGACTCCTATAGGCTTTTGGACTTTATTGTTGTTTTTTTACTTTTGTTTTGGCTTTGGATTTTGGATGTTTTGCCTTTTTGGCTTTTATTTGAGACTCTGGTTTAGACTTTATTATTTATTTGGACTTTTTGTTTTCCGCCTGACTTTGGGCTGCTATTGGAATAAGATTTGACTTTTTAGCTTAAATTGAGAATATCATTTAGCTTTCCAAGCATTTTCCAACTTTATTCATTCAAGCTCTGATTTTTGTCTAAACCGCCCTTTTCGGGTTTTCGACTTAACGAGCTACCCATTTTTGCCTAAGCCGCCCTTTTTGGGTTTTCAGCTTAGCGGGCCCCTACTTTTGCCTAAGCCGCCCTTTCGGGTTTTCGACTTAGCGGGTTTTTTCTTTCTTTTTTTTTCTCTTTTTTTTTTCTTTCTTTTTTTTTCTTTTTTTTTTATTTGGCAAAGAAGAATGAAATTATGAATTGATTTTTTTATTAATTTTTAGACCGCGCCCAATGAGGGCTGCCTACATATCTCTGATATATAATTTCTTTTTTTCCGAGGAGAATCAGGTCTAATGTGGCTCTTTTTTACATTATGCAAATGATTACAATTACACAAAATATCTTTTTAACTGATCCAAATTACATGGATTTGTGAATTCCAAACCATCCAAATCAGTCAAAATAACGGCTCCGCCAGACAGTATTCAACACATAGGGTCCAGCCCAATGAGGACGAAACTTCCCACGTGGGTCTATGATTGGCTGTCTAATTTCCTTCAAGACCAAGCAACCTTCTTCCAGTTTCCGGTCTTTGACCTTCTTATTAAAATGTCGCGCCATTCTTCTTTGATAAACTTGAGTTTGGTGGATTGCTCGCAGTCGCTTTTCATCCATACCCAAGAGTTGCAAATGATAATTCTCAGCCCAATCTGCTTCGCTGATCTAGCTTTCCCGAATGATCCTTGCCGACTGAACTTCCAGCTCAATAGGCAATACTGCTTCCATACCATACACTAAAGAATACGGAGTTGCCCCAGTAGGCGTTCTGATGGAGGTCCTGTATCCCCACAAGGCATTTGGTAATTGTTCGTGCCAAGCTCTATGCTTTTGAACCGTCTTCTGCAAAATGACTTTTATAGCCGTGTTTGAAGCCTCTACTGCCCCATTTGTTTGTGGACGATAGGGTGAAGACTTGTGGTGCTGAATTTTCTTTTGCTTCAGTCGGTCCGAAAATTCACTTTGAAAATGAGACCCGTTATCTATTATGATCTCGAATGGCGTTCTGTACCGACAAAGGATGTTGGTACGAACGAACTGTGCTGCCTTCTTGGCATTTAAGACCGAATAAGAAGCTACCTCAATCCACTTAGTGAAATAATCAACAGCGACCAGGATGAATTGATGGCCATTGGAAGCCTTTGGATGGATCTTTCCGATCACGTCTATGCCCCAAGTTGCGAAAGGCCATGGTGAAGCAATGGGATTTAGATTGACCGGAGGCTGTCTTTGCAGCTTGGCAAAAATTTGACACTCATGGCACTTCTGCGCGTGCCTCACACAATCTGTATTCATGGTTGACCAGTAATAACCCAGGTTCATAATTTTTCGAGCCAGAGCTATCCCGTGCATGTGTGGACCGGACTCCCCATTATGTAAGGAATCCATGATGGCTTGAGCTTCTCCCTCATCAACGCACCTTAGGTGCAAGCCATTCCAACTTCTCTTATACAGAACTCCCCCAGTAAGGAAATATCCAGATGCTAATTGTCTCAATGTCCATTGATCAGTCTTGCTGGACCCCTCCGGGTAGGCTTCATATTGAAGATAATTCTGTATATCCCAAAACCAGGGCTTGTCGTCGACTAGATTCATGACATGTGCCGGCTATTTCTGGAGCCGAACTGTCAGAGGTCGAATGACTTGGTCTCCCCCTACATTAACCATGGAGGCTAAGGTAGCCAGAGCATCAGCAAACTGATTTTTGGCTCGCGGCAAGTAGTGGAAGGATAATTCTTCAAACTGCTGAGCCAATTCATTCAAGCGTTGCAAGTAAGGAACCAAACGCTCTTCCTTAATTTTCCATTTCCTTAGAGCTTGAGAGACTATCAGATTGGAATCTCCGAAAACTCTAAGGACTTTTATCTCTTTTTCCAGGGCCGCTTCTAACCCCTTTATGCAAGCTTCATACTCGGCTTCATTGTTGGTGCAGTCGAAATCTAGTTTAACTGCAATTGGGATGTATTCTCCACAAGGAGTTTTGAATACGACTCCAACCCCATTTCCATGGTAGTTTGAAGCTCCATCGAAGTACATCTCCCAGACTTCACTTTCCAAGCTCAACAAGTCTTCATCAGGAAATTCTACCTCCGGCATCTGGTCTTCGACCGGTAATTCTGCTAATTGATCAGCTAAGGCTCCGACTTTCACTGCCTTCCGTTGTACAAATTTTAAGTCATAAGCTGCGAGCACTGACACCCACTTTGCCATCTTACAGTCAAGAACCGGCCTCTCCATAAGGAATTTCAAGGGGTTCGACTCAGAAATAACATATGTAGTGTAAGACGAGAGGTAGTGCTGCAGCTTTGTGCAAGCCCAGACTAGAGCCAAACACAACTTCTCGATCTTATTGTATTTTAACTCATATTCCAGCATCCTCTTGCTAAGGTAATACACGGCGTTCTCTATCCTTGTATCTTCTGCTTGTTGAGCTAGCATTGCACCCATCGCTTCTTCCGTCACTGATAGGTACAATAGCAAAGGCTTTCCTAGCCTTGGTGGCTGTAAAACTGGCGGGGATAGTAGATATTGCTTGACTTGGTCGAAAGCTTTCTGACAATCCTCATTCCATTTGACTGCTACTCCTTTCCTGAGTAATTTGAAAATCGGACCACAAGTATCGGCCAACTGATTGATGAATCGGCTGATGTACTATAGCCTTCCCAGGAAACCCCGAACTTCCCTTTCTGTCTTTGGTGCTGGCATTTCCAGAATAGCTTTGGCTTTCGAAGGGTCAATCTCTATGCCCTTCCGACTGACCATATGCCCCAGAAATACTCCGGATGTAGCTCCAAACAGACATTTTGCCGGGTTGAGCTTCAAGTTGTACTTTCGAAGTCTAAGGAAGAACTTCTCAAGTGCTGTTGTGTGTTCCTCATCTGTTTTTGATTTAACGACCATATCGTCCACGTACACTTCTACTTCTTTATGAATCATGTCGTGGAAGATGGTCGTTGCCATTCTTTGATAAGTTGCCCCGGCATTTTTGAGCCCAAAGGGCATGACCCTATAGGAGTAGGTTCCCCACTCCGTGATGAATGCCGTTTTCTCCTTGTCCGGTAAATGCATGATTATCTGATTGTACCCGACAGCGAGATCAGTCAATGAGACCATCTCGTGTCCAGCCATTCGGTCAACCAGCAAGTCAATGTGTGGCAGGGGGAAGTCGTCCTTTGGACATGCTTTATTCAAATCCCGGTAATCCACACACATTCTGACTTTGCCATCTTTCTTCGGCACCGGCACAATGTTTGCTAGCCACGTCGGGTAGGCAATAGGTTCTATGAACTTATTCTCCAGTTGCTTGGCGACTTCCTCCTTGATTTTCAAGGACCATTCTGTTTTCAGCCTTCTTAGCTTCTGCTTCACTGGCTTAGCCTCAGGGTATACTGGAATCTTGTGCACCACTATTGCTGGGTCAATTCCCGTGATGTCACTTGCCTTCCACATCAAGCAATCGGCAAAATTCTTCAAACATTCACTGACCTGTTCCCTGTTCACACAGTCATATGCAATGTATGTATGTTCATTTTCTTCTTTGCCAATTATCATTTTTTCTTTTTCATTTTTTATTTCGTTTATTTCTTTTTCATTTTTGCTTGGAAATGCTTGGAAAGATAGACACGCGGGGTAGTCAAAAATTTGCAAGCCTTTATTGATTATGACGGAATCGTCTTCAAAAGTTACATCAAATTTGAAAACTGGATCTTCTAGATCCAACACAGACGACTTAGAACTGGAACTGGACTCTGACTCGGTTTCAGACTCGGGGTCAGACTCAGACTCAATATAGGACTTGATTACAGAGTTAGGTACTAGGTTTGACTCGGGAGGGGGTTTATCAGCAGCGCGCTCCTCCTCGGCGTACCAGTTGTTGAGAGGTCCTTCGTTCGGCTTGATCAGGTCGAGCAGGTCTTGATTCCCATCATTTCCTGTGATAACCACAACCTCATCAAAGAGACTAGGCTGCATGAAGTCTTCTGTTTCCAGTTCGGTTATTGTTCTGGGCTTGTGGCCCCAGACATCTGAGAATATCTCTAACCCAGGCAGCATCTTCTTAGCAGTCGGGCAGCAAAATGGTTCTCGGAAGCCACAGTAAGGAACTGCTTCTCCCGGTTTGCAGAAGTAACTCTTCAAAGTCAGAAGGTAAGGCCGCATCTGTACACTCTCCTTCCTTCCCCTTCTGGTTCTCTTAGCACGGTCCTCATTAGTGGGTTCTGTGAATACTCAAATTTTGAGGCTCAAAAAGCCTGTTTTCCCGGACTGCAAACAGTTCGGCCGGGCCGGAAGCCATTCGGGAAGTTCACCAGAACTATGCCAATATGGTACTTAAAATGTCCGAAAAATTATGAGGATCGCGGAACTGGTCCCGGAATATTTTTTGGAGGTCCGGAACTCCCGAAAAAGCCTCCGGAACGAGAAAAAAAGCACACGGGTCGATGTGCCCGCCCTCAGGGGCGGGCACACCCGCCCCCATGGGGCAGGCATGCCCACCCCCCCAGGGCGGGCCAGCCCACCCTCAAGGGCGGTCCAGCCCGCCCCACCCGCCCTAGAGGGCGGGCATGCCCGCCCTCAAGGGGCAGCACGCCCGCCACCAAGGGGCAGGACCTCGGGTCTCCTTTTTTCCTATAAAATTGGCCCTGGGGCCTCCGTTTTTACCCACTCAGTCTGTGTTGACGGACGCTCCTTCTCCCCTGCGCTCCTTGCGATTCTTTACTGCTTTTCTGCATTTTAGTTTAGCTTTATTGCTTTCTTTGCTTTGTTAAGTGATCATTAAAATTTAAATTAATTAATATTACCTTAACGAGGAGCTTAACCTGGAGTTAAGAAGCGGCCGTCGATTAAATCAGGTACATGAACTAAACTCTGCCTATTTAATTTTAGCACTTCATGCATGCTTCTTTTCTACTCCTAAATAACTCTACCACTGCATAAATGCATCCACATCATAATTAGGCAAATAAATTGCCTCAATTAAATAAATTTAGGCTAAATGCCCGGTTAATTAATAATCGTGGTATTAAAGCCTAAATCCGACAATATTGGCTTAATACCTAGTTAATTAATAGCTATGGTATAATCGCCTTTATTTCGAACAAATCTGGCTTAAGTCCAATTAATCAATAATTGTGACTAAAAGGCCTTAATTCAAACACATTTTCTTCTTGGCAATAAAATTGCCTACATTACAATTCGGTTAATCAATTTTTTTGGCAACCACATTGCCTATAAATTAGATTAACTACTTTTAGCGACAAATCGCTTAAATCAATCTTTTGGCAAAATGCCTTAAAATTAATCAACTTATTTTGGCTAAAAGCCTTAAATCAATCATTTTGGCGACAATCGCCTAAAAAAATCATCTTTTGGCAAACTGATTGCCTAAATCAACCTTTTTTGCTAAAAGCCTTCAAATTAATCAATCTTTTGGCTAAAAGCCTTAAAATCAATCAATTTTTTGGCGACAATCGCCTAAATAATCATCTTTTGGCAAGCAATTGCCTAAAGTAAATCTTTTTGGCTAAAAGCCACTAAAATCAATATTTTTGGCATCAAATGCCTAAAAATCAATCAATTTTCAGGCAAAATGCCTAAACAAAATGCACAAAGCATACACACACTCATGCATTAAGCATACCCATTCAAAGCCTTTCAAAGAAGGCCTATCGAACTACGTCGACTTTGATCTTCCATTCAAACGGAAGTACGTAGGCACGTTTGGGATTTAACCCCGAGCGGCAAGTCAAAATCACATTTCATTGGTCTAAATCACATTAATCACCCTGCAAAGCATTCATTCATAGGTTAGTTCATCAGCATGACATAGTCTCGGGATCCATCTCGGGTTTGTAGACCATGCTTTAACATTGGGTTAATTAATCTAGTAATTCGGTTAATTAAAATTAGAGTCAACTTAGGGTTTTTTCCTAGTTTACCCTAAAATAATTAAACAAGGTGGCGACTCACACATCATGTGCATTTCTTCCTTAGTCACATGCATCCATATGCATTTGATGTTTTGGGGAGGGGTTCACAGTTTGGCGACTCTGCTGGGGAATGTGCAATCGTTTTGCATAAGTGGACTACAATTGTTGTATAAACTAACCTGCCCTTCTTTAGGGTATTATTTACTATGCTTTGTTTTGCAGGGTACCCCAACAAAAAAAAAATCCAGTATTCTTTCTTTAAGAATATGGGATAAGGAGAATTTGAACTTGATTGTACAACTAAATTAAAATATTTTGAATTTGTTGATCTATTTTCACGATTGAGAATCTTTTTCTCTATTGCATAAAAAATGAATTTCAAATGAATTTCTTCTCTCTTCTCTCTCTGTTCAAACTTCTGAGTCTGGATAGCAAGTAGCGCTGATCGGCAGGTCTCATTGATTATGTCAACGGACAGCCAAAGCATCCTCCCTGTTACCGCAAACCGCCCCTAATCCTTTTGGGGGTGGCCCATGGGTATGCGTACCATTGGACCCACGCGAAACTCTTTGTTTCACATGTGGTTAGGTATATCCATACTCAAGGTTCAAGGGTCCCTTATAAGCCGATTCTCTATTTGAGTCATAGCCTATAGAACCTATCCTTTAGGACTGTATGCACCCAATGATGTGAACCATACCATTAAATAGATTATGACGTGTTGTTATGTGCATTCACGACATATCATAAACATGAGGTAAACACAAAGAGAGCATGAAACACTCTTCTCATTCATGCACAGTTGGACAAAAGAGTCGATCTACATCAGTTACCCTGACACACCAACCACTGTACCTAATCCAGCTACCCTTATCCTTACAGGTGCCCACGATCCAAGTGCCCACATCTGTGCCAGCCACACCTACAGTACTATCACCAGCTTCACCAGCTTCACTAGCTACACCAGCTTCACCTACAATTTCGACAGCTTTACCTGCACTAATGGCATCGCTTGCTGATATCCAAACCCTCATTGAACAACTGGAGGCCAGAATGGAGGCCAGAATGAATGAGGCCCTGGCCGCCCAGATGGCCGCCCTGATAGCTGAATTGGGTAATGGGAATGGTAATGGAAATTTAGCCGGGGGAAGTGGACCTACTGCCTCCAATCAAGGTCCTGCTGCTGAATCGACAAACCCTACCCTAAACCTGGATGATGTGCCCTCCAAAACTGCTTCTGAGCTGGAAGCTCAGAGAGTGAGAGAGAAGCTAGAACTCCTGGAAAGATCTATCACTGCTCTCAAAACCCACAAAGAAGTGGTGGACATGGACTCCTTGTCCTTGTTCCCTGAGGCAAGACTGCCAACCGAATTCAAAATGCCCAACATGGACAAATTCGATGGAACCACTTGTCCTAAAACTCATTTGAAAATGTATGTGGGTGCCCTTAACCCATTTGGATTGAGCAGCGAGCTCCTTGCTCAGTTGTTCCAACAATCTCTGACGGGTGCTGCTTTAAGATGGTTTGTCAGCTTAGACCGCTCTAAGATGAAAACATGGGAAGACATCTGTAATGCCTTCAATTCACAGTATCACTATAACATGGAGGTGGATGTTACTCGTAAGGAACTAGAAACCACCAAGCAGAAAAACAATGAACCCTTTTCCTCGTTCCTTACGAGGTGGAGGGCCAAGGCTGCCCAGATGATTAACCGGCCTTCTGAGCAAGAATAGGTAGACATAATAATAAAGAACCTGCAACCCGTCTACCAACAGCAGCTACAAACCCAGTACCTACCAACATTCCAGTCACTCATTGCCACTGCTACGAAGGTAGAAGATCTGATTCAAATGGGGCAACTGAAAGAAGACTCAGGAACCTCAAAGTACAAGAAACCTAGCCAAGCTAGTAAAGTCCACGAAGTGGCAAGCATCACCCCCACTAACCCTTTGCGTGTGGGGAACATGAGAAATGGCAATCAGTCCAGAAGAACCTATACTGATCTCGAGATGCCAATCCTTTTGGTTTTCCGAGAGGCTGTCAAGGCCAACTACATCAAGCCCTTAGAAGCAAGGCCACCACCAAACCCATTACCAAGAAATTACAAAGCTGATGAATACTGTGAGTACCATCAGGGGTATAGGCACAAGACTGAAGCGTGTTGGACGCTTAAGAACCGTATCCAAGACTTGGTGGACAACGGCTCTATTATTCCAAGAAGTAAGCCAAACATTAGCACTAATCCCTTACCAAATCATGGGGTAAATGCTATTGTTACTGACCAGGAACTGATCGATCCTTTTGAACTGTTCCTAGAAATGAATAACATCTGTGTCTTGGATCTGAATGACCTAACCGAAGAGCTTGATGCTATAACCAGGAGCGGGAGACAATATGAATCGTTAGTTTTGGACAAAATCCAAAATAAACCCTACCAGAGGGCAGAGGAGCTAAAAGAAGACCCAGTACTTGCACAGCTAAAAAAGACACAAGCTAGGGTATCAATCTGGGAACTTCTAGCATCATCCTTTCCTCATCGCCAAGCACTTTGCAAGGCTTTGAGTCAACTTCAGACATCAGTGGAGGTTAGCCCCGAAGTGCTAGTATCCACCCTTACCCAATCATCAAAAATGCAGAGCATCGGGTTCTCTGACGATGACTTACCCAAGGAGGGAGGCAGTCACAACAATGCCCTCTATGTTACCGTCCAGACCAGAGACAAAACTGTGCCCATGGTTCTCATTGATAATGGGTCAGCACTAAACGTCTGCCCACTAAGGGTAGCCAGCTGTCTGGGGTTGGAGGAAACAGATTTCACTCCATCGGACCAAATAGTGAAGGCTTATGACAGTACCCGGAGGGAAGTGTTGGAGATTGCTACACTGAAGTTAACAGTTGGGCCGGCTGCGATGGAAGTCCCATTCCAGGTAATTGATGTACCGACTAGCTTCAATCTGCTCCTGGGCCAACCCTGGATACATCACACTAAGGCAGTACCCTCATCCTTGCACCAAAAGGTCAAGTCTCCCTATGAGGACAAAGTTATCACCATTCAAGGGGATGACTACAGCCAGCTGAAAAAGCCAAAGGGCCAGCCTCTCTTTGAGGTTAACCCTGAAACTGCAAATTTACCCCTTTCTGGATTTCAATATGACACCGTGCAGTTCATAGAGGGAAAGACTGCAAGCTCTCGAATTCTCTTTGATTTCGGGACGGTGCAAATAAACTGCATAGTGCCTCTGATGCTGAAAATGTCCTATCTGCCAGGAATGATTATGGCAAGATCCGGAAAAACATACCCCGCACTGCAAGCCTGGGAGTGTCCGGTGAATGAGCGGACCTATGGACTAGGCTACGAGCCTACTGACGAGGACCGGGCTGAAAGAGGTAGAAGGGGAAGGAAGGAGAGTATACAGATGCGGCCTTACCTCTTAACTCTGAATGGTTACTTCTGCAAACCGGGAGAACCGATTCCCTATCGTGGCTTCCAGGAACCATTCCGCTACCCGGCTGCTAAGAAGATGCTGCCTGGGTTAGAGATATTCTCGGATGTCTGGGGCAACAAGCCCAAAACCATAACTAAACTGGAGGCGGAAGACTTCATGCAGCCTAGTCTCTTTGACGAGGTTGCGGTTATCACCGGAAGTGACGAGAATCGAGACTTGCTCAACCTGATCAAGCCAAGCAGAGGACCTCTCACCAACTGGTACGCCAAGGAGGATCGCACTGCTGATAGACCCCCTCCTGAGTCAAACCAAGAGTCAGAATCTGTAACAAAGTCCTGTACTGAGTTCGAGTCTGACCCCGAGTCTGAAGCCGAGTCAGAGTCCAGTTCTAGTTCTGAGTCGTCTGTGCCGGATCTAGAGGATCTAGATTTCAAATTTGATGTAATTTTTGAAGACGATTCCGTCATAATCAATAAAGGCTTGCAAATTCTTGACTACCCTGCGTGTCTATCTTTCCAAGCATTTCCAAGCAAAAATAATCAAATAAATGAAATAAAAAATGAAAAGGAAAAAATAATAATTGGCAAAGAAGAAAATGAACATACATACATTGCATCTGATTGTATGACCAGGGATCAGGTCAGTGAATGTTTGAAGAAGTTTGCCGATTGTTTCATGTGGAAGGCAAGTGACATCACGGGAATCGACCCAGCAATAGTGGTGCACAAGATTCCGGTATACCCTGAGGCTAAGCCAGTAAAACAGAAGGTTAGAAGACTGAAGACAGAATGGTCCTTGAAAATCAAGGAGGAAGTTGCCAAGCAACTGGAGAACAAGTTCATAGAACCCATTGCTTACCTGACATGGTTAGCAAACATTGTGCCGGTTCCTAAGAAGGATGGAAAAGTCAGAATGTGTGTGGATTATTGGGATTTGAATAAAGCATGTCCAAAGGACGACTTCCCCCTGCCGCATATTGACTTGCTGGTTGACCGAATGGCTGGACACGAGATGGTCTCCTTGACCGATCTTGCTGTCGGATACAATCAAATAATGATGCATTTGCCAGACAAAGAGAAAACGGTATTCATCACAGAGTGGGGAACCTACTGCTACAGGGTCATGCCTTTTGGGCTCAAAAATGTCGGGGCAACCTATCAAAGAATGGCGACAACCATCTTCCATGACATGATTCACAAAGAAGTCGAAGTGTATGTGGACGACATGGTTGTCAAATCAAAAACAGCTGAAGAACATACAACAGCACTTGAGAAGTTCTTCCTTAGACTTCGAAAGTACAACTTAAAGCTCAACCCGGCGAAATGTCTATTTGGAGCTACATCCGGAGTATTTCTGGGGCACATGGTCAGTCGGAAGGGCATAGAGATTGACCCTTCAAAAGCCAAGGCCATTTTGGAAATGCCAGCACCAAGGACGAAAAAAGAAGTTCGGGGTTTCCTAGGAAGGCTACAGTACATCAGCCGGTTCATTAATCAATTGGCCGATACTTGTGGTCCGATCTTCAAATTACTCAGGAAAGGAGTAGCGGTTAAATGGAATGAGGATTGCCAGAAAGCTTTCGACCAAGTCAAGCAATATCTGCTATCCCCACCAGTTTTACAGCCACCAAGGCTAGGAAAGCCTTTGTTATTATACCTATTAGTGACAGAAGAAGCGATGGGTGCAATGCTAGCTCAACAAGCAGAAGATACAAGGATATAAAATGTCGTGTATTACTTAAGCAAAAGGATGCTAGAATACGAGCTAAAATACAACAAGATAGAGAAGTTGTGTCTGGCTCTAGTTTGGGCCTGTACAAAGCTGCAGCACTACCTCTCGTCTTACACAACCTATGTCATTTCTGAATCGAACCCCTTGAAATTCCTTATGGAGAGGCCGGTTCTTGACTGTAAGATGGCTAAGTGGGTGTCGGTGCTCGCAGCCTATGACTTAAAATTTGTACAACGGAAGGCAGTGAAAGGTAGAGCCTTAGCTGATCAGTTAGCAGAATTGCCGATCGAAGACCAAATGCCGGAGGTAGAATTTCCTGATGAAGACTTGTTGAGCTTAGAAAGTGAAGGCTGGGAAATGTACTTCGACGGAGCTTCGAACTACCATGGAAATGGGGTTGGAGTCATATTCAAAACTCCTTGTGGAGAATACGTCCCAATCGCAGTCAAATTAGATTTCGACTACACCAACAATGAAGCCGAGTATGAAGCTTGCATAAAGGGGTTAGAAGCAGCCCTGGAGAAAGAAATAAAAATCCTCAAGGTTTTCGGAGATTCCAATCTAATAGTCTCCCAAGCTTTAAGAAAATGGAAAATTAAGGAAGAGCGTTTGGTTCCTTACCTACAACGCCTGGACGAATTGGCGCAGCAATTTGAAGTTTTATCCTTCCACTATTTGCCGCGAGCCAAAAATCAATTTGCTGATGCTCTGGCTACTTTGGCCTCCATGGTAAATATAGGAGAGGACCAAGTCATTTGACCTCTGACAGTTCGACTACAGAAACAGCCAGCTCATATCATGAATGTGGTGGATGACAAGCCCTGGTATTGGGATATACAGAATTATCTTCAGAATGAAGCCTACCCGGAGGGATCCACTAAAACTGATCAACGGACATTGAGACAGTTAGCCTCTGGATATTACCTTACTAAGGGAGTTTTGTATAAAAGAAGTTGGAACGGTCTGCACCTAAGGTGCGTTGATGAAGGGGAAGCTCAAAACATCATGGATTCTTTACATAATGGGGAGTCCGGTCCACATATGCACGGGATAGCCTTGGCTCGAAAAATCATGAACCTAGGTTATTACTGGTCAACCATGAATGCAGATTGCGTGAGGCACGCGCAGAAGTGCCATGAACGTCAAATTTTTGCTAAGCTGCAAAAGCAGCCTCCGGTCAATCTGAATCCCATTACTTCACCATAGCCTTTCGCGACTTGGGGCATAGACGTGATCGGAAAGATCCATCCAAAGTCTTCCAATGGCCATCAGTTCATCCTGGTTGCTGTTGATTATTTCACTAAGTGGATTGAGGCAGCCTCCTATTCAGTCTTGAACACCAAGAAAGTAGCACAGTTCGTTCGTACCAACATCCTTTGTCGGTACGGAACACCCTTCGAGATCATCACGGATAACAGATCTCACTTTCAAAGTGAATTTTTGGAGCTACTGAAGCAAAAGAAGATTCAGCACCACAAGTCTTCGCCCTATCATCCACAAACAAACGGGGCGGTGGAGGCTGCAAATAAGGCTATAAAGGTCATTTTGCAAAAGACAGTTCAAAAGCATAGAGCTTGGTACGAACAATTGCCAAATGCCTTGTGGGGATACAGGACTTCAATCAGAACACCTACTGGGGCAACCCTGTATTCCTTAGTGTATGGCATGGAGGCAGTGTTGCCTATTGAGCTGGAAGTTCAGTCGGCAAGAATTATCCGAGAAAGCCAGATCAGCGAATCAGATTGGGCTGAGAACTATCATTTGCAACTCTTGGGTATGGATGAAAAGCGATTGCAAGCAATCCACCAGACTCGAGTTTATCAAAGAAGAATGGCGCGGCACTTTAATAAGAAGGTCAACGACCGAAAACTAGAGGAAGGTTGTTTGGTCTTGAAAGAAATTAGACAGCCAATCATAGACCCACGTGGGAAGTTTCGTCCTCATTGGGCTGGACCCTATGTGTTGAAGAAGATTTTGTCCGGCGGAGCCATCATCTTGACTGATTTAGATGGGTTGGAGTTCACAAATCCATGTAATTTAGATCAGTTGAAAAGATATTTTGTGTAATTGTAATCGTTTGCATAATGTAAAAATGAACTACATTAGACTTGATTCTCTTCGAAAAAAAAAAGAAAATTATATATCAGAGATATGTAGGCAGCCCTCATTGGGTACGGTCTAAACGTCAATAAAAAAATTTCATTCCATTATTCTTTCTGCTTTGCCAATAATAAAAAAAAAGAAAAAGAAAGAAAAATCCGCTAAGTCGAAAACCCGAAAGGGCGGCTTAGGCAAAAATCGAGGCCCGCTAAGTTGAAAACCTGAAAAGGGCGACTTAGGCAAAAATGGGTAGCTCGCTAAGTCGAAAACCCGAAAGGGCGGCTTAGGCAAAACTTAGAGCTTGAATAAATGAAGTTGGAAAATGATAAGTGTAAATTTTATAGTGTTTTTAATGTAGTTTTTATTAGAATTTTAGTAAGTTTTTACTTCTTTAATTTAATTTTAAATCACTTTTAGTGTAATTGTGTTTAAAAGCTTCCTTGGTCTTTAATCCGCTTGATCTAAGAGAAAATTGCAGAAATTTGGCGCAGAAAAGAACTTTAGAATGCAAGGCACTCAGCTTCTAGCACGCCCAGCCCGTGCTGGAAGGCACGCCCGTGCTAGAAGCCAAGTAAAACAAAGGAGAGACAGAAGAGAGCACGACCAGGGTGTGTCAAAAGGCACGGCCGTGCTACAATGGGACCAGGGCGTGTCAAGCATAGCACGCCCATGGCAACTCTAGACAGACTTCCAGAGAAGAGCACGCCCTGCCTGTGCTCTGTAGCACGCCCGTGCCTCAGTACTTCACTAGCCCGTGCTACCTAGCACGGCCCGTGCTTCACTAGCCAGACCTCCAGACTACAGCACGCCCAGCCCGTGCCATGAAGCACGTCCGTGCTGCCCAGGCGGAACCAGCGTGAATTTAACACGCAAATCAAGCCTTTCTCACATGGGCCTACTTCAGGAAGTTTCCTAAACACACTAAACAAGACCTGGACCTATTCTTGAAGAAAAAGGAGTCCTAATCAAGAAGAAATCAAGAGCCTAAACAGTTATAATCTCCTATAAAGGATTTTGTGCTAAATAAGGATTCTATTTCCTAAAAGGAGTCAGACTTGCCTTCAGGATCTCTATATAAAGGGAGGAACTTCTCATAGTAGGGGATCTCGGTTTTTGTGCAACACTTTACATAATTCTCTTCTTCTCAAAGATTTCAAGCCTCAAATAATTGTGCTAAGATTCAAGGAAGCCATCAACATAGTTGTGATACAGTTTTTATTCTAAACTCTTCATCTTGTTTCTTTCTTTATTATTGTCTTTAAATATAATGGATGATTCAAGTATGATTGAGCTTAATTTAATTACTATGTCTAGCTAAACTTTTATACTAGGGATTTGATGTAATTTAATTCGATTCTAGCTTATAATATTAGATTTATTTTTCTTTGTTCTTGTTATAACTTATTATTGTGCTTAAGGCTTCCAGGCAGAAAAATTCCCCTGGATTGAATTATTTCAATAACCACATTCGGGAGAAGGGTTATTGATATGAACAAGGTAATAATTTACTTGAGAATAATAACTTGATGTGGAAACTATATGGTTTGACTCAAGGGGGGCTTTCATAAGTTAATAAAGTATTAAGTTGTGAATTCATAAAACAACCATAAAACCTAATGATCTGATTCATGTTTAATTTCACTATTAAGATAGGTGATTAAATTGGATTAGAATAGCTAACAATAAATCGGGAGAGCTTGTTAGTAACCTTAGGGTTGTTTTCTCCTACTTGAACAATTAAACTTGATTAATGAACTAATAGAATAAGCTGGATAGAATTAAATGAAATCAAATTCCCTAGTAGCTTAATCCCCTGATTTCTTTTCACCTAAATTTTGTGTTTGATCTCTTTTACTTTGAATTTTATTTACTTTACAGCGAATTCCTTTTATCATCATCTAAATAATAATAGGTTAACATAATTTTGGTAATTGATAAACAATCCCTGTGGATACGATACTTTCTTACTCTATATTACTTGTTGCGATTTCGTACACTTGCGAAAACCGCTGTCAAGTTTTTGGCGTCGTTGCCGGGGATTGGCGTATCAATATCAATACAAGTTACCCTGTTATTAATTTAGACACTCTTTCGTTTTTATTTAATTTTCTTTTAAGTGTTGTCCCAAGTGTTTTATGCAAAGAAGATCAAGGACGACTGAACCTCTAGTCTTTGACCCAGAAATTGAAAGAACCTTTCGTAGGCACAACGCTGCAAGAAAAGCAAGAGAAATAAAACTCGAACAACAAGCAGACATGGCCAACGAAAACGAAAACAGAAATGAAAACGTAGTTGGACCACCACTTCAACATCCGGTCCGTACCTTAAGGGATTATACAACACCTAATCTGAATGGGACAACCTCAAGTATTACAAGACCTAGGGTAGAAGCTAATAACTTTGAGATTAAACCTGCAATTATCCAAATGCTCTCTACCTCGATCCAATATGGAGGTTTGCCTAGTGAAGATCCTAATGCTCACATCACCAATTTTTTGGAAATTTGTGACACATTCAAACAAAATGGTGTTTCTGAAGATGCAATCAAGTTGAGGCTTTTTCCTTTTACTCTTAGGGATAAAGCTAGATCATGGTTACAATCGTGTCCCGCTGGAAGTTTTACCACATGGGATGAATTAGCTCAAAAATTCCTAGCTAAATTCTTCCCATCCTCAAAAACCACCAAGCTGCGTAATGAGATAATGACATTTGCTCATCATGATCAAGAGAGCTTGTACGAAGCTTGGGAAAGATTCAAGGACTTGCTAAGGAAGTGCCCACATCACAGTTTGCCCAAGTGGCTACAGGTACAAACTTTTTATAATGCATTATCACCTAATATTAAAATCACTTTAGATGCAGCTGCAGGTGGATCCTTTGAAAAGAAAGGTATTGATGAAGCATATGAGTTGATAGAGGAGATGGCAAGCAACAGCCACTACCAAAACAATACCGAAAGGAGAAGAACCGCAGGAGTCTATGAAATAGACGCCATTACAGCACTCAATGCCAAGGTAGATAACATGGTAAGGAAATTGGACATGTTAACCACTAATCCTGTGAATTCGATTATGCAAGTGTGTGATAGGTGCAATGGACAACATGGAATTGGGGAATGCATCATGGACTCCTTAAATCTACAGACTTTGGAGCAAGTGAACTATGTGATGAATCAAGGAAGAAAGAATTACCCTTGTTCAAATTCATATGATAACAGGTTAAGGAATCATCCTAACCTATCTTATGGTAATCCTAACAATGCCTTGAATACACCCCCAGGGTTCCACCCTCCAGAAAAGAAATCTCATGATGACCTCCTCACTGCCCTCTCCAAATCACACATGGAATTCATGAATGAAACCAGGGAGAACCATAAAATCCAGCAAGCTGCAATCAGGAATTTGGAGATTCAGTTAGGGCAGTTCGCAAACATGATGGCATCTCGACCTCAAGGTACGTTACCTAGCAATACTGAAAAGAATCCAAAAGAACAAGTGCAGGCTATCACCTTGAGGAGTGGCAAACAATTAGATGAACCACTGAGGAAAGAAAAGGAGGAAAAAGAACAATCAAAAGTGCCTATCATTGATTTAGAGGAAAAAGAAAAGGTAAAAACCTATGTTCCCCCTGTTCCCTTTCCACAAAGATTAAAGAAAGCACAAGATGACGAGCTTCCTCAAGTTTCTGGATGTGTTTAAGAAGCTTCAAATTAATATTCCTTTTGCTGAAGCTCTTGCTCAAATGCCTAGCTATGCTAAATTCCTAAAAGATATCTTGAGCAAGAAACGAAAAATTGATGATCAAGAAACAGTGATGTTAACTGAGGAGTGCAGTGCGATTATCCAAAACAAACTGCCTCTAAAGTTAAAAGATCCAGGAAGTTTTTCTATCCTTTGTAACATTGGTAATCTTGACTTTGAAAAGGCTTTGGCAGATTTAGGTGCTAGCATTAATCTTATGTCCTATGAAGTTTTTAAGATGCTAGGTATGGGAGAGCTCAAACCAACAAGGATGTCTTTGCAATTAGCAGATCGTTCAATTAAATATCCTAGAGGGATTGTAGAAGACGTGCTTGTAAAGGTAGGTACATTCATCTTTCCTGTTGATTTTGTTATTCTTGATATTGATGAAGACAGGGAAGGATCTCTAATCCTTGGAAGACCTTTTCTTGCAACTGCAAGAGCATTGATAGATGTCTATGAGGGTAAGTTGACTCTTAGAGTTGGACAGGAAGAGATTGTATTTGATGTACTTAAATCTTGTAAACTCCCTATGGATCATGGAGACTGTTTTAGAATTAACGTAGTCGATGAATGTGTGGAGACCACTTTGCATGTTGAAAATAATGCTAATGAGTCAAGCATCTTGAATGAAAAAGAAAAGGAACTTCCTAAGCATGAACTGAAACAACTTCCACCTCATTTAAAACATGCATTTCTAGGTGAGAACCATTCTTTTCCTGTTATTATTTCTTCTCACTTAACACTTGATCAAGAGGAAAGGTTGTTGCAGGTTTTACAAAGGCACAAGAAAGCATTAGGATGGTCTATCTCAGATCTACAAGGAATAAGCCCAAGTGTGTGCATGCATAAAATCTTGATGGAAGAAAACTACAAACCTTCAATCGAGCACCAAAGGCGACTGAATCCTAACATGAAGGAGGTAGTTAAGGCTGAAATTGTTAAACTCTTAGATGCCGGCATCATTTATCCAATTTCAGACAGTAATTGGGTAAGTCCTGTCCAAGTTGTTCCAAAGAAGGGAGGTATGACTGTTATTTCTAATGAAAACAATGAATTAATCCCCACAAGAACAGTCACAGGTTGGCGTGTGTGTATAGATTATAGAAAATTAAATAAAGCAACACGCAAAGATCACTTTCCCCTTCCCTTTATTGATCAAATGCTTGAAAGGCTTGCAGGATATCCTTTTTATTGTTTCTTAGATGGCTATTCAGGGTACTTCCAAATACCTATAGCCCCTGAAAACCAAGAGAAAACTACATTCACTTGTCCTTATGGCACTTTTGCCTATAGGAGAATGCCTTTTGGGCTATGCAATGCCCCTGCAACCTTTCAAAGGTGCATGATGTCCATCTTTTCTGATATGGTGGAAAAATTTATTGAAATATTCATGGATGATTTTTCTGTATTTGGTTCTTCCTTCGATGCATGCTTTCATAATTTATCTTTAGTGATGCAACGATGTGAAGATACTAACCTTGTGTTAAATTGGGAAAAATGTCACTTCATGGTTAGTGAAGGTATTGTCCTAAGGCATAAAATCTCTCAAAAGGGGATTGAAGTAGACAAGGCAAAAATTGAGGTAATTGAAAAACTACCTCCCCCTAACACAGTGAAGGGCATAAGAAGTTTTCTTGGGCATGCAGGGTTTTACAGGAGATTCATAAAGGATTTCTCAAAAATTACTAAACCTCTTTGCAATTTATTAGTTAAAGATGTACCTTTTGATTTTGACAAAGAATGTTTAGATGCTTTCAACAGGTTGAAGAAGGAGTTAATCTCAGCCCCGATCATCACTACACCAGACTGGACTTTGCCCTTTGAACTCATGTGTGATGCTAGTGATCATGCTGTAGGAGCTGTTCTTGGACAAAGAAAAGACAAGAAGTTGCATGTTATCTATTATGCAAGTCGCACATTGAATGATGCACAATTAAATTATGCAACTACGGAAAAAGAACTGCTAGCTATTGTTTTTGCTTTTGACAAATTCAGGGCATATCTAATTGGAGCTAAAACAATAGTCTACACAGATCACTCCGCCATCAAATACTTGCTGGAAAAGAAAGATGCAAAGCCAAGACTCATTCGTTGGGTACTTCTATTGCAAGAGTTTGACCTAGAAATTCGCGACAAAAAGGGGACCGAGAACCTCGTTGCTGACCATCTTTCCAGGCTTGAATTGGGGGAAGAAGACACAAGCAAGCTACAAATCAATGAAAGCTTTCCTCATGAGCAACTTCTTCTAATGGCAAATGCTCAAACCCCCTGGTACGCTGACATTGTTAATTATCTTGTTTGCAAAATTCCTCCTCCCAATTTTTCTTACCAACAAAGAAAAAAATTTTTTCATGATATCAAATTCTACTATTGGGAGGAGCCATTTTTGTTCAAGTATTGTAGTGATCAGCTCTTCAGGAGATGTATACCGGAAACTGAAATAGAAAGTGTCCTTAAATTCTGCCATTCAATGGAATGTTGAGGCCACTTTGGAGCAAACAAGACAGCTGCGCATTGTGAACCCCTACCCCGAACATCATAGCATATGAATGCATGTGACTAAGGCAGAAATGCACGTGAATGTATGAGTCGCCACCTTGTTTAATTATTTTAGGGAAAACTAGGAAAAACCCTAAGTGACTCCAATTTTAATTAACCTAATTGCTAGATTAATTAACCCAATGTTTAAGGCCTGGTGTGCAAACCCGAGATGGATCCCGAGACTATGTCATGCTAACAAAACTAACCATGAATGAATGCTTTGCAAAGTGATTAATGTAATTTGAACCAATTTTAAGTGATTGCAACTTGCCGCTCGGGGTTAAATCCCAAACGTGCCTACGTACTTCCGTTTGAATGGAAGATCAAAGTCAACGTAGTTCGATAGGCCTTCTTTGAAGGGCTTTGAATGGGTATGCTTAATGCATGAGTGTGTGTATGCTTCGTGCATTTTGTTTAGGCATTTTGCCAAAGAATTGATTGATTTGATTTTGCGTTTGTTGCCAAAATGTTGATTGGGCAATTTTATTGCCAAAAATTGACTGATTTAAGGCTTCTAGTCAAAAAGATTGATTTAGGCAATTTGATTGCCAAAATGATTGATTTTAGGCGATTGTCGCCAAAATGATTGATTTTAAGGCTTTTAGCCAAAAGTTTGATTAATTTAAAGGCTTTTAGCCAAAAAGAGTGATTTAGGCAATTTGATTGCCAAAAAATGTTGATTGGGCGATTGTCACCAAAATGGATTGATTTAGGCAATTGTTGCCAAAAATTGATGTGATTTAGGCGATTGTCGCCAAAATTGATTATTTTAAGGCTTTTAGCCAAAAAAAGTTGATTTAGGCAATCTGTGTGCCAAAAGCTGATGATTGGGCAATTGTCGCCAAAAATTGATTGATTTTAAGGCTTTTAGCCAAAAAGAGTGATTTAAGCGATTTGTCGCTAAACAATGGTTAATCTTACTTATAGGCAATTTGTTTGCCAAAAGCGATTGATTAAACCATAGGCAATTTGTTGCCAACAATGTGATTGATTAAACTGTAGGCAATTTGTTGCCAAAAAAAACGTGATTTATTAAGGTCTTTAGCCACAATTATTGATTAATTGGACTTTTAACCGAACTGTTCGAAATAGGCAAATACACCGTAGTTATTAATTAACTAGGTATTTTAAGCCAATATTGTCGGATTTAGGCTTTAATACCACGATTATTAATTAATTGGGCATTTAGCCTAAATTTATTTAATTGAGGCAATTTGTTTGCCTAATGATGACATGGATGCATTTATGCAGTTGTAGAATTATTAGGAGTAGAAAAGAAGCATGCATGAAGTGCTAAAATTAAATAGGCAGAGTTCAGTTCATGTACCTGATTTAATCGTCGACCGCTTCTTAACTCCAGGTTAAGCTCCTCGTTAAGGGAATTAATTTTAATTTAATTTTAAGTGACCAAGATCACAACAATAAAATAAAACTAAAATTAAAAAATGCAAGAAAGCAGTAAAGTATCGCAAAGAGCGTAGGGAGAAGGAGCGTCCGTCAACACAGACTGAGTGTCCCAAAACGGAGCCCCAGAGCCGTTTTTTATAGGAAAAAACGTGACCCCGGGCGCCCCTGCCCGCCTTCGAGGGCGGGCGTGCCCGCCTGGGCTGGGCGGGCATGCCCACCCCCGCGGGCGGGCATGTGTGCCTTTTCCCCTCTCTTTTTTTTCTTTTTTCGTTCCGGAGGCTTTTTCGGGAGTTCCGGACCTCCCAAAAATATTCCGGGACCAGTTCTGCGATCCTCGCAATTTTTCGGACGTTTCAAGTACCATATTGGCATAGTTCTGATAAATTTCCAAAATGGCCTTCGGTCCGGCCGGACTGTTTGGAGTCCGGGAAAACTGGCTCTTTGAGCCTCAAAAAAATGGGTATTCACAGGCGACTGCAGCCGCTGTGATGCCTTTAAGGGCAGCCGCCACCGCCGCGGCCGGGAAAACTGGCTTTTTAGTAAAGTCAAATTAATTGGCACGGCACTGTAGCAGGCGTGCTTTCCTCCATTTAAAGAGTTTCACATGCCACCAACAACATTAGAAGCCTCAAAATTTGAGTATTCACAGTTGCCCCCCACTGGCTATCCTAAAAATGATTTATGAGAGCCAGTGGCTGTCTGAAGGAGCAAATTTTGAGGATGGGCAGAGGAGGAAACCCCGCCGTGGGTTTTTTTCTTTGCAATGAAATGATCAAATGCATGGATTTATGTTTGCAACTTAAAGATGTTTTTGCCTCTTTGAGGACTTAAAAAGAAATTTTGCCTCTTAGAGGACTTGAAAAAGAGGTTTTCCCCTTAATGAGGGCTTGAAGAGAGATTTTGCCTCTTAGAGGACTTGGAAAGATGTTTTGCCTCTTAGTGAGGGCTTGAAAAGATGTTTTGCCTCTTAGAGGGCTTGAAAAGAGATTTTGCCTCTTAATGAGGGCTTGAAAAGAGATTTTGCCTCTTAATGAGGACTTGGAAAGATGTTTTGCCTCTTAATGAGGGCTTGAAAAGAAATTTTGCCTCTTAGAGGACTTGAAAAGATGTTTTGCCTCTTAACGAGGGCTGGAAAAGTGATTTTGCCTCTTAGAGGACTTGAAAAGATGTTTTGCCTCTTAATGAGGGCTCGAAAAGAGATTTTGCCTCTTAGAGGACTTGAAAAGATGTTTTGCCTCTTAATGAGGGCTCGAAAAGAGATTTTGCCTCTTAGAGGACTTGAAAAGATGTTTTGCCTTTTAATGAGGGCTTGAAAAGAGACTTGTTTTATTTTTTTTCTTTGAGAACCAAGGGTTCACCTAAAGTCGAAATGATCAAAAGGTTTTGGATGAAAAATGGTTGGTTATTGGCTAGGGTTTCACCCTAGGTTTTATGTAAAACAAAAGGTTAACCATTAACCGGGTTCTACCCTGGGTTTGTGTAAAAGAGATTGACGATGGTTGGGTTCCACCCTAGGTTGTGTATGTTTTTTTTTTTAAACACTTGCCTCTGAATCCGACTTGGAGGATTTTGCCCCCGGGTTGAGAGAATTGATGCCCTTATTAGCTTAAATAGAATTTCTTCTTAATGAAAGACTAAAAATTCCGTGATTACTTCTGTGATGGGAGAATGGTGAAGGTTCTTATCACTTCTTGCCCCCAGAATGGTGCTGACCATGGAATACTTCAAAACATTGGTGTTGTACTTGTCCAATCGATTGAGGAATCAAAGAGAACAAAGCCACTTATATGACTCGAGGAAACGGACAATGTTGATGACATCGCTCGTCTGAAAGGATCGAAGAAACGATGGTCCGAGTGGAGACGAGGTATTAAAGAATTACCTCTAATTGATTATGTTTGACATTTTTTAGGGTTGTTTTGGAAACCCCGGGGATTGAATTGACATTTTCCCCTCTCTCTCTCTTTTTTTTTTTTTTTTTTTTTCGAGGAATGACTCAAAGAGTGACGCTTTCAAAACGAACTTTTGAGAATGACTCGATTTTTGTGACTCGTTGTGGAATGACCACTGGTGATGGAGCCTTGATTTTAGAGACCCATTGGAGACTCGATTTAGAGACTCAAATTTTTCTCATCGTGAATTTTGACTCGAAGGAACTCAGTGATTCCTGGAAAAAAATGATTTATATACTCCCAAGGAGACCTTTGAAAGCACCTCTTTTTTTTTTTTTTTTTTTTTTTTTTGCCTAGTAGCCGCCCTTTCGGGTTTTCGACTCTAGCAGGCTCTTTGCCCTAACTTTTGCCTAGACCGCCCTTTCGGGTTTTCAGCCTAGCGGGCTCAATTCTTGCCTGAAGCCGCCCTTTCGGGTTTTCAACTCCAGCTTTTATTTTTCTTTTCTTCTCTTTTTTTTATTATTTTTATTATTATTTTTTTATATTGGCAAAGAGAAAATGCTTTTTATGATGCAGACTTATGTTTGTGACCGCGCCTTTGTGGCTGCCTACGTATCTCCAAGAACTCTTCGGGGGATGGGGAGAATCAGGTCTTTCGTAGTTCCTTCCGGGATGCGAACTTAGTGCTCCGCTGGTGCGGAATCCATCTCCTTCTTGATGTTAGTGCGGAATTCCTTTCCGTCTTGGTGCGGAATTCATTTCCGACTTGCTGCTGGGGCAAAATTCAATTCCGCCTTAATGCTGATTGTGGAATTCATTTCCGATTTGATTTCTTCGGGATTCCTTCCTGACTTGATATTAATACAGAATTTATTTCTGATTTGATTTTTTTTGCAAGATTTCTTCCCGGCTTGATGTCTTTGCGGGATTCCTTCCGCACTGGATGTCTTTACGGGATTCTTTCCCGACTTGATGTTGATGCAGAATTCATTTCTAACTTGATTTCTTCGCGGGATTCCTTCCCGACTTTGATGATGTTGAATCAACTTATTGACTTTGTTGTTGTAGTGGTTTTACCACTGGTTGACTGAAATATGACTTGTATTCATCACAAAAAGTTTTGAATACCCACATTGTGGTGGTAACTTGAGTGGCTTGAGTGTTGAAGAAGCTTTTATGCTTTGAGTTTGTGGCTTCGCCATGTTTGAATTCTTGAGGTTAATTTGATTCCTTTTCTTGAACTTTATCTTCCTCTGAACTTGAAACTTATTTCCTCAATGGTTCTCCTCTCCATAAGGAATTTTGAGGAGACTCTTCCTTTTCCTTGTTTTGAGGAATGATCCTTGTTTATAAGGACACTTGTACTTGTGCCATGCTTGGCGCTTGATTTTCAAGGTGTTTGTTGTCATCCAATTTGTGGAAATGACTGCTTCTTTTACCTTGCTTTTTCAAAATGTGAGCAGCCGCTTGGTCTTTGTCCTTATGGCTGAAATGATTTGTCATCTACCCTTGATGGGCTTGAATTTAAAGGAGAGCTTACAGTTGACCCGTTTTTGACAACTTGATTTCCTGTAGCTTTGTCCTTGATTTCTTTCTTTTGTGTAGAGGTTCCTTTTGACCCGTTTTTTTTCTTTTGCTTGCTTAGAAGCAGCCTCTCCATAAAGAATTTCGAGGCAACTTGATCCTGAGATGACCTGAGTAGTGTATGGATAGCATTGCGACTTCGTGCAGACCTAACCCAATTCCAAACATAACTTCTTTATTCTGTCGCTTTCAAGCTCAAAATTCAGACACCTTTCTGTCGGAGCATCTTCCATTCCTGGGTTTTCGGAGAAACCATTCTGGCCCTAACCCCTTCAATCGGCTTTGCCTCGGTACTATTTGAAGTCTTGCGTGCCCTTTGCTGGATCCTTTCCATGATTACCCTTCAAAACTTCCCCTTTGATGGTGCTTCTTAGGATGCCCCCAGCTTTGATTGATGCAGAGCAAATGAAAGGATGAATGCATTTTTCTTTGCCAATTTTTATTATCTTTTTTTTATCATCATTTTTTTAAAATTTTTTTATTATTTTTTTTTTCGATTTTTTTTTTGCTTTCACAGGAAAGGATAAGGAAAGAGTATAAACATGATTGGAAATTGATCCCTTTTTATTGATAAGACAAAATTTGTGTACAAAAGACACTTATATTTACAAATTTGAATTGAATGAAAACTTGAATGGGAATGAAAATGAAAGGAACAAAACTAGACCCTAAAAGATAGACTCTAGGTGGACTGTGATGGACTAGGATTGGATTGACTGTAGTGACTTTGTTCTTCTCGATGCTTAAATCGATCGGACAGGTTATTGTTGGTCTTGAACAATTCCTTTGTTCTTTTGGAGGTTTGATCTCAACCTTCTCAGACACAAACTTCATTCATTTCTAAGAAAAGTTCGAAAGGATCGAACGATTCATGTTCAGCAATTTTGCATTAATCCTATGGTTAGGCAAGGGATTAGTTGATGTTCAGCTTGCTCTTGGAGATGATGGACCCATTGTCAACCAGGTCTTGTAGACGGTTTTTCAAAGTCCAGCATGATTCTGCCTCTTGTATGAGTCTTCTTTGAGTTGACCCAACTGGATTAAGTCTTCCACCTTAGTTGCAGTCGCAATGAGCGATTGGAACGTAGGCAAGTACTGTGTTTGAAGCTGTGACTGGTAGACAGGCAGTAAATTCTTGATTATTATGTCAACTTGTTCCTGTTCAGAGGGTCGGTTGATCATTTGAGCAGCTTTGGCTCTCCACCTCGAAAGGAACGAGGAAAAGGGCTCATTGTTTTTTTGTTTAGTGGTTTCCAGCTCCCTCCGGGTAACATCCACTTCGATATTATAATGGTACTGCGTGTTGAAAGCATTACATATGTCCTCCCAATTCTTCATTTTGGAACGATCCAAGCTTACAAACCATCTTAATGCAGCACCAGTCAAAGATTGCTGAAACAACTGAGCAAGGAGCTCGCTATTCAGGCCAAACGGGTTGAGGGCACCCACATACATTTTCAGGTGCGTTTTGGGACAAGTGGTTCCATCAAACTTGTCCATGTTGGGCATTTTGAACTTAGTCGGCATTCTGGCTTCAGGGAATAAGGACAAGGAGTCCATGTCTACTACTTCCTTGTGTGTCTTGAGGGCAGTAATAGACTTTTCCAACAATTCCAGCTTCTCTCTCATTTTCTGAGCTTCCAGCTCAGAAGCAGTTCTGGAGGGCATGTCATCCAAGTTAAGGGCAGGGTTTGTTGGTTCAGCAGCAGGACCCTGATTAGAGGTAGTAGGTCCACTTCCCCCGGCGGAAGCCCCATTCCTATTACCACCGCCTAGTTCAGCTATTAGGGCAGTCCTCTGGGCAGCCAATGCCTCATTCATTCTAGCCTCCATTCTGGCTTCCAGTTGTTCGATGAGGTTTTGGATGTCAGTGAGTGATGCCATTGGTGCAATCGGGGTTGTTGGACTTGTGGGTGAGAGCTCAGTTGGTGTTTCGGGTACAGGTGGTCTTTGGAGGGGTACCTGTAAAAGGACATAGTCAAAATGATTAGACTATCCTATATAAGGTGTTTTCATAGGGTATGTGAGATAGTGTGAGGTAGGGTAGTGCAAGGGTAAGGTGTTTGGACTTGACCCTTGTGATGTGGGGTGGTAGGACCAAACAATATAGGGTAGCATTGGTATGCTAGGACGCCTAGGATAGGACCCAATGAGATGTGATATGTAAGGTAGAGTGCTTAGGACTGGACACCTCGACTTTTCGAAGGCCCTAAGTTCTCAAGAAAAAAATTTTTTTTTTGGGCTTTAGGGGCCAAAATGTGAATTTTTGGGCCTTAGGCCAAATTGGGAATTTTTGGGCCTCTGTGGCCAAGAATGTGAACTTTTGGGCCTCAGGGGCCAAATTGAGAATTTTTGGGCCTCAGGGGCCAAATTGAGAATTTTTGGGCCTCTGTGGCCAAATTGTGAATTTTTGGGCCTCTGTGGCCAAATTGAGAATTTTTGGGCCTTAAGGGCCAAATTGTGAATTTTTGGGCCTTTGTGGCCAAATTGGGAATTTTTGGGCCTCAGGGGCCAAATTGGGAATTTTTGGGCCTCAGGGCCCAATTGAGAATTTTTTGGGCCTTAGGGGCCAAATTGTGAATTTTTGGGCCTCTGTGGCCAAATTGGGAATTTTTGGGCCTTAGGGGCCAAATTGAGAATTTTGGGCCTTAGGGGCCAAATTGTGAATTTTTGGGCCTCTGTGGCTAAATTGGGAATTTTAGGGCCTCAGGGGCC
Source organism: Jatropha curcas (assembly GCF_041381405.1). Lineage (NCBI taxonomy): Eukaryota > Viridiplantae > Streptophyta > Magnoliopsida > Malpighiales > Euphorbiaceae > Jatropha > Jatropha curcas. The sequence goes on from NC_143159.1 coordinate 12,787,278, forward strand.
AAATTGAGAATTTTTGGGCCTTCGGGGCCAAATTGGGAATTTTTGGGCCTCTGTGGCCAAATTGGGAATTTTTGGGCCTCAGGGGCCAAATTGAGAATTTTTGGGCCTTCGGGGCCCAATTGAGAATTTTTTGGGCCTTCGGGGCCAAATTGGGAATTTTTTGGGCCTTAAGGGCCAAATTGGGAATTTTTGGGCCTTAGGGGCCAAAATGTAATTTTTCAGGTCTCAGGGACCAAAAATGTGATTTTCCAGCTTTTGAAATTAAATGTTTTTTTTTTTGTGAAGTATGGGATGAATGCGTGAATGCGCACAACATCACAACATAATTCATTTTTAATGGAATGATTCAGCATCATTGGGCGCATACAGTCCTAAAGGATAGGTTCTATAGGCTATGACGCAAATAGAGAATAGGCTTATAAAGGGACCCTTAAACCTTGAGCATAGATATACCTAACCACATGTGAAACAAAGAGTTTCGCGTGGGTCCAACAGTACGCATGCCCATGGGCCATCCCTAAAAGGATTAGGGATGGTTTGCGGTAACAGGGAGGACGCTTTGGCTGTCCGTCGACATAATCAAAGAGACCTGCCGATCAGCGCTACTTGTTATCCAGACTCAGAAGTTTGAACAGAGAGAGAAGAAATTCATTTGAAATTCATTTTTTATGCAATGGAGAAAAAGATTCTCAATCGTGCAAATAAATCAACAAATTTAAATGTTTTCATTAAACTTTACAATTAAGTCCAAATTTCTTTATGCAGTATTCTTAAAGAAAGAATACTTGATTCGTGTCAAGGTACCCTGCAAAACAAAGCATTGTAAAATAATACCCTAAAGAAGAGCAGGTTAGTTTACACAGTAATTGTAGTCCACTTTTATGCAAAAAGATTACATAAGTATGTTCCCAGCAGAGTCGCCAAACTGTGAACCCCTACCCCGAACATCATAGCATATGAATGCATGTGACTAAGGCAGAAATGCACGTGAATGTATGAGTCGCCACCTTGTTTAATTATTTTAGGGAAAACTAGGAAAAACCCTAAGTGACTCCAATTTTAATTAACCTAATTGCTAGATTAATTAACCCAATGTTTAAGGCCTGGTGTGCAAACCCGAGATGGATCCCGAGACTATGTCATGCTGACAAAACTAACCATGAATGAATGCTTTGCAAAGTGATTAATGTAATTTGAACCAATTTTAAGTGATTGCGACTTGCCGCTCGGGGTTAAATCCCAAACGTGCCTACGTACTTCCGTTTGAATGGAAGATCAAAGTCAACGTAGTTCGATAGGCCTTCTTTGAAGGGCTTTGAATGGGTATGCTTAATGCATGAGTGTGTGTATGCTTCGTGCATTTTGTTTAGGCATTTTGCCAAAAAATTGATTGATTTGATTTGGCGTTTGTTGCCAAAATGTTGATTGGGCAATTTTATTGCCAAAAATTGACTGATTTAAGGCTTCTAGCCAAAATGATTGATTTTAGGCGATTGTCGCCAAAATGATTGATTTTAAGGCTTTTAGCCAAAAGTTTGATTAATTTAAAGGCTTTTAGCCAAAAAGAGTGATTTAGGCAATTTGATTGCCAAAAAATGTTGATTGGCCGATTGTCACCAAAATGGATTGATTTAGGCAATTGTTGCCAAAAATTGATGTGATTTAGGCGATTGTCGCCAAAATTGATTATTTTAAGGCTTTTAGCCAAAAAAAGTTGATTTAGGCAATCTGTGTGCCAAAAGCTGATGATTGGGCGATTGTCGCCAAAAATTGATTGATTTTAAGGCTTTTAGCCAAAAAGAGTGATTTAAGCGATTTGTCGCTAAAAAATGGTTAATCTTACTTATAGGCAATTTGTTTGCCAAAAGCGATTGATTAAACCATAGGCAATTTGTTGCCAACAATGTGATTGATTAAACTGTAGGCAATTTGTTGCCAAAAAAAACGTGATTTATTAAGGTCTTTAGCCACAATTATTGATTAATTGGACTTTTAACCGAACTGTTCGAAATAGGCAAATACACCGTAGTTATTAATTAACTAGGTATTTTAAGCCAATATTGTCGGATTTAGGCTTTAATACCACGATTATTAATTAATCGGGCATTTAGCCTAAATTTATTTAATTGAGGCAATTTGTTTGCCTAATGATGACATGGATGCGTTTATGCAGTTGTAGAATTATTAGGAGTAGAAAAGAAGCATGCATGAAGTGCTAAAATTAAATAGGCAGAGTTCAGTTCATGTACCTGATTTAATCGTCGACCGCTTCTTAACTCCAGGTTAAGCTCCTCGTTAAGGGAATTAATTTTAATTTAATTTTAAGTGACCAAGTATCACAACAATAAAATAAAACTAAAATTAAAAAATGCAAGAAAGCAGTAAAGAATCGCAAAGAGCGTAGGGAGAAGGAGCGTCCGTCAACACAGACTGAGTGTCCCAAAACGGAGCCCTAGAGCCGTTTTTTATAGGAAAAAACGTGACCCCGGGCGCCCCTGCCCGCCTTCAAGGGCGTGCATGCCCGCCTGGGATGGGCGGGCGCGCCCGCCAGGCTTGGGCGTGTGCGCCCGCCCATGCTGGGCGGGCGTGCCCGCCCATTCGAGGCGGGCGTGCCCGCCTGGCCTGGGCGGGCATACCCACCCCCGCGGGCGGGCATGTGTGCCTTTTCCCCTCTCTTTTTTTTCTTTTTTCGTTCCGGAGGCTTTTCCGGGAGTTCCGGACCTCCAAAAAATATTCCGAGACCAGTTCTACGATCCTCGCAATTTTTCGGACGTTTCAAGTACCATATTGGCATATTGGCATAGTTCTGATAGCGGCTACCGCCGCCTTTAAGGGCGGCCGCCACCGCCACGGCCGGGAAAACTGGCTTTTTAGTAAAGTCAAATTAATTGGCACGGCACTGTAGCAGGCGTGCTTTCCTCCATTTAAAGAGTTTCACATGCCACGAACAACATTAGAAGCCTCAAAATTTGAGTATTCACACGCGTATACTAGAAAGTGGTTTGTATTGGCCTAATCTTTTTAAAGATGCTTATAACCATGTTCGTCTTTGTGATCGTTGTCAAAGGTTAGGTAACATTTCGAAGAGACATGAAATGCCCCTGAACAGCATCCTTGAAGTCGAAATCTTCGATGTATGGGGTCTGGACTTTATGGGACCTTTTCCACCATCAAATTCAAATCAATACATTCTAGTGGCGGTGGATTATGTGTCAAAGTGGGCAGAAGCTGTTGCTCTTCCAAATAACGATGCCAAAAGTGTGATGAGCTTTATCAAGAAAAACATTTTTACAAGGCATGGAACTCCTAGGGCGATAATCATGGACGGAGGTAAGCATTTTTGTAATAGATATTTAGACTCCCTTCTTGCAAAATATGGTGTCACTCATCGTGTAGGTACTCCATATCATCCTCAAACCAGTGGACAAGTAGAGGTCACTAACAGAGAAATCAAAAAGATCCTCGAAACCACTGTTGGACAATCGAGAAAGGATTGGTCCAAAAAGCTAGATGATGCTCTATGGGCCTACAGAACGGCATTCAAAACGCCTATAGGTATGTCTCCATATCGCATGGTGTATGGTAAGGCTTGTCATCTTCCTGTAGAGTTAGAACATAAGGCGTTTTGGGCCATTCAATTTTTTAACTTTAATGCAAAGGAGGTTGGTCAAAAGCGATTGCTACAGCTAAACATGATGGATGAAATGCGCCTTCACGCTTATGAAAATGCCAAAATATACAAAGATCGCACTAAACAATGGCATGATAAGCGCATTATCATGAGGGATCTAAAGGTAGGCTAGCAGGTGTTGCTCTATAACTCTAGACTTCGGTTATTTCCTGGTAAGTTGCGCTCTAGGTGGTCTGGACCATTCACAATCAAGGAAATCTTTCCTCATGGCGCGATTGAAATAGTGGATGGTAAGTCGAATCGAAGTTTCAAGGTAAATGCTCAACGTTTGAGAAGCTATTATAATGAAACCTTTGAACCCATCAAGACTACAATTGGTCTTGCTTAGCCTAAATTAAGATAAGTGCGTCGAACTTAACGACGTTAAACAAAAGTGCTCATGGGAGACAACCCATCTATTTTTATTAAATTTTCGTCCATTTATTTATTTTTATTCCCTATTTTATTTGTCAAAATCCCAAATTTTCTCCATAAGTGTTCTTTTGTTTAGTTAAGAGTTTTTGTAGGAAAAAGTGGAAATCTAGAACCAAGCACGCCCTAGCCGTGCTAAGTGGCACGCCCAAGTCGCGCTACGAAGCAAGTCTCAACAAAGAAAAATGCCCAAGTCGCGAGCGCGACAATTAGAAAAGAGAGTCAGAAGATTTGCAAGAAAAACTCGCGAGCGCACCTTCCATATGCACGGGCGCGAGCTGAAGTCGCGAGCGCGACATTCATATGCGCGGGCGCGAGAAAGCACCTTTGAGAGGCAGAAAGTTTGCCAGCAAAATACGCGAGCGCGACTTCCATATGCACGGGCGCGAGCTGAAGTCGCGAGCGCGACATTCATATGCGCGGGCGCGAGAAAGCACCTTTGAGAGGCAGAAAGTTTGCCAGCAAAATACGCGAGCGCGATTTTCATATGCACGAGCGCGAAAAGAACTTGAGAGGCAGGGACAAGCACACACAAGGCGTGCCAGATAGCACTCCCGTGCTATCACCAGGCACTTTTCAAAACGAGAGGCAGAGAAGAGCACGCCCAAGCCGTGCTATGTAGCACGCCCGTGCCAGGTACGCCACTTTTGTTGTTTTGCAGGAGCAGAGGCAGCCGGTGGAGCTAACATGGAAGAGGATAATCCTCCTCCTTTTCCTTCTTCTTTTGGTGCAGGTACTTCCGGTGTCGGTCCATCGTTCCAAGGCACAGCCAACATGTCGAACGATGAAGTCCTTGCAAGAATGATGTCTCGGATGGACCTCTTTGACACGCGCCTTAAATGTATGGAAACGATGATCGCAGACCGTTTCTAGTCCATCGAGATTATGAACGGCAGTCTTAATTCTCGGATGGACACCATACAAGGCTAACTCCAGACCATCCTCCAGCTTCTGCAGCCACCTCCACCACCAAAGAATTGACGGATTTCTCACTTTTCTTTGTTTTATTTTTGTTTATTTGTTCTAATACATTGTCTTGGTTGCTTTCACTTTAGTTTATTTGTTATTTGAATTTTTATAACTTTTTAGTAGTTTATTTTGTTCTTAATGTTTAGTTGCTCTTTTAGCTAAGACTCTTCCCACACCCGTTCTATTGTATTGTTCAATACAATGTTGGTAAGATTTCTTCTTCTCTCTTACTGCTTTCCTTCTAGTAATGCAATAAGTTTGGGGAATTTATGCACATTGGGGACAATGTGATTGATTGAATTGGGGGAAGGGAATTTTGGCAAAAACTTTGTTTTTGTTTAACATTTTTGGAATGATTACAAGTAAGCTTGAAAGTTCTCATGTCTAGTAATGAGTGTTAAATATAGTCGATTCTAAATTCTAGCATATTTAAGTTTTGAATTTGAATTTTTGACTCAATCATGTTCATTGATCTAAACTATTTGTTTCTAGACTTTTAAAACACTGATTTTTATGAAAGTTATGATATAAAGGTGTGTTTTACTCTAAAGTATTTTAAACCTTGGCATTCCTAGAACAAAAATTAGAACTTCCTTCGAGGCGAGAAATTTAAATGTTTACATCTTGAAAGAGATGATTTAGGCAATTTTTGTTGACACCTATATAGCCTAAACTACCTAAACAAAAATATATGACCTTTGAAACCCACTTTGAAGCTTTAAACCGTACAATTTTCTTCTTCACCATAAATAAACCAGGCCATTAAAGCCAAATTCAAATCTCTTACCCTAAGTACAAAGGATTGTATGATTAAAAGATTCGACTTTTAATTAGAATATAGCAACAAAGAGGGAGAATTCATCAATCAATACTAGTAAATAAAGAAAAGAGGAAAGAATCAAGAAAGAGGCACATGCAAAGCAATCAAAAGAATGCAAGAAGAATGGTAAAGCAAGTAAGAATAGTGCCAAAATATGAAGAAAAGACCTTGCACAAGATGCCTCTAGCTAGTAAGAAAGCTTCAAAACCAACACTCCCTAGAACTAGTAAAAGTTTAATTAAAATAGAATCTTGAATATTATACATTCTTTTGTACTCTTTGATTACCCTTTTATCCTTTCTTTTGATTAAGCAAAATTTGCACCAAGAAAGCCCCATTACAACCCAAAATAAAGACCTTTTGATCTTTTAATTGTATGCATTTAAATCGTGGAGAAAGAATGACTAATTCTGCATATGGGAATGCCACTGTTGCACTATCAATTGTCTTATTTTTGAAAGGTTGAAAATTCTTTAGATAATTCATGTCCTATTTATCATAAATTGAATAAATATTAGTGTTGACAATCTCTTTAAACTTGTATTTTACTCAATGAATGTGTTTTATTCAAAAATAAAAGTCAAACTTAAGTATGATTAGCATGGAGAACGATTGAGTTTATTCACTTGTTTACTAATCATGATATCATGAAAGATTATGGAAATCATCTCCAACCATGTTAAACTAGTGTCGTCAAATTATTTTTCCTTTAGTTTTGTTGCTTGAGGACAAGCAATGGTTTAAGTTTGGGGAATTTTGATAAGTGTAAATTTTATAGTGTTTTTAATATAGTTTTTATTAGAATTTTAGTAAGTTTTTACTTCTTTAATTTAATTTTAAATCACTTTTAGTGTAATTGTGTTTAAAAGCTTCCTTGGTCTTTAATCCGCTTGATCTAAGAGAAAATTGCAGAAATTTGGCGCAGAAAAGAACTTTAGAATGCAAGGCACTCAGCTTCTAGCACGCCCAGCCCGTGCTGGAAGGCACGCCCGTGCTAGAAGCCAAGTAAACCAAAGGAGAGACAGAAGAGAGCACGGCCAAGGTGTGTCAAAAGGCACGGCCGTGCTACAATGGGACCAGGGCGTGTCAAGCATAGCACGCCCATGGCAACTCTAGACAGACTTCCAGAGAAGAGCACGCCCTGCCTGTGCTCTGTAGCACGCCCGTGCCTCAGTACTTCACTAGCCCGTGCTACCTAGCACGCCCCGTGCTTCACTAGCCAGACCTCCAGACTACAGCACGCCCAGCCCGTGCCATGAAGCACGCCCGTGCTGCCCAGGCGGAACCAGCGTGAATTTAACACGCAAATCAAGCCTTTCTCACATGGGCCGACTTCAGGGAGTTTCCTAAACACACTAAACAAGACCTGGACCTATTCTTGAAGAAAAAGGAGTCCTAATCAAGAAGAAATCAAGAGCCTAAACAGTTATAATCTCCTATAAAGGATTTTGTGCTAAATAAGGATTCTATTTTCCTAAAAGGAGTCAGACTTGCCTTCAGGATCTCTATATAAAGGGAGGAACTTCTCATAGTAGGGGATCTCGGTTTTTGTGCAACACTTTACATAATTCTCTTCTTCTCAAAGATTTCAAGCCTCAAATAATTGTGCTAAGATTCAAGGAAGCCATCAACATAGTTGTGATACAGTTTTTATTCTAAACTCTTCATCTTGTTTCTTTCTTTATTATTGTCTTTAAATATAATGGATGATTCAAGTATGATTGAGCTTAATTTAATTACTATGTCTAGCTAAACTTTTATACTAGGGATTTGATGTAATTTAATTCGATTCCAGCTTATAATATTAGATTTATTTTTCTTTGTTCTTGTTATAACTTATTATTGTGCTTAAGGCTTCCAGGCAGAAAAATTCCCCTGGATTGAATTATTTCAATAACCACATTCGGGAGAAGGGTTATTGATATGAACAAGGTAATAATTTACTTGAGAATAATAACTTGATGTGGAAACTATATGGTTTGACTCAAGGGGGGCTTTCATAAGTTAATAAAGTATTAAGTTGTGAATTCATAAAACAACCATAAAACCTAATGATCTGATTCATGTTTAATTTCACTATTAAGATAGGTGATTAAATTGGATTAGAATAGCTAACAATAAATCGGGAGAGCTTGTTAGTAACCTTAGGGTTGTTTTCTCCTACTTGAACAATTAAACTTGATTAATGAACTAATAGAATAAGCTGGATAGAATTAAATGAAATCAAATTCCCTAGTAGCTTAATCCCCTGATTTCTTTTCACCTAAATTTTGTGTTTGATCTCTTTTACTTTGAATTTTATTTACTTTACAGCGAATTCCTTTTATCATCATCTAAATAATAATAGGTTAACATAATTTTGGTAATTGATAAACAATCCCTGTGGATACGATACTTTCTTACTCTATATTACTTGTTGCGATTTCGTACACTTGCGAAAACCGCTGTCAGAAAATGCTTGGAAAGTTTAAAAGTCAAAATAACATTCTAAATTAAAAGCAAATAAAGTCAAGTAGAAAGCCAAAGAGTCCAAATAAATAAATAATGGAGTCTAAGCCCAGTCTAAAAAAAAAATAATACATCCAAAGCCAAAAAAGTAAAATCTAAAGTCTAAACCAGAGTTTCAAATAAAAAGCCAAAAAGGCAAAACATCCAAAAATCCAAAGCTAACACAAAAAGTAAAAAAAAAAAAGCAACAAAGCCCATGAGCCTATAGAAATCTAGGTGCCCCGCCTCCTCCGTGGAGCAGCATCCTCTGAGTCATCTCTAGCAAGTAAGCTCTGTCCAATCTCGCCTGTCCGAGGAGCCAACACAATTTCCTCACCTGTCCCAACCTCCTCATCAGCATAAGCCTGAACCCAACCTTCGAGTACACTCAGTAGTGCAGTCCTCCTCGGTCTCTCAATCGGCCAGACGACGGCAATGAACCAAGCCCGGTACTCAGGAGAAGTCTGAACACCGGCAGGGTTAGGTAAAGGCCTAACCATACGATGATCTCTAACCTAAGCACTAAGGACGGCACGAGTAACGCCCGGGGTAATGGCCGAATCAGCTGGGATATCATCTACAATTGGGACAGTCTGGTCTATCCCCATTTGCCTCAAAACGCGCGAAGCGCAGTACCAAGTACAGTGAGTGAAGCCTAAAAGATAGACCCGAGAATGGCGAAAGCTGACCTGGATAAAACGGGTGATGTTGTACCAGGAGATGCACCACAATATCTCATCGGGACCCAACTCAATCAGCCATGAAGTCCATGCATCAGTGGATCGATGTGTGATCAAGATCCTCCGCATACGATACTGAGTGGGACTATAGGGCAAGACAGTAGGAGTAGCAACCACTTGGAGGTGGTCTCTCAACCAAACCTGAGTAATGGATCCTTTCTATTACAAAGAGATGAATTAAGAAAAAGTGATGAAGGAAAATAATGAGGGAAAGTACCTGGAGAATGATAGGAGAAACTGTCCAGTCATCGAACCCTAAAGTAGCCCTGTCAAGACTTCTAATAGTCTCTGCCAGCAAAATGCTACCAATACAACCCATATCCTCCATTTGCCGAACCATGGGGCAGAGGCGCAAATCCCCAAAACCTGGGTCCTAGTTAAACAAGAAGCCAGCCAATAAACAGAAAACCAAGGCCCGCATCCTCAGCCTCATCCGGTTTGGGTCATCTGGGCAAGCCTCTGAGAATTCGTCAATCAGAGGCAGCAGAATTGCTTTTTGGTCATCAACGATCATAGCCTGAGCTAGGGGTCGGCTAAACTGAAACAGGGTTTCAAATGACCTAACATACCCAATTTTTACCTCATGCTTGACCGAAGGGGCATTGGGGTCACACCCTATAATGGCACAAAACTCCTCAAAGAGAGGGCACATTTCCTCCATCATCGCCCCAAATCGGAAAACGTGGGTTTCAGGGTCCCAAAGTTTAATACAGGCCCGTAAAAAATCCCAATCAATTACTACACCCCTAAGAGTAACAATAGGAGAAAGACCGTACCTTCCTAGGTTGATCTTTTCGACTTTGGAAAGACTCCTGGTCCAGCTGTGCATGCTATGGTTGTAAAAGGGATTCATGTTTCTTTTTTTTTTTTAAAAAAAAAAAGGAGAAAAGAAGAGAGAGAAAAGAGAAAAATTATGGAAAACTGTTTTTTGGCACGAATCGCGAGAAAGAATAAAAAAAAACTGAAACAGCTTTTTTATATAGAAAGACGCGCCCGAGGGCGGCTGCACCCGCCCTCTGAGGCGGGCATACCCACCTCGAGGGCGGGCACGCCCGCTCTCAAGGGCAGGCATGCCCGCCCAGCAGGGGCGGGCACACCCGCCCAGCTGAGGCGAGCACGCAAAAAAAAAAAAAAAAGGGGGGGGGGCCCAGCAATAGAATTTTTTTTTTTCTTGACTGAAGTAAATAAACATGCATACACATAAGTTGTTAAGTACTAATCAAGTGCAGGTACAGTCAAAGTTCAGTACAAATTACAGCAAAGAAAACAAGTAAAATCTAAGTATCAGCGACGAGGTCTCCTCCTCCTCTGGTCATCAAAGGCCCGCAGAGTCCAGGCTGAAGTTAGTTCCTCCTGCATACCGAGAACTAGCTCCATCATCTGACTGACTAATCCGACGGGAACCTAAAAAAAAAATTTTCTTTTAAGTCAGTATCAAGTCTCTTATGAATCCTTTTTGGGAAAGTTTTATTAATCTGTACCTCAGTGATGTCATCAGGAGGAAGAGCTAGGCGATTCACATTTCCCAGAGAGACCTCCCGAAGAGACGAAGTACCATCAGGAGTGTAATAGGGAATGCTGTATGGAAGGTGCAAATTGGCCAAGCCCGGATGAACTGACCCGGTAGCCTCTAAAATAGCCCGGGGAACCCTGAAAGCGCCAACCGAATGGCTAGGGCCAGCCCGAGACGGACCCTCCACCGGAGTGGAAGAAGAGGGACGGGTCGTAGGCCTCCTCCTTGGAGTCCTGGCCGAGGGGCCTGAAGCCCGAGAAGAACGAGTGCCAAGCGACTGGGAAGGAGTCGACCTCGAAAGACTGTCAAGCCGAGATCCAATAGGCTGCATCAGAAACATCTGGCAAAATTCATCATAATCCCCACTCCGGATAAATTCCTTATGCGGAATACCCTCAGTATGGGCATCGGTAAGAATCATTTGTTTGCCCGCTCGCATGTCCTCAGGAGGAGGATGAGGAACGGAGCGGCAGCCCCTAATCTGGAAGTCCACTCTCTCACCCAGATAATAGCGTCTCAAGACAGGATGTGACAAGATAACCCGCCGCCGAGACAAGGCCTCTGATCGTCGGAAATGGGGATCAGCCTCAATCAAACTTTGGAGTCGGGCATTCATCGCCCCCACCTCAACCTATGTAAGAGAAGCAAATGTGTTAATAAATCTTTTTTATTTCCACATACTCAAGGAAAATTAAAAGGCACTCACCTGCTCCATGGTACAAGTATCAAAGAAGGTCCGCAGGTCCCCTAAAGACTTCTTGCGTAGAACAGACCGGTGATTTGCTCGGTACCACCTCCAAGCCAAAGGTACCAACCCTAATCCAAGATCAGTATGAGTCAGCTCTGGGCGGATGTAGGGAAAATACTCAAAAGCCCAAGTCTGCAAAACGAAGGAAAGAATCAATGAAAAAAAAAGAAAAAAAAGAGAGACAACACAGAATGAGGATATGTTCTTTACATTACCTCCCAGAAATAGTAGGTCCCGCTGAGCTTACAGTGGCCTCGACTCAGATCGCACATATCATCATACATGCAGCTCAGAATAGCGCCGGCCCAGTCATACTCAGTAAGATGGGCCAAGTCTTCCAAACTCTTCAGAATAGAAGGATTAAACTTCTCTTTCCTGTTAGACCAGAAGGTCGAAGCAAATAGCAGCAACAGAGTGAATCTAGCTACCTGAGTAGCCGTTAGCTCTCCCTGCCTGTGTCTAGCATAAATGTCGGGGGCCTGGAGGGATAGCCAGTGTCTCGAAATACTCAGAATAGGGGCAGAAGAGCTAGGTCTGACAATTCGGGGCAGGTCAATCCCTATCAGCTCCATCATCCGATCAGGGGTGACCTCAGTCCTCCAGTCATCATACAGCTCGATCGACCGAGTGCCAAAAGGAATCCCGGAGATCACTGAAAAATCAGTCGGGGTCATCGTCATCTCACCCCAAGGGAAATGGAAAGTGTTGGTGGTGTCCCACCATCTCTCAGCCAGCGCACCCAGTAGGCTCTTGTAATTCTGCCTACCCAGCTCAAGATGTCTTAAAAAGTCCAGATGAGAGGGACTGATGATGGCTCCGACCGGGTTGTTGTGGTCAAGTATGTCAATTGGGATCTCAGCAACAGAGGACTCGCCTACATCCAGCCTAATGTATGAATCCTAAAAGGTAAAGTGGCTTAAGATTATTCTTTAGTTCCTTACTAAGGATAATGTCTTAATTCTCTCCTACCATGCATACTAATAAGACGGTAAGTGCAGGAAAATAAAATTTGTCTTTCTCTTCACAGTTTGGCCACAGAGGCCCAAGAAATCATGATTTGGCCTAAGGCCCGAAAATTCACAATCAGGCCATAGAGGCCCAAAATTTTCACCATTTGGCCTAAGGCCCAAATAATAAATAAAGGAGAGTGACAGGGAACTGACCTAGGCATAGACACCGGTGACAGAAGCATGAGTGTCGGCGTCTGCTATCACACGGATTTCGTCAAGAGAAATCCCCAAGGATTCCAGAAAATCCTCATCGCTACTATGACTCGAAGAAGTCATTGATGAGGGAAAGATGAGAGAATTTAAGAAAGATCTTTAGAGTAAAAAGATAGAAATGAATGAAAAATGAAAAATTTGAGCTATTTATAAAAAAATGGGGCCAAAAGGCGGGCCTTCTCGACGCGTCTGTTTTTTCGCCTCCAAAATTTGTGTTTCAGACAACCACCGACTCCCATAAATCATCTTTATGGTCGCCGGTGGGGGGCAACTGTGAATACTCAAATTTTGAGGCTCAAAAAGCCTGTTTTCCCGGACTGCAAACACTTCGGCCGGGCCGGAAGCCATTCGGGAAGTTCACCAGAACTATGCCAATATGGTACTTGAAATGTCCAGAAAATTATGAGGATCGCGGAACTGGTCCCGGAATATTTTTTGGAGGTTCGGAACTCCCGAAAAAGCCTCCGGAATGAGAAAAAAAGCACACGGGTCGATGTGCCTGCCCTCAGGGGTGGGCACGCTCGCCCCCCCAGGGCGGGCCAGCCCCCCTCAAGGGCGGTCCAGCCCGCCCTCAAGGGCGGTCCAGTGGGGCGGGCACACCCGCCCTGGAGGGCGCGCATGCCTGCCCTCAAGGGGCAGCACGCCCGCCACCAAGGAACAGGCACGCCCGCCCCCCTGAGGCGGGCAAGACCGCCCTCGGGTCTCCTTTTTTCCTATAAAATTGGCCCTGGGGCCTCCGTTTTTACCCACTCAGTCTGTGTTGACGGACGCTCCTTCTCCCCTACGCTCCTTGCAATTCTTTACTGCTTTTCTACATTTTAGTTTAGCTTTATTGCTTTCTTTGCTTTGTTAAGTGATCATTAAAATTTAAATTAATTAATATTACCTTAACGAGGAGCTTAACCTGGAGTTAAGAAGCGGCCGTCGATTAAATCAGGTACATGAACTAAACTCTGCCTATTTAATTTTAGCACTTCATGCATGCTTCTTTTCTACTCCTAAATAACTCTACCACTGCATAAATGCATCCACATCATAATTAGGCAAATAAATTGCCTCAATTAAATAAATTTAGGCTAAATGCCCGGTTAATTAATAATCGTGGTATTAAAGCCTAAATCCGACAATATTGGCTTAATACCTAGTTAATTAATAGCTATGGTATAATCGCCTTTATTTCGAACAAATCTGGCTTAAGTCCAATTAATCAATAATTGTGACTAAAAGGCCTTAATTCAAACACGTTTTCTTCTTGGCAATAAAATTGCCTACATTACAATTCGGTTAATCAATTTTTTTGGCAACCACATTGCCTATAAATTAGATTAACTACTTTTAGCGACAAATCGCTTAAATCAATCTTTTGGCAAAATGCCTTAAAATTAATCAACTTATTTTGGCTAAAAGCCTTAAATCAATCATTTTGGCGACAATCGCCTAAAAAAATCATCTTTTGGCAAACTAATTGCCTAAATCAACCTTTTTTGCTAAAAGCCTTCAAATTAATCAATCTTTTGGCTAAAAGCCTTAAAATCAATCAATTTTTTGGCGACAATCGCCTAAATAATCATCTTTTGGCAAGAAATTGCCTAAAGTAAATCTTTTTGGCTAAAAGCCACTAAAATCAACATTTTTGGCATCAAATGCCTAAAAATCAATCAATTTTCAGGCAAAATGCCTAAACAAAATGCACAAAGCATACACACACTCATGCATTAAGCATACCCATTCAAAGCCCTTCAAAGAAGGCCTATCGAACTACGTCGACTTTGATCTTCCATTCAAACGGAAGTACGCAGGCACGTTTGGGATTTAACCCCGAGCGGCAAGTCAAAATCACATTTCATTGGTCTAAATCACATTAATCACCCTGCAAAGCATTCATTCATAGGTTAGTTCATCAGCATGACATAGTCTCGGGATCCATCTCGGGTTTTGTAGACCATGCTTTAACATTGGGTTAATTAATCTAGTAATTAGGTTAATTAAATTGGAGTCAACTTAGGGTTTTTTCCTAGTTTACCCTAAAATAATTAAACAAGGTGGCGACTCATACATTCACGTACATTTCTGCCCTTAGTCACATGCATTCATATGCCTGTGTTTTCGGGGTAAGGGTTCACACTAAGGCATCACCATCAATTGCAACTAAAGCTAACTCTGTTTCTTCTTTCTTCTCCTCATCTTTCTCCTTTGCCTGTTCCTTCTTCCATTTTATACAATGTCTTTGCATATGACCAGGCTTGCCACAATGGTAGCACATAATACCCTTTCTTGACTTGAATCCCCCCTTGAATTGTCATGCATATCCGAATTTTACGGATATCTAGTCTTAATCCTCCCCCTTCTTTCTGTGACTACAACTGAATGGCTACTCGATCCATGCTCCATGTGCCTGGCTTCTTCATTTAGAATGTTATCCTTAATTTACTTAAGGTTAGCTTCCCTTTAGGAGTTGAGTTGATGAGCGACACAACTAAAGTATCCCAACTATTTGGTAAGGAACTCAACAAAAGTAATGCTTGCACCTCATTATCTGGCATCAAATTTATAGTAGCCAACTGGTTTAAGATTACTTGAAATTTATTTTAGTGTTCAGAATCATGTAATCCATCTCTGTACTTCAAGTTCACAAGCCTTCTTATCATAAAGGCTTTATTCTATGCATTCTTCCGTTTATACAAGCTCGCGAGCTTTGTCCATAATGAATAGGCTTCTATTTCCTGAGCAACATGGTGAATAACACTCAGGTCAATCCACTATCTGATTATCCCGACAGATTTTCTATTAATTATCTTCCATTCATTATCAGGTCTCTCTGCTAGCTTTACTCCCTTCATTTCAATAGTCTCAAACAGATCTTTACAATATAGAAGGTCTTCCATTAACATCTTCCATATTGGATAATTCGACGAAGTGAGTTTAACCATACTGCTTGTCAATTATCATCCATTTGAATTCACATAAGAATACCCGCAAAACAACTAGGTGCTCTAATACCACTTGTTGGGAAAATACATGGGGTTAGGGCTCAAACACAGATAAACAATATGAGCGCAGCAGAAATAATAATAACCTCTGGATCAATATTTCTCCCTCTTTACGTAAATCAAATGGGCAACAATAAATCACAGCAATAGCATTAATAATAATAGCTAAGCAAAATAACCAAAAATATCAACGCACAACACACCAATTTTACATGGAAAAGCCTCCAAAGAGAAGAGAAGAACCACGGTACCATAGTCCACTTCAAAATCTTCGACTAATAAAATAACAGGCTACATAGAGTTCCTCTCTAGATCAACTAGAGGCTACACAAATACCATCAAGGCACACCCTTGGCTAATACAAATATAATCATCACTGAAACAGTGGATATCAATAACAAATACAAGAGACAAAGTGGTAGATCTCATAGGTTGAGAGAACCAAACCAAGAGTCAAATCCGTTCACCTTTCTAGAGCTTGGTGAGCAGAGCAACATATCAAAATTGCATCAAGATTAGGTAAAGATCAATCGTCCGATTGAGGCAATCAAATTTACTGCTTGGTTTTCTTTTCTTTCTCTCGCATCACTCTCCCTTTTTTGTTTTTTGTTTGTGTGGCGTCACCTCGTGCACACACTCACTACTCCAATCACACATGCAACAACTATATTTACATTGCCCTCTTTCTTGAGCACAAAGCACACACTTTTCACTTTTATTTTATATCATATAATATATATATTATGGCGGTGGAAACCCACTTGAATGGGACCACGCCAACACGTATACTACTTTAAATGGGGTAGTCTTCAAGGACGAATGGCAACTTGTATTGTAATAGTATTCAGCCCAAGCTAACCATTCCATCCATTTGGTGGGTTGATCACTTGTGAAACAACGAAGGTACATTTTAATACGGTTAACCACCTCGATTTACCATCAGATTAAGGGTGGTAAGCCAAACTAAAGGCCAGTTTAGTGCCACACAATTTAAATAGCTCATTCCAAAATACACTTGTGAAAGTGACATCACGGTCACTAACTATGGTTTTTGGTAACCCATGCAATGTGAAGAAGTAATCAAAGAAGAGGGGGCTACACTTACAGCTTTATAGGGATAAGAGAGAGCACAACGTGGGCTTGTTTAGAAAATCTATACACAGCCAACAGTAAAACATTTTTCCCTCTAGACGTGGGTAAGCTTCCACAAAATCTAAAGAAAGATCTGCCCATATTGAGTAGGAACTGCAAAAGGTTGAAGAAGACCCATAAGTTGAAGTGATTCTGAGTTATGGCGTTGGCAAATAGAATAGTTTTGGACAAAATCTGACACTCTATTTTATGCTAACCTAATGGAAGTCTCGAATGATGTGATACAAGGTCTTTTGATAACCTTCAGGACTTGATTATGCAAAGCGATGAAAACTGATTGAATTGATGAGGAGTTAGTGGGCAAATAAACTCTACCCTTATAGAGCAAAAGTCCTTACTTGAAGCTCAATGGTAATGTTGTGTACCCTCATTTATGGTGGTGATTAGTTGCTGAATTTTAGGATTTGTTGTTGTTCTCTTCAAATTTCATCAAATAAGCTTAACTGAGGCATTGAAATAGCCATCAAAATTGAACATCTTCATCTCGATGCGAGAGAGAATTAGCAACCGTATTATTTTTGCTAGCCTTGTATTCTATTGAAAAAAGAAATCCCATTAGCTTACTAAACCAATTTTGTTGAAAAGGAGAGAGTACCTTTTGCTCTAATAGAAACTTTAAGCTTTAATGATTAGTTCAAATGAAAAATTTATGGCCCTATAGATAAGACTTCCATTGTTTCCAGCCTTTACAAATCTAATTAATTCCTTCTCATAAGCAAGTAGATTTTGGTGCCTGATCGCCATTACTTGACTGAAATACGCCACTAGTTTATTATTTTAAAAAAGAACAACCACAACACTTGCATCAAATGCATCACATTCAACAACAAATGGCCACTCAAAATCGGGCAAAGCCAATATTGGTGTTGTGGTCATTGCCCGCTTTAGAGCTTCAAAGGCTTTGAGTGATGTAATGAATTTTTTTTTTTTAGCATTACAGTAAGTGGAGCTACTATTATGCCATATTGAGGAACAAGTGTACTGTTGTAACACCCACCACCCAGTCCCGAGAGACCCGACGGCGGATGCCACATTCGGTGCCGGAGACACCGTCTTGACTTAACATATAAATCATAAAATTTAAAAATTATAACTTAGGAGTAATTGAGTATTCACAAGTTTCGCGAGTAATTTTTTTTATTATAATAGAAATTTCATTTTATTTTCTTATCTTTTATATATATATACATTGGGAAAAATCCTACAGAAATACTGTAAGAATATCCCTTTAAAACTGAGCTCGCCAAACATGTGAATACAAAATACTCCCAATTAAACTCCAAACTTCCAACATCTCCAAATAATCATTATAACACAACAACACTTTTATATTTTCTTAACTGAATAAATCCTCAATAGTATTTTAGATTCATCAATTAATTGCATTCATTATATATACAAGTCTTAATGAACTAATCATATCAACTGACTTGAAATATTTCATATTCATCATTTAATAAATCTTATGCTCATCTCCAAATATATACACCAAAATAATTATTATTACATAGTTAAGTTATAATTCAAATAACATAATCTCCCAAAAATGTAATAATTATACATGCCATAATTCTTAAGTACATAAATCTCAATCGACGACTACTACCAAATTAGTCACTTCTGCTTTGATACGATTCTTCTAATCTTCAAGTAGCAACCACATCTTCAATCTACGCGTGATAAAAATCGACGCGCTGAGTATAAAACTCAATGGTTCTCATAATTCACATACTTACCAAAGTTGCGATGGCAACTTACTTTAAACACAAATTTCGTAAAATCATTTATAATCATAAAATCATTAAATTTCAACATGCATTTACATTATAGCAAAAGAAATATCAAATAAACTTTACTTAATAACATAAATCATTTAATTCTTTATACCATAAATCCTTTACTTAAACATTTAATCACTATAAATAATTTAGTTCTTTACTTAGAATATCAAATAAACTTATAGTTGTAACATAATAATTTAATTCTTTCAAATCATAAATTCATTACTTGAACATTACATATACTCTTTATTTTTAATACCATGCACCGAAATATCATGCTTAGAAAATTCATTTGATAACATAATTATTAATTTCCAAAGAAAGGTTTACTAAAATAATATGATCTCATTCGTTTAATTTTCTTACAAATATTTTTCATAGGGCTCATATACACGTAGGAGAAAAAGAAGCAGATAGGTTTTCAAAACAGATTCATAATGGCCTTAGGTCGCCAACCTTTCATAACATATAGAGCGCGTCCGCCCTAACATAGACACCCACGTGCCTAGCATATGATCATAGCTTATCATAATGGCATCAAATGCCGAGCATGCTCATTAGACAGAATAAAATCAAATCACGCATCAAATTCAAACTAAGTATATTAGAGCCCAAAATCCTTGTGTTAATTCTTAATTCATAACACTTATCATAAAACTTGTCTTATTCTTTAGTCTTCTTAAATTCATAATGTAAGCTTACTTTAGAATCATACTTAAACATAATTACTTAACATAGAAAATTTCTTATCATATGAAATCATACATGTAAGCTACTTTAGAACTTAAGTAACTCATAAAAAAAACTTCATACTTAAACATAATTACTTAATATAGGAAATTTATCATAAATCCCTTTTCTTTTTAAAACTTCCTTAAAATCATAATGAAATTTATCATAAGAAATTTTTCATATAAAATCATATTTTCCTTGTTCCAAATTCAAAGCACATACACCTTAAATACCCATTTCTTTGTTAAAACTCTAAACATATAAAAGTTATCAAATAATCATACTTATGTCATATATAAAATAATTAAGTAAGCTTTACTACACTAAGGTGGTTCGACCTCTTAATGGAAACCAAGGGGAGGAATTTCTTTCTCCAATCAAGCATGCTAACATAACTCTTATGCACAAAAGTATCCATTTCAACCCTCATCATGCATTATCTAAATCAATTTCACACATTTCCAATTTATATCCATTTAAACATGTCCACAACAACACTTCTCAAACTTATGTCTTATTTTGTCAAATAAATCTTAAAGGATACAAAGAATCAAGAGAACTTCATCACACATGATTCATACATACATTTATCCAAATAAACCTATGAGTCAAGACATAGAACATTTCCAGCATTAATATAACCTTGACCTTTGCTGGGTTTTTAAGACATAACTTGAGTTTTGTGTCTCCAAATTAAGTGAATTTCGATTCATTAGAAATTTAAGACAAAATACTACAAATGTTATGAAGGGACCACAGCCCAGATCAATTTTCAAGATGGTAAACAAAGCTAGGAACACAGACCAACAGTTCAGACCTGATTCAGCAGAACTAATTCCAATGTTTATCAAATTCCTACCTATCCAAACACTCAAATCAAACCAATCCAAAGCCAGAGAAGTATCAAGACACAGGGCAACAACTCTCATGAAGAACTCAGAACATAATCTTACCATTATAGTGGTCAAAATGGGCACTCAATTCAGTGATACATGTGGCCCGTCATAACAGAGTCAGTTTGGGTGTTTCAGCCATAAGTTGAGCTATATATATCCAAATTGGACACAAGAGGAGGGTTGGAAAGCTAAGAAGCAGACCTACAACTTCATGAAGGACTCAGACACTAATGGAAAATGCAAGGGATCGAAAAATAGTCCTTAATCACACCTAAAACACTTTTCCAAATTTCAGCTTACTTAAATCATATACAAGGTAGAGATTTCTACCACATACTAAATACTCATCAAACATCATCTTAAGAGCATAAACCAAAAAAGAATAAAAAGAAAACTTAAGGCTTTATTCATCAATAGGTTCTGCCACTCTTGGAGAATGAAGAAGAAATGTTTTCCCTATCAATTCAACATAAGCATGCTTAGAAATCTCCCAAGAACACATTTATACCACCAAAATTTAATAATCAAATTATTTCATATAAAATTCCCAATTTCACAAATAGTATAAACTTCACAAAATCAAAAATTTAAACAAGGTAAGAGGATTTATGAACACTTACCTTAAAACAAGCCTTAGCAAGCTTAGATTAAGCTTTCTAAGCTCCAATTTTGCCTTTACTCCTTGGTAGAGGTTTTTCTCAACCTTTGGATCAAGTAGAAAATCTCCAAATTTCTTGAAAATAATCACCACAAATCATTCTCAAGCTTTAATCTCTAGGATTGATTCCTTAAATCAAGTTAAATGGGTTGAATTTGAGGGATAGCTAAGTAGGAAGTTGAAGAAAAACAAAGAGAAGAAGAAGAAGGAGATAACCAACGCCAAAGAGAAGAAGAAGAAAAGAAAGGGTGTGCAAATTATGAGCACAAGGGTAGTTTAGCTGTCAACAGGGATGGCGAGGATGAGGCAAGGTAAGCGAAGGGCGACAAAGATCTCCAAAGGAAAGGCGGGCAAAAGAGGAGGGAACACAACAAAGCCGCAAAGACGCCAGAAAAAGAAGGGCGCGAAGGCCGGAAGGAAGACAACATCAGCAAAGTGACCAGAAAAAGAAGCGGAATATCTATAATATAACACCATAATTCACTATCACTAATTCTCTAATTTCTCCAAAAAATAATTACTTACTTTCTACCCATAAAAATAATGTATGCATACTCCAAAAATATTAAATAAAATATAACACATAGATAGTAATTTTTTCGGACCAAAATAATACTTATTCGCGGACCGATGGCACTATTCACAGACCGGTAACTTACTATTTCAGACACAGAAAAATAGGGCGTTACAACTGTAATATCCTATGAGACCTAGAAACTCATAGAGGCCTCTAGTGGTGGAAGGTTGTGGCCAATCTAGCATTGGTGAGATTTTGTGCGATCTGCTTATACACCCTTACTGAGATGACATGACCCAAATATGCTATTTGGGTTTGAGCAAAAGAGCACTTGGTTTTTTTAAGAAATAATTGATGTTGAGCTAGGAGTTGAAACACTATCCTTAGACGTTGCAAGTGTTCTGTCCTAATTCTGCTAAAAATGAGAGTATCATATAAAAATACTAAAATAAATTTCCTCAAATATGGCCCAAATACCTCATTCATGAGAGCTTGAAATGTTGAAGGAGCATTGGTAAGGCCAAATGACATCACCAAAAATTCAAAATGGATGTGATGTATGCAGAAATTTGTCTTTTCGATGTCTAAAAAGAACATTTGAACTTGAAAATACCCAGATCGTAAATCAAGTTTTGTAAAGAATTTTGCTCCTAATTCTTCTAGCAATTCATCAATCATAGGAATGGAGAATTTATCTTTGATTGTCTTGGAGTTTAATTGCCGATAATCAACACAAAACTGCTAAGACCCATCCATCGTAAGAACCAAGATCTACTGATGAAGAGAATGGTGATCTACGTGGGCGAATAATTCCTTGATGTATCACGTTGAACATTGCTTCTGATAGGTGTCATTTTTGTAGTATTTTTAATATAGTTTTTATTTAGAATTTTAGCAAATCTTATCACTTTGATTTAGTTTTTCTTCGTTTTAACTATAATCTTTGATCATAGTTTCCTTGAATCATAATCCACTTGATCTGAAAGAAATTTGCAGGGTTTTGACACAAAAAAGAGCATTACAAAGCAAAATATTCAGAGGCTAGCACGCCCGTGCTAAACTAAGAGGAACCAAGTGGAGAGTCAGAGGCTAGCACGGCTAGCCGTTGCTATAGGACACGCCCGTGCCCAAAGGAACCTCAGGGCGTGTTTTCCTAGCATGGCCTGTGATGAAATTCATCTTGGAAGGTTAGAGCTTAGCACGCCCGTGCCATAAAAGAGTCCTCTGAGCGTGTTGTAGAGCATGGCCCTGTGAACCCCTTCCCCAAATGTCATAGGCATATGAATGCATGTGACTAAGGACAGAAATGCACGTGAGTGTGTGGTCGCCACCTTGTTTAATTATTTTAGGGTAAACTAGGAAAAAACCTGAGTGACTCCGATTTTAATTAACCTAGTTACTAGATTAATTAACCCAATGTTTAAGGCATGGTGTGCAAACCCGAGATGGATCCCGAGACTATGTCATGCTGATGAACTAACCATGAATGAATGCTTTGCAAGGTGAATGATGTAATTGGACCAAATGAAATGCTTATGTTGATTTGATGATTTCGACTTGCCGCCCGGGTGAACATCCCGAACGTGCTACGTACTTCCGTTGATGGAAGATCAAAGTCAACGTAGTTCGATAGGCCTTTTAAAAGGGCTTTGAAGGTGTATGCTTAATGCATGAGTGTGTATGCTTTGTGCATGAGTGTGTATGCTTTGTGCATGAGTGTGTATGCTTTGTGCATGAGTGTGTATGCTTTGTGCATAAGTGTGTATGCTTTGTGCATAAGTGTGTATGCTTTGTGCATGTTTGTTTAGGCATTTTGCCAAAGGATCGATTGATTCGATTAGGCGTTCGTAGCCAAAATGTTGGTTTTAAGGGCATTTGTGCCAAAACGGTTTGGCGGGCGATTTGTCGCCAAAATCGTTGATTTAAGGCTCTTAGCCAAAATGGTTTATTTAGGCGATTGTTTGCCAAATGATTGTGATTGGGCGATTGTCGCCAAAATGATTGATTTTAAGGCTTTGGCCAAAAGTGTTGATTTAAGCAATTCGTTTTGCTAAAATGTGTAATTTAGGCGATTGTCACCAAAATGGTTGATTTAGGGCCTTTGGCCGAAATGAGTTGATTTAGGCAATTTGTTTTGCCAAATGATTGTGATTGGGCGATTGTCGCCAAATGATTGATTTTAAGGCCTTTGGCCAAAAAGTGTTGATTAAGCAATTCGTTTGCTAAAATGTGTAATTTAGGCGATTGTCGCCAAAATGGTTGATTTAGGGCCTTTGGCCGAAATGAGTCGATTTAGGCAATCTGTTTGCCAAAAGTGTTGATTGGGTGATTGTCGCCAAAATGGTTGATTTAGGGCCTTTGGCCGAAATGAGTCGATTTAGGCAATCTGTTTGCCAAAAGTGTTGATTGGGCGATTGTCGCCAAAATGGTTGATTTTAAGGCCTTTGGCCAAAATGTGTTGTTTTAGGCAATTAGTTTGCCAAAATGTGCGATTTAGGCTTTAATGCCACGATTATTAATTAATCGGGCGTTCGAGCTTAATCACAATTTATTGTCGAAACGTGATTGATTAAGGCTTTTAGCCACAATTATTGATTAATTGGACTTAAGCCGGATTTGTTGAAAATAAGGCAGTTGAACCGTAGTTATTAATTGACTAGGCTCTTTAGCCAAAATTGTCGGATTTAAGCTTATTACCACGATTATTAATTAACCGGGCATTTAGCTTAAATTCATTTACTTGAGGCAATTTGTTTGCCTAATAATGACATGGATGCATTTATGCAGTTGTAGAATTATTAGGAGTAGAAGAGAAGCATGCATGAAGTGCTAAAATTAAATAGGCAGAGTTTCGTTTACGTACCTGATTTAATCGGAAACCGCTTCTTAACTCCAGATTAAGCTCCTCGCTTGGGAAATATTAATTAATTTTAATTTATTTAATTTTACTGTCCAAATATCACAACAAAAATGCAATAAAATTAAATTAAATGCAAAAAGCGGTAAAGAAATCGCAAGGAGCGTGGGAGGGAGAAAGATCGTCCGTCAACACAGACAGCGGTGTCAAAAATGAAGGGGGAGAGGCCATTTTATAGGCCAAAATGGGTCGCCGGCGGCAGGTGCCGCCGGCGGTCCGGCGGCAGGGGCCGCGGTTACTTGGGCTTTTTCACTCCGGAGGAGTTTTCAGGAGTTCCGAGTCTCAGAAAACTATTCCGGGACCTGTTCCGCGATCCTCGCGACATTCCGGACGTTTTAAGTACCATATTGGCATACTTCTAGTAAATGTCCAAAATGGCCTCCGGTCCGGCCGGACTGTTTGCACAGTTGCTGCAGCAAAGTCAAAGTTACTGTAGAAAAGTCAAACTAATTGGCATGGCACTGTTGCAGGCCGGATTGTTTGCAGTCTGGGAAAACTGGCTTTTTGAGCCTCAAAATTTGAGTATTCACAGGCCCGTGCTAAGTCATTCATAGATCCAGACTCTAGCACGCCCAAGCTGTGCTAGATGGCATGCCCGTGCTTTGAAGGCAGAGCTGACTTGAACTAAAAACGCAAGCCAATCTTTTTCTCACATGGGCCCGCCTCGGATATTTTTCTAAACGTGCTAAACAAGATCTAAACCTATTTAGGAAGAGAAAGAGTCATAACTAAGAAGAAATCCAAGGCCTAAACGGTCATGATCTCCTAAAGAAGATTTTGTACTTAATTAGGATTCTATTTCCTAAACGGAGTCAGATTTTACTCCATGAGGTCTATATAAAGACGGGAGCTATTCATTATAAGATATCTCGAATTTTAGTATTTTTTTACATAGTTCTCTCTCTCAAAGAATTTCAAGCATCCAAGATTTGTGTCAAGATTCAAGGAAGCCATCCACATAGCTGTTGCCTAGTTTTTATCTCTAAACTCTTAATTTTGCCTTTCTTTTCATTGTTCATTATTGATTATGAAGATTTATTCAAGTATTACTGAGTTTTATTTAATTACTATATCTAGCTAAACTCTCATACTAGGGATTTGATGTAGCTTAATTCGATTCCAATTTATAATATTAGATTTGCTTTTCCTTGTTCTTGCTATAATTTATTATTGAACTTAAAGCTTCCAGGCAGAGTTTTATCCCTTGGATTGATTTATATCATTAATCACTATCAGGAGAAGGGTTTTTGATATGAAAAAGGTAATAAATTACATGAGAATAATAACTTGATGCGGAAGCTATATGGTTTGACTCATGGGAGATTTTCATAAGTTAATGAACTTAGGTTATGAATTCACAAAACAAACCATAAAACTTAATGATTTAATTCATGTTTGATTGCATTATTGAAAGATAGGTAATTAGACCGGATTAGAATAGCTAACAATACATCGGGAGAGCTTGTTAGTGATTTTAGGGTTGTTTCCCCTACTTGAACAATTAAAATTGATTATCAAACTAATAAAATAAATTGGATAGAATTAAGTGAAATCAATATCCCTAGTAGTTTTAAATCCTTAATCTCTTTCCATCTAAATTTTGTTGTTTGATTTCTTTCTGTTTTATTTTCAAATTTACTTCCCTAAAATAATTCCCATTATATCCGTTTAAATAATAATAGGTTAACACAATTTTGGTATTTGATATACAATCCCTATGGATACGATACTCTTTCACTCTATCTTACTTGTTGCGATTTCGTACACTTGCGAAAATCTCTATCAAGTTTTTGGCGCCGTTGCTGGGGATTGGCAATATCAATATCAATACTAGTTACCCTATTGTTAATTTAGACATTATTTTGTTTTAATTTAATTTTCTTTTAAGAATTATTTCAGGTGTTTATGCAAAGAAGATCAAGAAAGACTGAACCCCTAGTTTTTGATCCAGAAATTGAAAGAACTTATCGTAGGAACAACGCTGCAAGAAGAGCATGTGAAATAAAACCCGAACAACAAGCAGACATGGTCAACGAAAATGAAAACGAAAACGCAAATGGACCTCCACTTCAACATCCGGTCCGCACCTTGCGAGACTACACAACACCTAATCTTAATAGGACAACCTCGAGTATTACAAGACCTAGGGTGGAAGCTAATAATTTTGAAATTAAACCCGCAATTATCCAAATGCTCACCTCAATCCAATATGGGGGTTTGCCTAGTGAAGATCCTAACGCTCATATCACAAATTTCCTGGAAATTTGCTATACTTTCAAACAGAATGGTGTTTCCGAAGATGCAATTAAACTGAGACTTTTTCCTTTCACTCTTAGGGACAAAGCGTGATCTTGGTTACAGTCATGCCCACTGGAACTTTCACAACATGGGAAGAATTAGCCCAAAAGTTCTTAGCAAAATTTTTTCCATCTTCAAAGACCACAAAACTGCGAAATGAGATAATGACATTTGCTCACCATGATCAAGAAAGCTTGTATGAAGCTTGAGAAAGATTCAAGGACTTGTTGAGAAAGTGCCCACATCACAGTTTGCCTAAGTGGTTACAGGTACAAACTTTCTATAATGCATTATCTCCTAACATTAAAATCACTTTAGATGCATCTGCAGGTGGATCTTTTGAGAAGAAAGGAATTGATGCGGCATATGAATTGATAGAGGAGATGGCAAGCAACAGCCATTATCAAAACAATACCGAAAGGAAGAGAACTGCAGGAGTCTATGAAATAGATGCCATTACAGCACTCAATGCCAAGGTAGATAATATGGTAAGAAAATTGGACCTATTAACTACTAATCCTATAAATTCTATCATGCAAATTTGTGACAGATGCAATGGACAACATGGAATTGGGGAATGCATAATAAACTCTTTGAATCCGCAAACCTTGGAGCAAGTAAATTATGTCATGAATCAAGGAAGGAAGAATTACCCATACTCCAATTCCTATGATAATAGATTGAGGAACCATCCTAATTTGTCATATGGGAATCCTAACAATGCTTTGAACGCACCACCAGGCTTCCTTCCTCAAGAGAAGAAATCTCATGATGATCTCCTCACTGCCCTTTCTAAATCGCACATGGATTTCATGAACGAAACCAGAGAAAACCACAAAATCCAATAGGCTGCGATAAGAAATTTGGAGATTCAGCTAGGACAATTTGTTAAAATGATGGCATTGCCTCCAAAGTTAAAGGATCCAGGAAGTTTTTCTATCCCTTGCAATATTGGTAATCTTGATTTTGAAAAAGCTTTTTGGCAGATTTAGGTGCTAGCATTAATCTTATGTCTTATGAAGTTTTTAAGATGCTAGGTATGGGAGAGCTCAAACCAGCAAGGATGTCTCTGTAATTAACGGATAGATCGATCAAATATCCAAGAGGAATTATAGAAGATGTGCTTGTAAAGGTAGGTACATTCATCTTTCCTGTTGACTTTGTTATTCTTGATATTGATGAAGACAGGGAAGGATCTCTAATCCTTGGGAGGCCTTTTCTTGCAACTGCAAGAGCATTAATTGATGTGTATGAAGGTAAATTAACTTTAAGGGTTGGACAGGAAGAAATTGTTTTTGATGTTCTTAAATCTTGTAAACTCCCTATGGACTATAGTGATTGTTTTCGAATTGATGTTGTTGATGAATGCGTGGAAAACACTTTGCATACTAAATATGACATTAATGAATCAAGCATCATAAATGAGAAGGAAAGTGAACCACAAAGGTAAGAACTGAAACAACTTTCACCTCATTTAAAACATGCATTCTTAGGTGAGAACCATTCTTTTCCTGTTATTATCTCTTCTCACTTAACACTTGATCAAGAGGAAAGGTTATTGCTGGTTCTTCGAAAGCATAAGAAGGCATTAGGATGGTCAATTTTAGACCTACAGGGAATAAGCCTGAGTGTATGCATGCATAAGATCCTGATGGAAGAAGACTACAAACCTTCAATCGAGCATTAAAGTCGATTGAATCCAAACATGAAGGAGGTAGTCAAGGCTAAAATTATAAAACTTCTGGATGCCGACATCATTTATCCAATTTTCGATAGTAGTTGGGTGAGTCCTGTCCAAGTTGTTCTAAAGAAGGGAGGTATGACTGTTATCTCTAATGAAAACAATGAATTAATTCCCACTAGAAGAGTCACAGGTTGGCGTGTGTGCATAGATTATAGGAAGTTGAACAAGGCAACACGGAAAGACCACTTTCCCCTACCCTTTATTGATCAAATGCTTGAAAGACTTGCAGGTTATCCATTTTATTATTTTTTGGATGGTTATTCTGGATACTTCCAAATACCAATTGCTCCTAAAGATCAAGAGAAAACTACTTTCACTTGTCCTTATGGCACTTTTGCCTATAGGAGAATGCCTTTTAGACTATGCAATGTTCTTGCAACTTTTTAAAGATGCATGATGTCCATATTTTTTGATACGGTAGAGAAATTTATTGAGATGTTCATGGATGACTTCTCTGTACTTGGTTCTCCTTTCGATGCATGTCTTCATAACTTATCCTTAGTAATGCAGCGATGCGAGGACACTAACCTTATTTTGAATTGGGAAAAGTGTCACTTTATGGTTAGTGAAGGTATTGTCCTAGGGCATAAGATCTCTCAAAAGGGGATTGAAGTAGACAAAGCCAAAATCGAGGTAATTGAAAAACTACCTCCTCCTAACTCAGTGAGAGGAATAAGGAGTTTCCTTGGTCATGCAGGATTCTACAGGAGATTCATCAAAGACTTCTCCAAAATCACCAAACCTCTTTGTAATTTATTAGTTGAAGATGTTCCTTTTAATTTTGACAAAGAGTGTTTAAATGCTTTCAATAGGTTAAAGAAGGAATTGATCTGAGCACCTATCATTGCAACACCAGATTGGACTCTTTCCTTTGAGCTTATGTGTGATGCTAGTGATCATGCTGTTGGAGTTGTTCTTGGGCAAAGAAAGGAAAAGAAGTTGCACGTCATTTATTATGCTAGTCGCACATTAAATGATGCATAATTAAATTATGCCACTACTGAAAAAGAACTGCTAGCTATTGTTTTTGCTTTTGACAAATTTAGGGCTTATTTAATTGGAGCCAAAACAATAGTTTACACTGATCACTCGGCTATCAAATATTTGCTAGAAAAGAAAGATGCAAAATCGAGACTAATTCGTCGAGTGCTTTTATTGCAAGAATTCGATCTGGAGATTCGCGACAAAAAGGGAACCAAAAACCTTGTGGCTGACCACCTTTCCAGGCTAGAATTGGTGAAGAAGATACAAAAGAATTACAAATCAATGAAAACTTTCCCCATGAGCAACTTCTACTGTTGGCAAACACACAAACCCCCTTGTATGCTGATATATTTAACTACCTTGTTTGCAAAATCCCTCCTCCAAACTTTTCTTATCAACAAAAGAAAAAGTTCTTCCATGATATCAAATACTACTATTGGGAGGAGCCCTTTTTGTTCAAATATTGTAGTGATTAGCTATTCCGGCGATGTATACTAGAAGCAGAAATGGAAAGTGTCCTTAAATTTTGCCATTCAATGTAATGTGGAGGACACTTTGGAGCAAACAAGACAGCAGCACGTATATTGGAAAGCGGTTCGTATTGGCCTAATCTATTTAAAGATGCTTTTAACTTTGTTCGTCTATGTGATCGTTGTCAAAGGTTAGGTAACATTTCGAAGAGACATGAGATGCCCTTAAATAGCATCCTTGAAGTCGAGATCTTCGATGTTTAGGGTCTGGACTTCATGGGACCTTTTCCACCATCATACTCCAACCAATACATTCTAGTGGGTGTGGACTTTATGTCAAAGTGGGCAGAAGCTGTTGCTCTTCTAAACAACGATGCCAAGAGTGTAATGAATTTTATCAAGAAGTATATTTTCACACGTAATGGCACTCCTAGGGCAATAATCACGAATGGAGGTAAGCATTTTTGCAACAAATATTTAGATTCCCTTCTTGCAAAATATGGTGTTACTCATCGTGTAGGAACTCCATATCATCCTCAAACAAGTGGACAAGTAGAAGTTACCAATAGAGAAATTAAGAAGATCCTGGAGACCACTATTGGACAATCTAGGAAGGACTGGTCCAAGAAGCTCGACGATGTTCTATAGGCTTACAAAACTGCATTCAAAACACCAATCGGTATGTCTCCATATCGCATGGTTTACGGTAAGGCTTGTCATCTTCCTGTTGAGTTAGAGCATAAGGCATTTTGGGCAATTCAATTTCGTAACTTTAATACAAAGGAAGTTGGTCAAAAACGGTTGCTTCAATTGAATATGATGGATGAAATGCTCCTTCATGCTTATGGAGTGCCAAAATATATAAGGATCACACCAAACAATGGCACAATAAGCATATTATCCTGAGGAATCTAAAGGTAGGACAACAAGTATTGCTCTATAATTCTAGACTCCACCTCTTTCCTGGTAAGTTGCACTCCAGATGGTCCGGTCCATTCATAATCAAGGAAATTTTTCCACATGGGGCCATCGAAATAGTGGATGGTAAGTCTAATCGAAGTTTCAAAGTTAATGCTCAACGTTTGAAAGTTTATCAAAATGACAACTTTGATCCTGTAAAGAATACCATCAGTCTCGTCTGACCTAAATTAGGTTGAGTGCGTCGAGCTTAAACGACGTTAAACAAAAGCGCTTGTGGGAGATAACCCATGTTATTTTTTTCCAATTATTGTTCCCATTAATTTCTCTTATTTCTGTTACAAAATTTCCCAATTTTTCTCCATAAATTGTTCTTTTATTTTAGTCAAAATTTTTTAGGATCAAGTTAAAATCCACAGGTCAACACGCCCAGGCCGTGCTAAGACGCACGCCCGTGCCAAGATATGATAACTAAGCACGCCCGTGCATCAAGAAAGGAGAAAAACCACTTTGAGAGTCAGGGGCTAGCACGCCTAAGGCGTGTCCAGTAGCACGCCCGTGCGATCCGAAAGGAAATTTCACCTTGCAAGTCAGAGGTAAGCACGCCCAGACCGTGCACTGTAGCACGCCCATGCCAAGTACGCTTTATTTTTTTTTCTTTGCAGGACAGAGGCTCGTACGCCCCAGGCGTGTCCGACAGCACGCCCGTGCCACGAACCGCCTCCAGGCCACATTAGAGCGCACGGTCTGGTCGTGCGCAGGCGAACGCCTGTGCCACGACCAGACAGGCGCATTAAATCATGCCTCTATTTAAAGCTCACGCCCTAACCACTCCTCATTCCCCTCTCGCACGCCCTAGCCGCCAACCTTCCATCTCCAATTTTCTCTCTTTTCCTTCCTTTTCTCTTAAATCAAACACACTACACACCAAATTTTCACACCATTCTCCTTCACCATGCCTCCTCGGTACAAGAGTAGTAAACCCGCTTCCTCCGTTGCTGCTAGACAACGGCCAATCGCTCGATCCTCCACTCCTCCTCCACCGAGTCCACCCCCTTCGATGCCTACTCCTCCTCCATTTGAGATCGCTTCACACGAGCAACAAGAGAGGTACAATAAACTATCCCTTCGCCCTATTTTACCCAATAGATTCATTGATGAAAATGCCTTAGCGCAAGTGGGTCTTCGAGATACTATGATAGAACTACTTAGGCGTATAGGATGAGGACAGTTTATTGGTATGAAAGATCTGGTTTTTGCACCTTTGACCCTAAAATTTTTAAGTTCTTATTCCTCTTTAATTAGATTATTACCTGGCAATACCCCCAGCAAAATTCTCTTTAGGCTACTTGGTAGAAATTTTGATTTATCTATGAATGAAGTTAGCCATATTTTTGGATTCCCCACTGAAAACGCTCAAATCCAAATACCTAAGGATTTTTATGAACGCCGTACATGGCAAGATTTGACCGGCGAAATTAATTATAACCCTAGGTATTCAAAGGCATCCAAATTGAGAAATCCTGCACTGAGATACATTCACAAATTTTTATCTAACACTATTTTTGGAAGGAGTGAGTGATGGAGTCTTAAGCTTGAATGAATTATATTTTACATGGGCGATTGAACAGGGAGTTTTGCTGAATGTTGGGTATTGGCTATGCCAAAGATGGGCGAGGGTGGCTAGAGCGGATAAAGGGGCTATCATGATGGGGTGCTTTGTAACCCGAATTGCTGTGTATGTACGAGTCTGGAACCTGGCTAGACCTATCTATGATAGTGTTGGGGGGGGAAGGTACCAGATTAGATTTAGATGTCATGTTACACATGAAACTGATTGAGAAGGTAGGAGATGCCTATCGGGTAGTAGGTACTAGAGATGACAGTTCTGAGGAGGAGGAAGCCGAGGCCGCAGGTGGTGCTGACATGGAGGAGGGTAATCCACCTCCTTTTGGTTCTTCTTTTGGTGCAGGTACCTCCGGTGCTGGTCCATCCTTTCAAGGAACATCAAGCATTTCCAATGATGAAGTCCTTGCACGGATGATGTCTCGAATGGACATGTTTGACACAAGCCTTAACGGGATGGAATCTATGATTGCAGACCGATTCCAATCCATCGAGATTATGCACGGGAGCCTCGACTGTCGTATGGATACACTGCAAGGCCAACTCCAGACTGTTATCCAGCTCTTACAGCCGCATCCACCTCTACCACCGAAGCCTTGATGGATTTTGACTCTTTATTTGTTTTCCTACTTTGATTTTGTTCCCATACACTGATTATTTTATCTTGCAATTTTATTTGTCTTTTGATAATGTTTTCACTTGACTATTATATCGTTTCATATCTTTTTCTCTTAATGTTTATCTTGGTCTTTTAGCTATGACATTTTCCAGCACCCAGCTCTATTGTATTTTTCAATACAATTTTGGTTATGCTTTATCCACTCTCTTATTTCTTTTCTTCTGTTAATGCAATAAGTTTGGGGAAATCAGTTTATTTTGTACACATTGGGGACAATGTGTTTGATTAAATTGGGGGAAGGAAAAATTTTAGCTAAAATTTTATTTTTGCTTAACATTGGTTGGAATAATTATAAGCAGGCTTGAAAGTTGTCACAGTTTTGAAATTTGTGATGAAATTAGTTGATTTTTCTTATCTAGTATGTTTGAGCTTTAAGTTTAAATTTTTGACTTAACATGATTTATTGGTTTAACTATCTGTTTCTAAGATTATAAACACTAATTTTTATGAAAATTTATGATATATAGGCATGTTTTAATCTAAAGTTATTTAACCTTGGCATTCCTAGAACAAATTAGAACTCCCTTTGATGCAAAAATTTTAAATGCTTACATTTAGAAAGAGATGATTTAGGCATTTTTGTTGAACTTCATATTTAGCCTAGGCCACCTAAGTTAAAAATATGACTTTTGCAACCAATTTGAAGCCTATATCCAATTTTTATTGATCAAACCCTATTTAAACCAATTTAAATTCCTACCCTAAGTACAATAATGTATGATTGAAATATTCGATTTTTATCAAAACATAGCAACAAGAAGGGAGAAAATTTCATTGATACTAGCAAGTGTACCAAATAAAAAAAAAATCAAAAGAGAAACACTCCATAGAAAAAAAAAGCAATCAATCAAAGAATTCAAGTTTGGGGAATCTAAAAGCAAGGAAGAAATTATCAAAATATTGTGGAGAGACCTTGCCAAAATATCTCTAGCTAGTGAAGAATTTCAAGACAGAAACTCCCTTAAAAATAAGTTTTGATATATTGAAAATCTGGATATTATACATTCTTTTGTACTCTTTGTCTATCTTTTATCCTCTTTCTTTGATTAGCTAAATTTATACCCCGAAAACCCCATTACAACCTAAAATAAAGACCTTTTGATCTTTTAAATCGTATGCATTTCAATTGTGGAGAAGGGACAACTAATTTTGCATATAGGAATGCTGAATTTATACTATCAATTATCTTATTCTAAAAGGTTGAATAATTTTTGTAGATTATTCATATCTTATCTATCGTAAGTTGAATAGTTATTAGTGTTGAAAATCTCTTTAACTTATATTTAAATCAAGGAATGTGCTTTATCAAAAATTGAATTTTAGCTTAAATATAAGTAGCATGGAAAACAATTGATTTATTCACATATTTAATGATTGTGATATCTTGTGAGTTTATGAATAATTATCTCCAACCATAGTAAGCTAGTTTTGTCAGTTTATTTTTCTCTTAATTTTAGTTTTGTTGCTTGAGGACAAGCAATGGTTTAAGTTTGGGGAATTTTGATAGGTGTCATTTTTACAGTATTTTTAGTATAGTTTTTATTTAAAATTTTAGTAAATCTTATCACTTTGATTTAGTTTTTCTTCATTTTAACTATAATCTTTGATCATAGCTTCCTTGAATCATAATCCATTTGATCTGAAAGAAATTTGCAGGGTTTTGGCATAGAAAAGAGCATTACAAAGTAAAATAGTCAGAGGCTAGCATGCCTTGACCGTGCACCGTAGCATGCCCATGCTAAACTAAGAGGAACCAAGTGGAGAGTCAAAGGCTAGCACGGCTGGCCCGTGATATAGGACATGCCCGTGCCCAAAGGAACCTCAGGGCGTGATTTCCTAGCACGGCCTGTGATGAAATTCATCTTGGAAGGTCAAAGCCTAGCACGCCCAAACCGTGCTAGGACTCACGCCCGTGCCACAAAAAAGTCCTCTGAGCGTGTTGTAGAGCATGGCCCGTGCTAAGTCATTCATAGATCTAGAATCTAGCACGCCCAAGCCGTGCTAGATGGCACACCCGTGCTTCGAAGGCAGAGCTGACTTGAACTAAAAACACAAGCCAATCTTTTTCTCACATGGGCCCGCCTCAGATATTTTCCTAAACGTGCTAAACAAGATCTAAACCTATTTAGGAAGAGAAAAGAGTCCTAACTAAGAAGAAATCCAAGGCCTAAACAGTCATGATCTCCTAAAGAAGATTTTGTACTTAATTAGGATTCTATTTCCTAAACGGAGTCAGATTTTATTCCAGGAGGTCTATATAAAGAGGGGAGCTATTCATTGTAAGATATCTCGAATTTTAATATTTTTTTTACATAGTTTTCTCTCTCTCAAAGAATTTCAAGCATCCAAGATTTGTGTCAAGATTCAAGGAAGCCATCCACATAGTTGTTGCCTAGTGTTTATCTCTAATCTCTTAATCTTGTCTTTCTTTTCATTGTTCATTATTGATTATGAAGATTTATTCAAGTATTACTGAATTTTATTTAATTACTATGTCTAGTTAAACTCTCATACTAGGGATTTGATGTAACTTAATTTGATTCCAATTTATACTATTAGATTTGCTTTTCCTTATTCTTGCTATAATTTATTATTAAACTTAAAGCTTCCAGGCAGAGTTTTATCCCCTGGATTGATTTATTTCATTAATCACTATCAGGAGAAGGGTTTTTGATATGAAAAAGGTAATAAATTACATGAGAATAATAACTTGATACGGAAGCTATATGGTTTGACTCATGGGGGGTTCTCATAAGTTAATGAACTTAGGTTATGAATTCACAAAACAAACCATAAAACTTAATGATTTAATTCATGTTTGATTGCATTATTGAAAGATAGGTAATTAGACCGGATTAGAATAGCTAACAATACATCGGGAGAGCTTGTCAGTGATTTTAGGGTTGTTTCCCCTACTTGAATAATTAAAATTGATTATCAAACTAATAAAATAAATTGGATAGAATTAAGTGAAATCAATATCCCTAGTAGTTTTAAATCATTGATCTCTTTCCATCTAAATTTTGTTGTTTGATTTCTTTCTATTTTATTTTGAAATTTACTTCCTTAAAATAATTCCTATTATTGCCGTTTAAATAATAATAGGTTAACACAATTTTGGTATTTGATATACAATCCCTGTGGATACGATACTCTCACTCTATATTACTTGTTGCGATTTCGTACACTTGCGAAAATCTCTGTCACTTCTCAATTTCCTTGATGTATATAATAATACTGATATGGGTGTACCATTACTAGTTTTGTATTTACCTCCAATATGATTCGATGGTCATAATTCCGACTCGGGGGGAAGCGTTATGGTTCATCAAAAAGAGATGAGTATTCAGCTAGCAACTTCTGTAATTGAACATTCAAGTCTGGTATAGGTTGGATGGCATGTAATATTATTGGAGAAGGAGGCTGAATTCCCTGCTATTGTACCTCCTGCCCTTTCTTAAAAAATATCATTCTCATGTGAGAAAAATCCCACAAAATGGGCCCCAATGTTTTGAGCCAATTCACTCCTAGAACCTGTCAAATCCACTTAATGGTAAATTAATAGATCAATAGAGAAGGAATAGAGGCCCAGATTGAGAGAAATATTTTGACAAGTACCTGGACTAGTTATTATTTCTCCATTAGCCACCATCACCAGCAATCCGGCCTTTTCTGATCTATTTTATCTTTTAAGTTGTGCAACCAATCGAGAGTCAATAAGCTATGGTTGCTTCTTGAATCAATCAAAATCAATATCTTCTTAACATTCCAATTGACTTCCAACTTTATAGATTGTGGTTGCACGAATTCCTGTGATAGCATTGAATAAAATTTCTGGTGTTAATTCTTGTGGGAAATCATCGCTAAGATCCATGTCATCATCCTCTTCCAATAATCAAGCTAAAATAGCCTTTTACATTGATGGCCCCAGATAAATTGTTCATCACAATTGAAACAAATCCCCTTTTTGTCGTCGTTCCTCCATCTCAGGCCTGAGTTAAATGTTTCACCATCCATGTAGGATTTGAGCTTGATATTGATGGTGAGCTCGTTCATCAATTTTCAAAAGCACTTGAAAGTTTTCATGCCGCTGCTTTTGTCCATATAATCGAGACATGCTCAGAGCAGTGGCCAAATCTGAAGGATGATGAAGTTCCACCTCTATAACGATGTATTCTTGCAATCCGATGATATAGAGCTAGACCTTTCGCATTTGTGTCAAAATGCCTTGCTCTGCCAACAAGGTTCTTGAATTGAGTCTAATATCTGCCATCAAAACCTGTTTGTTTCAACATGGCCAATCCCCCAGCTTGTGGATCTAATCGGAGGTCCAAAATGTAAGTGGCATTGATTCTTAAATTCTTCCTATGAAGGATCTGGATAACCATTGAGTAAATGAATGAACCGAAGTTGAGCCACCCCTTCCAAGTGAAAGGAGGCCAATTGGACTTTTTCTTCTTCCATGGTTTGTTGATGGTGGAAAAAATGCTCGCAGCAATTTATCCGTCCGATAGGATCTTCGTGGGCATTGAACTTTTAAAAGTCCAATTTAGTGAATTTAGGAATGATGGAATTACGTGAAGACTCCGAACCAGTAGAAGTGGTTGTTCCTTTGGCCTTTAACATACAGCTATGTGCACTACTTCGTACAGTTATTTTACATTGTTTGATGCTCTCAACATCTTGGATAAGAGCTTCCAACTTCAGGTTTAACTCTTCTTGTCGTACCTTATTGATAGCCTGTTCATCGAGCAGCAGTTTCATAATTTTGTCAAGTTGTTGATGAAAATATTCACCCATAACAGCCTGCTCTGATACACAATGTTCCAAGCCCTTGCTTGGGATCTGATTAAGGGTCCTTGAAATAAAGGATTAGGTTTAGAAGGAGTGGAGGAAGAGGGGTTCTACCTATGTTTAAGACACATAGAGGATCTACGATCTCTTGAGTTTAAGTACTCAAATTGGAATAAAATTTACTGTTCATTTTATTCAATTACTTGAGTTTAAATACAACTAACATATAACAACTACCTCCTGAAAAACTAAAATAACAATAATTTTATTTCAAGGGCATAAAGATAACTAAATTATAACTAAATCCAAAACTCCACTAAATCTTGAACAATAATATCAGCACCAACTCAGCACATGGACTTAATCAACTTAATATATGCACAAACTCGGCACTTGGACTTCATCAACTTGCATCTTTTCTTCAGCCCAATGAGTGCACCTTCTCTAAATATATGGTCTCTGTTGAGAACGGCTGCTAACATTATATTTATTCAACGGCTCAAAAGCTTTAACATAATTATAGAAGCTTGTAAGCT